>NW_022156716.1:7074088-7407040 GCF_004355905.1 Pyricularia grisea | reverse complement strand
TTTTTTTGGTTGAACGAGCTCCAATTGTTCCTGTGTGGTCAATTGAAAGGTGCAACTTGGTGTGGGCATTGCTGCACGATGGTGATCAAGAGAGTGATCGACTAAATAGTAACCTTTAGCAAGATGAAGCAGCCAAAAAGCATCAGACAAGTCCTATTATGCTTATTTTTTCGTCCACGTCTCATGAGAACAAAACACCAATCCGCTTCAAAAAATGGTGATTCAAAACTACACCCACAGGCTCTCTCTTACCCCTGGTTGACAATAACCCCCACAGGCCTAGGCTACGACTTAGACAAAGGCCAAGCTGCGGAGAGAGAACGGTTCGTCATTGGTGATCGTGTTACCCACACGGATCCGTATGTATGGACCAAACCCCGGAGGCGAGCTGCCTGGACAATGCCAACCATAGAAGGAAATTGGAGTAGACAAGGATAATGATCCTGAGAAAAGCACGCGAAGCTACCGTAGCTTTTGTCTCTCTCTACTTACCATTGACAGGGCGGCCCGCGGGTATCCTCCCAGTCTCGTACGTCCGTCCACTGGGCAAGGTTTCTGGTTACATGTGCAAAGAATAGCCTGTAGTCAATTTTTTCCCGAGTCATTTCCACCCTTCACCTGGCCATCACCGCGTCGCGCGCCGCAAAGGGAGAAAGAAAATAGCCTCCACAATAGAGCGGCCCCAGAGAGGAAAAAAAAAAAAAGGTCAAATGAGGAAAAGCTCGATCTGGACGGCTACGTGCGCCGCCGTCCTGTTTCTGTTACGCCCCGCGCGATGCCAGCAGGACACGGGCGTAGCGGGCGCACCCGATGCAGCCCACTACAGATATCGCATCGGGCACTCGGTTGCTCTCGCGGGCACAAATCTGTACATTGAGGGCGGTGAGGTTGTTTCTGGGCAGGGAAATGAGACGGATCAGTCTGTGATATGTATGTATTTTTCTTTCCTTTTTTACACTTACTGATTTAGGTACTGGGAGTGAGAAATGATTCAGTTCACGCGAGTCAATTGGCTCGAGTTACATACACATAATGATTGTCTCTGACGTCAATGACCAACAAAACGCAGCAAACAAAACCGCCATCATCCCCCTCGACAAAAAATGGAACACTACAGATCCGGGCATCCACGTCATCGACAGCGGCGAGTACGGCCTGCGAGTGACCGAAACAGCACTATGGTCTTCCGAAGACGGCCAGACGCTGTTTAGCTGGGGCGGCAGCGTCGGCAGTGCGGCCCAGCTGACGCAGGACTCGGAGCTCCGCGAACTGCGCAACCGGTGGTCCAACGACAGCACCGTGCCCCGGAGCGGCGGCGGCGAAGGCGAAAAGATTGCGCGCACCAGGGGAGGCAGCTGGACCACCTGCAACGGCATCGGCTTCCTCCTGGGCGGCGTGACGCCCCTGACCTCGGCCGAGCTCAGCCCGCCGGGCACCTTCAACGTCTTTACCCAGTACGAGGCCCAGTTCGGCCCCGTGCCGGGCCTCGTGACCTTCAACATGAGCACCAGGCGCTGGGACAACGTCTCGGTCGATGGGTTCGGGCCCGGAGGTCCCATTGTCGGCGGCACGCACTATGGTGGCGCGGCCGTGTGTCTTCCAACGTTTGGGACCAACGGCAGCGGCCTGGTCGTGTTCCTGGGCGGAAAGCAGGCGACCGATCTGAGGGCTCCGGCGAGCTTGTCGGATATGCTGTTCGAGGCGATATATTTTTACGACATTGGAACGAAAAAGTTTCATTCTCAGTTCGCGACCCTACACACTAAGGACGCGCTGCCGGCCTCGAGGACGGAGTTCTGTGCCGTCGCGACGCGGCCGTCTTCCAACTCGTCCTACGAGATTGTCGTCTTTGGCGGGAGGAACGGGGCCGCATTTTCCGACGTGCGCATTCTCACCGTGCCTGGTTTCCGATGGTTCAAGGTCCCTGACGCCGAGGGCGCCAGGTACCAACATGGGTGTGCCGTGGTGGGTAGCGGAAGACGGCAGATGCTCAGCGTCGGGGGGATCGAGTCCTGGGAGAATAAATTCAACACCACCATCTCGGATCCATGGAAGAATGGGCTCAAGGTGTTTGACATGACGACTCTCAAGTGGTCCAACACGTACGATCCTGACGCCCCGGCCTACGAAACCCCTGCCGAGATCAAGTCTTGGTATGATGCTGGGTGAGTACAACTGAAACAAGTTCTTTTGTACGTCGAGGCTGGAGATGTAGCTAACATTTCTGTTTTTTTTTTTTTTTTGCAGTGGACGCCAATCCGTCAAATGGGACAAGCCCGAGACCGAAACTTTATTTTCCCAAGCAACAGTTGAACAGCAACCAACCGAATCCGACCCAGGAAGCGCAACGTCCTCTTCGCTGGGTGTCATAGTAGGCAGTATTGTCGGCGGCCTGGCAGCTCTCGTAATCGCGATCGGAGTCTTCATAATCCTCCGCCGACGCTCCCGCCGATCCAAACACGACATGACATCCCAAGGGCCACTGTCAAACCAGAACACCGATCCAGACAACTCAAGCAACACGCTGGTATCTCCGATGTCGACAGAGCTCCCAACCGTTGCTGAAAAGGGCGGCTGGAGCCCAACCTCGCCCTACGAACTGGGCAAGGATGGGAGTGTCACTCTGGTGACCACTGCGCCTCCCCCTAGGGCGCACGAGATGCACGCGGGCGACGTTCCTAGGGAGATGCCCAACAATGAGATATCCCCGCCGCATGAGCTGCCCGCAAATCAGGCGAGATCACATCAAAGACAAGAAGAGAAGTCGCTGGGCGGCTTCATCCCACCAGACGCTAGTCAGGGGAGAAATCCCAGGGCCGAAGCGGGGTCCCCGTGGGTAGACAAGGGGTATCCTTGATAAACTTGCTAAAATAATATTAACCTTGACATATACAATTTGGATAATTAAAGGAAACATAACTTAATTTGGTAATTTTATATTTCGGAGTGTTTGATGGCGTGACAGGTACTGTTATGTTAAGGTCGCAGACAAGGAAAGATCTATTATTTTAAGTAAATATTTACAAAGACTGCCGAAAGGGCCACGAAGTCTGCACCATCGAGTTGCTTCCGTTGCGACTAGCAGGACACGAGTTCCGGCCATTGAGTGGCTGTCTATCGACATTCGTGGCAGCGTTCTGGCTCGGCTGTTGGAACCTCTGCTTCAGTTTCTCGGCAGGGGTAAGCCTAATGGTATTGGTCGATTCAGTTCTCAATGGCATAAAAGCCCTGCTGCTTCCTAGCATCAGGTCAATGGTCTCTACAGCGGGCGGACTGGGTTGCCAGTAAGGGTTGGAGGGCTCAGGCGCCAAATTTACCAATGGGCGTATGTCCCCGCGCGGCTGAAGCCTGTAGTGCAAGCCCGCGGCGGCAAACCTCTCCGATGCGTCGGGATGAGTGCCGGAAAACGAGTCCCAAAAGGTCCGGTCCATGACAGATGGGATCTCGGCCGGGTTCAGCGGTACAATGTTGTCCTCACCCTTGACGAGACCTCTGGCAATGCGCCACAGGATCCAAAGGACGTCGCTGCTGATCATTCCCATCAGCTGAGTGTCGTCGAGTTCGATAGCATCCATGTAGCTGACGGCTGTCTGGTTCAGGAGCTTGGAGAGGCGCACGACTTCTGCAAACTTGCCATTGCCGTGGAGCTGCACTCGGTTGGTGTTGAAGTAATCCTCCCACACCCCATCCGCGGCGTCCGGGTATGTGATGTTAATGCGGACGATCCTGTTGTCGCTGGTCTGGACGCCGATGACGTCCGGGCGAGAGGAGAAGGTCTCAAAGTGCGGGACGGTCTTGGCCCAGCTTGCGATGGTGTCACGGCAGTAAGGGGGTACCATGATGGTGATGTGCCTCGGCATGTCGAGTTTATACCCCCAAGCTGCCAAGCCCGCCATACCGCAGACTGCATATGGCATGTTGCTGGCCTTGTCGAAAATGCCGAGAACCTCATCGACGGTGGAAGCGCCAAGAAACCTCGTGTTGAGACGTTCAAACCGTTCATCCTCGTTGGCAGACCTGCGGGAGGAGTTTGAACCGGCGGTGCTGGAAGACTGGCGGCTGCTGCTACGGGAATCGGCGCCGTCGCGCTGACCGCAGAGCTGAGAAGGTTCGACGCTGGAACGGATTTTTACCGGTGGTTCGGGCAATGGTAGAGGAGGCAGATCTTGTGAGAGTCGTGGGTGGCTTGGACTCAACACCCTGACCGGCAGGGTGCTGATCTGGCTAGGTACACGCATGTTAGGGATGGGACGGGGCTGCGTTTGGACTGGTCCTGCTTCAATAGGCGTACAGTCGAACCTGCGATCTTTGTGCGCCCAGTGAAAGTTTTCGGGGTTGGGCCAAAGCTCACCTTCGTATGGTTTGATGGCCTTTGAAGCCTGACAACAGTCCAGGACCAGGCAGCCCCCATACTTTTTAATGCGGGAAAGCCAGGACGTCTTGATATTCATCTGAGGAGACATCTCTGAGTATTAGCAATGTGCTGAGGAAGGTTTAGTAAAGTAGAATTTTTTGACGATCCCGGGTCTTGTTCTTGTTTTGCTGTTTGCTGGCGAACTCTGGTTTGTTGATCGGTAGGTTGACAAGGTTGACGGCTACTATCCGATTTGTGTATGAGCAAATCGGACTTGTCGTACTGTTGCGGAATTTTTACTGTCAAAATCTTTCAAGACGAGGAAACGGTCGGAGCGAAGGAGGAAAAGACCCCTTCTTTTATGATCCATTCGTCCTGGACCGACCACAATGAGACAATGACTTTCTAGTATCTCCTCCCCATCGGCATTAACTCAAGAACAACAAAGAATCCACATACTACCCCTTTGTGATGTTTTAATTCCCAACATCCAGACAAAGACTGAACTTTTGCAAACCTTTAAAGTTGCCAGCCAATGAATGGGTCGTACGTATCATCGGCACAGAATATGCCAATCCACATGAATGATCATGAACAAAGCGAAAGAGGTGTGTTTCCGGGACTGACCGGAACAAGTTCGGTGCGCATCGCAATATGCTGGCGCTATCTAATAGGCTGTCTTTAAACCAACCAAACGCCGCCCACCCTACTAGTACATGCCGTCGTAATCCGACGTCGTATCTGCCGCTCAGGCGGCCCTGATAGCTCGCATATCGAGATGGTTGGCATCCTTGTGTGTGCCTCTAATTTGCGTACCAAACGTGTTTGATGCCTGTCAAAGAAGCTGGCAATCCCATGGAAACTCATAGGTCCTCTTCGACCTCCATTTGATCATCATCTGAACGCCCCTTGCCGCTTGCACCAACAGCAGACGCCTTCTTCTCCAGCACAGCGGCCTCCTTGTCAATCATCTGTCTTGATACGGCGACGATGTTGTCCTCGATGAGCTGCTGTCCAACGTCCTCCAAATGCTTCTTGGGGTCTAGCTTTCCGACGTAGCGCGTCTTGAGCTGGTCCTTGGTGAGCTCCGTCTCCTCCTTCACGCGCTTTTCGTAGCCTTCTGACAAGCTGACCAACCGGTCCAAGCGCTCCTTGTTATTCTGTCCTTGGGTTCGGAAATCATCCATCTGCAGAGACTCGGTCCATACTTGCTTGTGAAGGTTCATCAACATGTTCTCCTCGAGTGCCGTCTTGCGGTAGTTGATGTTTATCGAGTAGTAGTGACGGTTCAGACCGTGGATCAATGCTTGGATCGAAGGTTTGTTGAGGTGACCCAGGTTGGAGGTGCTTTGGCGGGGCTCTTGTCCGAGCATGAGAGATTGCGGGTTGATGAGGCGGAAAGCATCTATGACGACCTTTCCTTTGACGGACTGAATCGGATCAACCACCACAGCGACGGCACGTGGTGTGAGCTGCTCGAAACTCTGCTGCGTGTTGATATCCACCGACGACAACCAGCAGCCGAAACCGGGATGTGAGTGATACCAGCCCACGACGGACTCAGGCCTGTAGGTAACCGAAGGAAAAGAGGTCAGCAAACTGTTCAGCCATAACCCCGCACATGGCAACTGTCCCAACCTTGGGAGCGCCTCACCTTCCTGTTTGCCGCAACATATCCATCATCTTCATCTGAAACACCGGGTCGACTGCCTCGACACTGACTCCGGTACCGCTTTGTGGCATAGCAAAGACATCAACGACGCGTACTGTGAAGTCATCGACAAACTCGCCCAACATAAGCCCCATGACTTCCATGGGCACACCGGCGCGGCCGTGCCGCAGCATCTTGAGGAGGGCGAGGGAGGAAATATAGACGGTCTCTGCGTTATCGATCAACTGCAAATTGTCCTGATTTCGTCCGATTTTGTACAAGTTAGCTACGGCTTATCGTGTAGCGTGACAGCATGACGAGATTCAAGCGTAGCAACTCACCGTTCCGGGGGCGGCGCCAAGCTGGCCGCCCATACCGTTCATCATACTTCGAAAGCGTTCCATGTTGGCTGCGTGGGCACAATGCACCTATGGTTCGGATTCGCAGACTGTTCGATGATTCGGACTGTAAGTTGGGGACGTAGAAAGTAGCGGACGCACTGGTTGCGATGGGAGTGGCGGATGAAGTAGTGGTTTGGATTCGTGTTTGTCAGGTCGCACATTCAAGATGGCGGGCAACGTCCAGCCAGTTGACGCAGCTCCTACGCAGCCTGGAGGTGGAGCACGGACCAAAGCCTAAATCCAACCTGAGCTTCTTCGAGGCGGGAGCTGGAGCAAGGGTCGGTTCGTTATCTGCTCAAGCTTCTAATCAACACGTGCTGCATCTTCACCACTTGCCCCAAGAGGACTAGCGCGGCAGTATCGCATCTAGAAGCTCGCTCCGATAACAATCATTTCTCCACGCGCAGCTGCCAATTCCATCATCCCGCCGCCTTTTCAATTCGTTAGTAAGGCCATTCATTCCATATACTCACTCCTACCTCGCTCCCAGAGAGCATTCCTCGCTGCGACCCACATTGGTAACTTATTGAAAGAAGACATATGACTTTATGACTGGTATAGTCAGAAATTGTGTATCTTGAGGCCGATCGAATTCATCTCAGACAAACACGACTACATACCCCACGCGAACCTTGGGCGCATCGCAAACATGACAGACAAGGCGGGCGTGGACCGCTCCGATC
This sequence comes from Pyricularia grisea, assembly GCF_004355905.1. Taxonomy (NCBI): domain Eukaryota; kingdom Fungi; phylum Ascomycota; class Sordariomycetes; order Magnaporthales; family Pyriculariaceae; genus Pyricularia; species Pyricularia grisea. Next base: position 7,399,951 of record NW_022156716.1, on the reverse strand, counting down.
CGCTGTACAAGGTCGTCAACACGGACAAGAAGCGCGTCGCCTACTTCTACGACTCCGACATTGGCAACTATGCATATGTTACAGGCCACCCTATGAAACCTCACCGAATCCGATTGGCGCATAGCCTAGTTATGAACTATGGCATCTACAAGTTTCTCGAGGTTTATGTATGTGAATTCTGTACTTTCCTTGCCGGTAAACATTTGATCTATCCACTGGCTTCTACATGCCCGACTAATGCTTGCAATCTCATAGCGCGCCAAACCCGCTGTCTTCACAGAGATGACGCAGTTTCATACGGACGAATACATAGAGTTCCTCCAGAGAGTGACACCCGACAACATGGACTCTTACGTTAAGGAGCAGAGTAAATACAATGTGGGAGACGACTGTCCTGTATTCGACGGTCTGTTCGAGTTCTGTGGCATCAGCGCGGGTGGAAGTATGGAGGGTGCCGCCCGTCTCAACCGATCAAAGTGCGACATCGCTGTGAACTGGGCTGGTGGTCTTCATCACGCCAAGAAGAGCGAAGCCAGCGGTTTCTGCTACGTGAATGGTATTCTTTCACTCACCCATAACCTGGCATACCCTAGTCTGCTCAGCTAACATTAGAACTTGGACAGATATCGTGCTCGCCATCATCGAGCTCCTCCGTTTCAAGAAACGCGTTCTGTACATAGACATCGACGTTCACCATGGAGACGGCGTAGAAGAGGCATTTTATACTACCGATCGCGTTATGACTGTCTCATTTCACAAGTACGGCGAGTACTTTCCGGGAACTGGCGAGCTTCGAGACATTGGTATCGGCCCTGGCAAGAACTACGCTGTGAACTTCCCGCTGAGGGATGGAATCGACGACAACTCATACAAGAAAATTTTCGAACCCGTCATTGACGCAGTCATGAAATACTACCAGCCCGAAGCCGTCGTCTTGCAATGCGGCAGTGACAGTCTGTCAGGCGATCGGTTGGGATGCTTCAACCTGAGCATGCGCGGCCATGCCAACTGCGTCGACTTTGTTCGCGGATATGGCCTCCCCACCCTCGTCCTGGGTGGCGGCGGCTACACTATGCGCAACGTCGCTCGCACATGGGCATATGAAACCGGACGACTGGTGGGCGTAGACATGGACAGAACGCTCCCATATAACGAATATTACGAGGTTGGTCGAGTCACTCACTTGCTCAACAAGACCTAGGCTAACAAATTTATTCTTCAGTACTACGGACCTGACTACGAACTTGACGTTAGATCATCTAACATGGAAAACGCCAACTCGAACGAGTACCTCGAGAAGATCAAGATTGCCGTGATCGAGAACCTTCGAAAGACAGCACCTGTGCCCTCAGTTCAAATGCAGGACATACCTCGCCCGAGTATGGGAATGACAGATGAGGAGGAGGCCATGCTTGACGATCTGGATGAAGATCAGAACCCTGACGCACGAATCACACAAAGGCAATGGGAAAAGAGTGTCGCAAGACAAGACGAATTCGAGGATAGTGACGACGAGGACATGGCACAGTCAAACGGTGCTGCAGCAGTGCCAAGGACAAGGCCATCGATAATGAACCACGAGAACCCACATGCAGACTTGGAAGATGACGAAGGGAAGCCTGTGTCCAATGCGAACAAGGAAGCCGAAAAGGACGCAGATGATACCGTCATGGAGGATGCCGATCCAGAACAGGCTGAAGCTCCCGAGAAGACTACCGACAAGCCAAACGGCGATGCCGAGGCTGAGGCCGCCAAGGAGACCGAAGATGTGGACATGATGGACACCGATGAAAAGGCCCCGGCAGCAGAGGACGCCTTGCCCGCCTCGGACAGCTCCGGCAAGGACAAGGAGGCTGAGATCAAGAAGGAGGTTCCAGAAACCTCACGACCGCCAACACCCAAAGAGGGTTTAACCGCTGATAATAAGGACAAGGTCGAAGACGAGCCAATGGCAGAGGCAGCGCCATCTGCTCCTGCTGCTGAGAAAGGTGGGGAAAAGGAGGCAGAGCCTGCTGACAAGGAAGCAGACGCCTCCAAGGCTACCGACAAGACGGAAAGCAACGGTGATAAGGACAAAGAAAAGGAAGCTACCGAGAGTGGTGACAAAGAATCAGAATCAAAGCCCAAAGACGCTCCAAAAGATACAGAGGAGGCAGAACCATAGGCAAAGTCTTGTGTTGAGGTTTTGAAGTAGACATGGTTCCATCACATGAAGAACGAGATCCTCAAGCTAGTCTACTCAGTGATGGGACCCGTGGGACAGAATCGAAAAAAACGTAACAAAGCGATTTCATGTCGGTGGTGTCAAAGGTCACACGAGGAAAAACTTTGACTGAAAGGTCAAGTGTCAAAAGAAGCACTCAGCGTCTGAGAATGGCCAGAGCCCAGGCTGGACATTTTTGCCTTCATTAGTTGCCATGGTTCTTGCCAAACCGTTTTGAAGCAGTGGGGTTCGACTGGATACACTATGAGATGCATGTCTTGATGGATTGTGTGTGCTGACTAGGGTGTTGTTTGGCGTTTGGGATGGCAAGCTTTCAAATTTCAATTTTCTCAGTTTCCACCTTTTGTTGCATCCCGTGATTTTTTATCAATTCTGCGACACTAGCCAGTCGCCATCTCTGCTATTGTCGCTGATATTTGGCAGCGCTTAGATTTTGATGCCACTTCTTTCTAGTCGACCGCACATAACCACCCCTTATGCATGGCTCCTCCATTCTGAAGTTCGACAGTTTGCTACATATCACATGGTAAATCAGATGATAATGCGGCCTGCCAATCCAGTCAGTATTGAGTTTAAAAAGGGCGAAAATGGCAGGACTTATGGCGGTTTTGATTCAATCTCAAGGGCGCGGGGCCGTACTAACCGTTGCTGAGTACGGTTGAAAGCTAGCGACTGGTAGATTTTATCATGTAGGCATCCCTGTATTCAGGCGCTTTGATTGTCACTAAGCGGACGCGAAGCATGAGCCTGGCCCAATGCTAAAAGCAGATGGCACGGTGATGATGGTAAAAATCAGCACCACTTGAACCACCAGTTTTGCGACCGGATATGCGACCGTACTTTCCCCCAGCTCCTTCCCAGGTATTTAGACGGTAAAACCCGCCCCGAGTGTCATTGGGAAACGCCGTAGCTGCCATGACCTCAGCAGTTCGATTTTGGCCGGCAACTTACTGTAGTAGAGCCAGCCATTTGTCACCAGAGGTGTGTTCCCAGTTGGATGGTGATGCCTGGCAAAAGAAGACTCGATGAGGCTGGACAATCAAGGATTTCAGGTACCAATCATGTCCTGTTTGCGGCTGGCTTTGAGGTAGTAGTATCCCGCCACCCATCAAGTTTGAGAAACGCTGAGATGCGTACAACTGATAAATCCAAGGTTTGTCGGTTCTTCTCAGCACCATTGACAGAGTCTACAACCAGTATGAACCGTCAAACATTGAATAGGTGCTTGGACAGTTGCAGGTAATCCCAAACAACATAAGATGGCGCACGGGCTGACAGCAATACACGTGGAGTTGAAACAATCACAGGATTTGAAACCTCTTATCATATATGCAAGGTGGTTTTTCAAACCACGTCTTCCTTGAAAATCTGCCGCTAACCCCAAGATGTACCTAGATAGGTAGCTACCTACCTACCTATGTAGCGAGCTGTACAAAACCTGGTCGATCTCGTCAGCAAACGTTGGTTACTGGACTTGCGAAACAAAGAGCCGCTTTTTCTTTTGTACCGAGTCATACTTAAACAGGTTGCGTAGGTAGTTCCTTACTCAATAATTTCAAATAATGCACAATTCAGTGACTATCGTTTGTGCTAGATATTCATTGTTTCAGCGGTCGAAGCAATGGCAGCCGCCGTATACAATAGGAGTCGGTTCTCGCGGATGTAGCCGCTTCAGGCTGTTCTTGGTTGGTAACAATCTCGCCGAGGAGCCTAGTACTCAAGCGTCTGGTGTTGTGACACCTTTCAAGGACTCTTTGAGCATTCGGCCTGCTTGGAACTATCCATCCAGGCAAGGTAGGTAGCCACCCAGGTCTCGGAGCTGGGATTCTTTCGTCACCGGATGCCAACGGCTCAAGTTGGTCTTCAGCACATAGCTGATGAGAATAGAGACTGCTGTAGTCGACCAATCCTGCAGGGCAGTCAAAGACATTCCACTGGCTATCCGGGGTAAAAAAATCTCCCGCAACCGGAGGCGAGATCTCCAGCCGGGCCAGACATCCAAAATTGACGTCGCGGTAGCCACAGACCTGAAAATCGCTATAGTCTGGCGGGTCGGGGCTTTTGGATATTGCCAGGGTGAGAGACTGTTCCAAGAGGTCAATATATTTGCGAAAGGACCACGGCGACGATGGCTCGTCGCCACATCTGACAAAGTGATGAGAGCAGTCGGTATGCTCTTGGAGATAGTTGCTGTACAACTGACAATCTCCATAGTCATGTCCGCACACGTAGCGTGGAGAAATCAGGGTGCTAAAGTTTGTTTCCGTCAAAAGTTGGACGCTGTTGAGCGAGGGCATGGCTGAGACGTTGAGCGCCATCTGCCTCCGGGTGGGCCCGTCACTCTGCATCTTCATGTATTTCTCGCGGATGACCAAATGTCTGATCTCTGCCCGAAACGAAGCTAAAGAGTCGTGTGTGATGTCGACGGCAACCATGGCGTAATCGGGGACAAGTACGGACCCGTTACAGTAGTAGCAACGCGCACGGGACCAGTCGATGAGTACCATGTCCGTATGCGCATTGAAGCGGACGAGACCTCCAGCGTCGTCATGCTCCTGGGGCGAGAGTTCTAGGACGTGGGGAAGCAGTCTAAGTGCAAAGGCTCGGGAATCGAAGCAAGTCGATAAGGCTATCCTTGCTGTAGAAGTTGCCGGGGCCAGGGGTGGGAGCTTGCAGACTTTGGGACAGTCATCGCCAGGAGAAGCGTTATTTTCGGTCACTTTGAATGTGAGCAGTCGCGTTTGTCCAAGATTAGGGAAGACATACTTCCAAATCAATTGTCGAATGTCGAAAGGCAAATTGTAGAAGTATGGGAATGAGGCTGGCTGCATCGCTGGAGAGAGTTGGATTGGCGATGATTTCGAGACTGCAGACGTCTGTCTTTCTCGACGGTCGATCCAGGAGTTGCAATCTTTGTTGGCGATGTGTGGCAAGGAAGCAGAAATAACTTGGACAAGCAGCTTGGTGGGCACTCGTACAGTAATGTAATGGTGTAGGTAATGAATGTACATATGTTGGCCGACCAACAATTGAGACTGATTGGCTATTGTATCAGCAACAGTCAGGGATCATGCAGATAAACGTTCTGGGCCATGCCAAGATGAGGGGCTTTTTGTTGGCCACAAAAGATAGGCCCATGCCTGTGCTACCCATGCGACTTTACCGATGGCTATTTTTCGCACATCCCTCACATCCAAAGGCGCAGTTTTCAGTGAAGCCCTCTAAAGGAATAAACCATTTGACAAAAGGAGTATGAGGTTACTAACTTTATGGGAAAAGGGTCTTTTCGGCCAAGGTCAACAACGCCGTGCCAAAAATGACCGTGACCAAACTTCGCGACTCTATCGGACTTATTGACTATGTAAGTCACTTAGCACCAAGTTCAATTCAAAGCGAGAGGTCGCTTGCAATATGAATATTTATTAGCTTGCACCCAGGGGCCAAGATTCAAGGTTCTAACTACCAAACAAACGTCACATAGCTTTGGGATACATCCAGCATTTATCAACGTCAGTGCCAAGCGCGAGTGGTGTCACTGTAGGTTCTTTCAACGGGGGATGCAGCGTGCAACGTCTTCTGGACTGCGTGAGTGACACTATCGTTGGATGCCTCAAAGCTAATAATTTACGAAAATCCAGAGACGATACACTTGATGGTGCTGGACAAGCATACAAGGCCATGGAGGATAAAGACATTGATCGGTTTATCAAGTCGATTCTATGTGAGTAATGTTTCTTTTGCTCTTTTACGTCTCTGGGGCGGGGGGTACTCAACTCAGACCATCACCAACGTCCATCTGCCGAATTTTGACGGGTGGACAGCCTTACCCCATACTCTTCGTCGGTTTGGTTTTCCTGCATCTCAGCGGCGGCAACGGGCCGCCTGCTGATGTCCGCCTTACCTAGATCCCAAGTCTGACGGGAGGAATCTCTCCGCTTACTTGTGGTTTCCCCGCAGTCTTGGTGAGGTTACAGATCTGGTAGCAAGGTAGCAAATCGGAGTCTTGACCGGCCCCAACCGTGCCCTTTCTGTGTAGATCTTTGCCGACGAGGGTGCACAAATTCAACTACCCATATTAGATGTTGGTGGATGTCAGCATGGTGATACTCGAGTCTTTGGCTCAAGTCAAACCAGCAAAATGTGGATTTTGGTATTCTTGCACACCTGTTTACAGCCTTTTTGTCCTCGCTCACACTGTAGCTGCACATAAGCGTGTGAATCTCACCGAAAGAAACAAAGAAAAAAAAAAAAAAAAAAAAAAAAAAAAAAAAAAAAAAAAAAAAAAAAAAAAAAAAAAAAAAAAAAAAAAAAAAAAAAACACTATATGGCCGGCGTCCCGCGCCCTCTGTAAGTAGTGCAAGTTCTGATTGGTTCCACTGGTTTTGAACTCGCTCCAAATTCTAAGAATTAGCTCGTAGCCGATGGTCCGGTAGCGATCATTTCCAAACTGAACGGAAATGTAAGGATTGAAATCTGCTCATAGCTCAAAAAGTTGAGCAACTGGAGTAAAGAACGGGGCCTACATCGGCCGCTGGTTGCATAGTCGTACTGGCTCGTGTACAATGTGACTAATACGCGTAAGTGAATAGCTAGGTACTTTTTCTGTAGCACTTCCTGTCATAACAAGCTGGGTTAAATGGTGAACGAGATTGTACAGGCTAGCAGTTTGTAGATGAAGACAGATGGCGCCAATTTGGCTAACTCTACTCAACGTGAGGCCTATTTAAATCCTCCCTAACTCCCCTTTCCGCAAGACAGAATCTTCTCTTCTTCCCCAGACACCAGCAAACTTCTCAATCCTTTATCCTACCGCATCAACTCAGCAACCACCAAAGGCAAAAAACCCATTCCTCTCAAAGCTCAAGATGCAATTCTTCACCTTCATCACCGCCCTCGCACTCGGCGTATCTGCCGTTGTGGTTCCCGAGGAACTGGATGCGTGTTTGTCTAAAGGGAAAACAGCATCTTCTTGACCAGAGCCGTAACGTAAAAGGTTTGTTCAGATTGGACACTGTCACCCAAAGACATGCAATTGCTTACGGACCTTCGTGTCAGGCCTATTAAGATGCTGAGATGGATATCCGTCTAGGGAAGGGTCGGAAAGAGGAAAAGAGCAGATGGTGTCTCATTTGTCCAGTGTTCTCTTCTTTTAGCTAAAGTCACTCCTTGCATAACTGTAGTAAAATCAAAAACCTGCCCGGGCTTCAACACACTTTCTTGTCTTTTGGCACATGATTTTGAAAAAGTGTGAAGGTCTATTAAAAGTCGAGAACTTCTATATACGTAAGTGTACTGACTCTACAAGTAAAATATACGAATTTGCCTCTGGCACTAACAGATCAATCCCAAACTCCAAAGACGTGAGCAAAAAAAGTAAATATTCAAAGCGGCCGTTGCCCCAATCTCGCACCAGCCTTTCCACAAAGCTGCTTAATAGACTTCGAAAGCTCATAATCCTGGTTGTTGACACCAGCATGGACATACTTTTCAACCCCTGGCTCATCAAGGTTGTCGAACGGGGCGTAATCAGGCTCGCACTCTGTATTCGGCTCCGGAAGGATTCCATCTTGGAAGTACCTGTTCACGTGCTTGGCGGTACAGGTGGAAGGCGTCGACAGAGTGGTGTGACCGTACGAGTTTTGCACCAAAACCACTGACCCTTCGAACCCCTGCGAGTTGTTCCGGGCGCTGATGAGCGGCGTGATGTTGTCGGCCATGTTGGCGATGAAAAGGATCGGGAAGTACGTCTTGGCCTCGAATGGTCCTTTTTTTTACGTTAGCATCGGCAAAGAGTTGAGCAAACCAGTCGATCAAACTTTCATCATGATCGCCAGTTTTGAAGCAAGACAGGACAAAGAAAAGAAAAATCACCTACCGGCAAACCTATACTTGGGCCTGACCTTCCTGCCCACACACTGCGCACGCAGACTCGTGTCGAGTGCCCCAACAGCCCAGCTGAGGTTCCGAATCTCATCGCCGATCTTGACAAAGTCCTCCACCGTGCCCGTCCACTCCTCCGAGTCGGCGCAGGATATGGCAGGAAACGCATCGGCCGTGCTCTCCACGACGCCCGCCAGCGGCGCGCCGGGCTCCACGGGTGTGGCGTAGCAAAAAGACGACAGCGGCGGCATGCCGGCCTCGGTGGCCTCGTAGTAAGGGCCGCCGTCGCCCTTGTCGAGCGCGGCCAGCACGCGCGCAAAGTCTGGGAACTTGTACAGGGGTCGGTACAGCGCCCCCGCGATGAGCCGGCGGAGCTTGGAGTAGGTCACGATCTCGGGCATCTCGGGTCCTTCGCTTTCCTGGCCCGTCTTGGCCGGGATGATGATGGGGTTCTTGCGCAGGCGGTCCAGGAGCCTGTGGAGCCGTCGCTCGATCTCGGCCGGAGAGGAGGAGTGGAAGGCGCATTTTGACGGGCCGGCAGCTGCGCAGAGGTCGTAGAATGCTTGCATCACCTTGTCAGCGTCGCGGGGGAAGTTGGTGTGCACGTGGGTGTACCACTCTCTGAGGTCGACGTTTCCTGGTGCATTTGTTCGGTTAGGAACCGGATTTAGTTGCTCGGGTAGACCGGAAGTAGTCTGTTATTCAAAGAGACAAAGTCATCTGCTCACCATCAGAAACAAGCCTCTCCACCTTGTCGGGAAACATGGCGGCAAAGGTTCCTCCGAGGACAGTTCCGTAGCTGAATCCCCAGTACTTGAGCTTATCCTCGCCCATCTGGTGCAGTATCTCGAGCATATCCCGAGCATGGGATGCCGTGCTGATGTGCTCAAGAATTTTGGACTTGGCCATGTTCGCCTCGCAGAGCTGAGAGGTAGCATAAGCGCGGTAATATTCATCGTAAATCATACCCGGGTGCGAATCGGACACGCCCACATCAGTGAGGCTCCAGAATGTCCGTTGTTGATCAGTCGGCCAGCAGTTGATCAGTGGAGTCGAGGCACCAACTGGCGGAGTGGGTTTGATCAGCCTGAGTACTCTATCTGACGGTATTTGTTGAATAAAGTATTTATGAGGCACTTACCACCACGTGGGTCAAAAGTGATAATGTCCTGAATCATTGAAGGTCGTGTCAGCAATTTCCTAGGTTAGAAGCGTAGATGCCTATGACGCATTCGCAGGTAGACTTACATGGTTATTTCCTACTACTTTCTGCACAAGTTCGCCATGATCCAACATTGACCAGATACCGGAGCCACCAGGTCCCTATATGTAGTACATTCCCCGATATTAGTGGCTGAAACAACAACAGAAACCAGACGAATTTGCACCAGATGGCGACTGCAGGTTCGTCACGGCAAACGTCCAGTTACCAAAAGGAGTTTGCCAAGAGGAGAGGCCTCAGCAGAGATGAAAACTCACCCCTGGATTGAAAAATACAGGCCCACGGTAGTCCGCGTGGCTGGTTGCATTTAGTCGGATGACTGCAATGACTACCCGGTCGCTGGATGGATTCTGCCAGTCCATCGGGACCTTGAAGTAGATGATAATCGGTCAGACTAACTTGAAAGGAATCCCCAACGGTCTTTCTTAGTGCCAAACGACGTACATCCAATCGAGCGCAGTCATACTGCCCCGTGTAACACTCTTGCCACCGTAAGGTCGTGCTGGGTTCAATCTGGCTCGCATATGGTGAGTGTCTGCTAATATTGATATTCATTCAAGTTTTGTTCAAAACATAGGACTCACATCTGCCCAAGAAACGTGAAAATCCATGTTCTGTTCATGGCCAGTCGACGAATCTGTCGAATCGAGCCTCGTCGTCACATCGGAAAGAATAAAACGTGTCTGTCTAACACCAACCCACCCTAAAAATGCTAGCCCAATTCCTGCCCAGGAAGCTTTGACGTGTCTGGATTTTGGCCTCGACGTCTTGGTGCCGACGGGAACATCTTTGGGTGCCGTTCCAAGGTGTTGGGTAAACTTTGCGACCGACATCCCGGCTCGGGTATTTCAATTGAGTTTTCGCGTAATCAAGGCAGAAAACATGAGCAATTTCCTCAGGATTGATTGGATCAAGCAACGCAAATTAAAATTCACCGCATCAAAAGAACAAAACAAAAGCAACTGACTGTTGGCATCGGGGGGGCAGCACAGCGGGGGGTGGGTATTTATCTTTTTTTTTTTTTTTTTTTGTTCTTGTTTCGTTCCACACCGACGGAGCAAGAAGACGTGTCAAGATTCGCGGTCAACTCTAATAATTTCCAAGCTTGGGTTGCATCCCAAGATATGGTCCCCGAAAGCAAGATAAAAGAAAAAGAGCCAAGCCGGGTTGTCCCTCAGCTGACAGATTCTGGCTTGACAAGCCTCCGAAAACCGTAATCGTGGCCTGTCCAATGAAAGCGCGGTAGATAATCAGCAAAAGAAAACGCGGGGCAGCTGCCGATCAACGCCGAGCATGATAAAAGAAGCAAAACTCGGGCAATTCGACTCCGTTTGCTGGATGTTGACTCGTTTGGCTTGTTTCAAAACAGAACATTTTTTTTTCTCGCGCTGGCCAGGGCCCATCGCAACATTTCCTGTAGCGGGACCTGGATTGAATTTCTCCATGCCAATCTTGACATGACTGACAACGTCTTGATCCGAAGCCTGGGAACGAATAAAGAGTCAGTAACCTACGTGTCAGACTCCAGGGCTTCCCCTTGAAACGATTATTTTCTGCTGCAGATTACTTGATATTAAAAAAAACAAGCTCGAAAGTCTGCATCCAATCCGAGCTTGTTCCCCGAGACGCTGCGTAAGACCAAAACAAAAAAGAATCCAGACTTGATTTTCTCCGTGTTTCTCCATACTTTGCAAGCTCGGAATACCAATTTTCTCACTGCCAGTTAACCATGAATTTTGATATTTTGATACTGTGCATTTTCATCCGTACTCGGCCTCAGTTTACTCAAAATTCCAACGACAACACCCAAACACCCTCACCTCGCGGCTACAATCTTTTCATTCCCGCGCCGTGCCATGGCTAGCTACTCCTTAAAAATCACTTGGTGACGAACAACTATGGCCATCCAGTTGTTTCATTCGAAAGAAACTGACATATTTGGGACTTCTGCTGCGGTCTTCGAAACTCGTTCGTTGCAGCATAGAAAGCAACTAGATCGCTCGTGAACGGTGCAAGTAATCTGCAGCTGCCGGATATTCTAGTTGGTCTCGATCATCAAGTGTCGCTCCATGCCAAACGTTGACATAAAGTATTCGGATGGAGGCTTCTAGTTTGGTCATTCAGCGGCAGTCAGGGTTTGCAAACCGTTCCAGGAGCTGGATTAAACTAACCTGTGCCAGTATCCTCAGGTTCCAAATCAAGCAAACCCGAGCTCCTGCAGTACCCGTCATGTTCAATCAACTTAAATATACCACTCCGTCTGTCTAAATCTGTGTTCACGAGTAATTCCTGGTGGAGCAGCGGGTATCCATGATAGTCCTTCCATCATCCCACATCATTCAACTTTTTTCTTGGGCAGAGTGCTTTTGACTCCTTTCACTTTCTATTCAAAAATAAGATTTAAATAAGACCAATGAGAAAAATTGCAGAGACTTCGCTGACGGACAGCGATTTGGACAACAACTTCATATCACAGACTGTTGATTGGATTGGTAAGGCCATGGCAAAAATAGAGGGTGAACCAACGGGATATGTATATAGGTATAAAATTGATTAGGGATGTAACTAGGTACAGGAGTAAGTCCGTTACAGGTCCACAGGTCTACATATACAGACTTTTACCCTATAATTAACTTAGTCAGAATTGCGCATAAATAATACTCCGACACAGACATTATATACACACCGTAAACATGAAATCGCGGGCAATGACATCCATTCTGCTAAGAATTCTAATCAAGCTCTCTACATTTGAGCTGATATTGATGGAGTGATTCATGAAGTGGCCAGTCTTGACTTAGGATAATCCAGTTCAAGGGCCTTAGTGCGCATGTTACTGATATGTGTCATAAAACTGAGAAAGAAAAAAGCACATTTCATCAAAATCCATGCCTTTTTTGAATATGGCCTCAGTTCAATAGCTCCAAATCCTGTACGGTGAAGTGACTTCTTTCTCGAAACGATGCAAGACTGAGAAGAAGATAGCCGTTGGGCTGCCCTGCCTTTGACCATAGCTAAAGTACGTACGACTCGGAGACCTTTGAACGCCTGTTGTGCTGCCAAACGCAGAAGGTGGCCACTTCTAGCGGTCCGTGAACAGAATAGAAAATGAAAACTGTGTCAAGTTCAATGGCAGCGGCATCTTTGTTGGATGTCTACTTCCTAGCCGTAACTTCGCGGCTATGCCTTATACTTCACAAATTTTGTTCCGGATCGAGGTGACTAGCTAGTTATAATCTAAAAACAGACTCTTACATTAGATTGTGATCACTTTTACAGTATAGAACGGACCCTTTTCATGTTGAGCGCCTCGATTCAAGAAACCATATGAATTAAAAACTTGAATCCGAGCTCCAAATAATGTTAGAAAACAGAGTTGTTATATATCGGCCGTAGACGCGGCAAGGGGCTGTGCGACACAATATACGAGGAACTTGAGCCCCTCATGCAGCCCCAGAGAGAACAAAATCAGCTCTAGGGACCTCAGCTGTTGAGTGTCCCTCCTGCTTACCATCCTTCGCAAGCTCAGCAGCCCGTCTTTTTCGCTCTTCCAACTCATGTTTTCGCTCCTCCGACCACGCCTGTTCACACGCTTTGTCTAGTTTCCTTCCTCTCATGTGTTCCCATGCAAGTGTACAAACCATAAAACAGCATGTAAAACCTGCGAGTGCGCCCGCAACTTCGAGACCAGTACGACGTTCAAGTGTCCCGTGACCACCTACGTGTTCGCAAACCCGAAAACGGGTTAGCATTTTTACACTCCATGAAAGCCAATATAATACCAATCGGACTCTGGATTCAGAATTTACCGTGAGTTTTGGAGAGAGAATTGGTGGCATGGGCCGCCTGTGTGTTGGAGCATTGTCCGAACGAATCAGGGTTAGCCTCGCATGTGCGTTTGCACTCTCCCTCGTCTTTTGCCTTGGCGCAACCCTGGCTCGTTTTCATTGACGCGTGACCAGGGGGAGTTTCATTTGGGGGAAGGGCTTTGATAGATCCCCCTTGTGCCGGAACTGCCAAGACAGCATGCCCGAAAGTCGCAATGGCGAAAAGAGTTTTGGGATGCATCGGAGTCCCTATTATTCGAAATGATGGGAAAAGAACAAAAGAGAATAGAATTGGGAAGATGGTGGAAACAGAAAGAATCAAGAAATACGAAGCCCGAAACTATCTGCGAGTTCTTTTCACTGATGATGATAATGTTGGAAAACAAGGCAAAACGTGGTTTTAAGGCCGTTAAAGAATAGTATGTTACTATTCAAAGGTTTGAGTCACGAGAAACAAAAATTTAAGTTAATCATAATTAGCCTCTACTGCGCGGCCATGCCGATATCCCTCATTTTAACCAAGGTCTATTTTGATGTATTGCTTGATCACATTTAGTCATTGATATACAGTATGCGAGTCGTTAACAACCAAATGCAACCCAGCAATGCCGGGCCAATCCGTGTTGTCATCCAATAAAGATAGAAATAAGAATTGCGACTGGAATAGTTTATGGGAAACCGCCTCGCCTCGCAGCGAGCTGTCACTGGCCATATATCACGCTTCGATATTCCTGGCACTTGATGCTGCTCCTGTGCCAACTTTACCTCCGAGCAAGGCGGCATTGCCGATTGTTTTCTTTTTTCTCTTTTTTTTACATTCTTTCTTTTTACTTTTTACCTCTTTCTTTTGTTTATGTCTCTTTCTTTGTTTTTCTTGTTTTTCTTTTGTCAATAGAAAGGTTGTATCATGTTGCCCGCGAATCAGTCATGTGCCTGCAGACTTGTGCACATCTAAGGTGTTTTTAGCAGTCTAACTGGCAGGCATCCAAGACTCGATGGGTCTTTCTCATCTCTCACTCGTCCATTTCCTGGCCAAAGCGTTTGTCAGTGTCTATATATAATGCGCCAATTTGCAGTAAGGTTCACTGCTAGTTATGAATGATGGAGGTCACGGCGCGGGCAAAGACAGTCAAATCCTTTCATAATGTAAATTGTTCTTTGCGTTAGGATGCTAGATCTACTTTAGGACCAGGCAAAAAAAGATCACCCCTTACCACCGTAAGTGTATGCGTACGCCTTCGCTAACCTGACCGTTTAGGGACCCTCCAAATACGTACCGCATTGTTATTTTCTTTTCTTTTCTTTTTTGTAACAAACTATTACCAAAATTGGGAGCAGTCACGTGGCTTACAGCACTGTGCCAACTGTTCAGGGATGGGCATTTTTACCCATACCACCAGAGTAGAGGGTTTTCCTGTATATGTGGGTGGGGTTATGTGACTGACTGTCTGTCAGCCATTCAGCATACCAAAGGTAGAGCTTCGTTCGCGTAGGTTGCTAGATGTGATCCCTCCTAACAGGCTGGGATATAGATTTCTGTTTGACACTTCACTTCACAGCAAAGCCCAAATGTTTTTATCCTGTTCGACGTATTCGGCAAATGGACTTGATCATAGAATCGGCTTGGAAACCGTGCCTCAACTGCTTCTAGATCAATCAAAATTCTCGTTGCATCGACTTGAGAGCAAAAAAGGCTTCGTCCGTCAAATCGAGTCTGCGCTCGAATATTTGTTGAATGATACACTTTGTTCTGTAGGTCGGTTAGCTTGACCACCGAAAGACGAATTTGAAAGTCAAGATGCGACATACAAACAGGGAACACGAAATATGGCGAGAGCCAGCTTTTGTTCGTCAGTGGTTGGTGATCAAATTGAGCCAATAGTTGAGGAGAGAGCTGTTAAGGAACGAATGACATCAGATAGATCCGGGTAAATTCCGTTCCCGGCTTACCGACGTTCATTTTTTCGGTCAATGCCTGCTGTGCTCAAAGTTGAAGGCAGAATGGGCATCTTGACAAAGTTTCACATGCTCGAGAGAGAACTGAGGGCGGACTTTGCTTATCGTCTTACCCACACAAGCCATTATCTTATAAGGGACAAAATAATATGTGCTAAAACGACGGCCCTACAGATCTCTGTTAACCTATCTGATGTTCTGTCCGTACTTCAAACGAGTTTTTTAGACTCTAGACCTAAAAGATTATTAGAAAAGGTATGGCCCGGGCCGAAGGGAACATGGTCTTCCTCGTTTGAAAGTGTGTGTAACCACAGCCATGGAACCCCGCCTTTCAGCGCTGGGACCCTGTCATCCTATCATTGCATTACTAAGGACCACCATGTGCCTGCGCCCGAAAGCCTGCAAGATGTGCATGACGTATTTGTACAGCAGTAAATAATACCTTTCACTGCGAATGCCTTCCAGAAGTACGCGACTCGCCGGTACTTTTTGTGGATGTGTTTTCAATGGTTAAGTTCTACTTACTTACCACAGTATCAGTGACTCTTGGTTTTGGTTCGTTTGGGAAAATTGGGATATGAAATGAGTTTCTCTCTTGTATTTATCAATTCTCTCTCTTTTTTATGGTTTGCTGGCATGGATTTCGGTAGGCTAGTTTCCCGTCACGCGGCGCAAAACTCAATGCGGCCAAGTGTGCATTTTGGGTGTCTGCAGTCCTGCCTTGCGAGCGCTGTCCCTTTGGAGGGCAAGACGATTTGTAAATGTATCCCCGGCTATACTCTTTTTTGCGGAGAGAAAAGGAAGATAAAGAGAAAAGAAAAGAAAAACCATTTACCCCACCATTTACAATTTGGTATTTAAAAAAGAATGATATAAATATATTCCAAATATACATATTACATAAATCAAGATATTGTTCAAGACGAATCGTGGGATCAACAAAATTAAATATCATAATGCTAATAATGGTGCTGGTAGTGGTGTTGTGGTAATAGGTAGGGTATTGAAGTGTATTTGTTTATATTAGTACTGGGTGGCTCAAATTTGGAGGCCGACTAAGTAATCGTGGAGGTCATCCAACGTGGCCCCAAAGATACTCTGAAAGGGACAATTTGAATGGCCATCAAATTCGATATTGTACGTGGCTAGTCCCCAGTAGCCGTTTCACTCTTTTGAGTTTTCGTAAGCCCGGAGAATATATAGACCTCGTTGCGGGTTACCTGAGTAGCGGTTCACCTCTGAGGTTGCAAATCTCGATACTGTCGGAGTTCCAGCTTTTTCGTAGTCTAACGTTGCGTACCCCCTGTTCGGCACCCCCCCTGTTCGGCACCCAAAAATAACAACACTTTTATTTTTATCCTCCAACTTCTATTATAAATATCTCGATGAATCTTTCACTTTTGGATTTACTTTTTTCTAATCTTAATTCTCCATTTTCCAATAAAGCAATATACTAAAAAACAGCTTATATCTGCAATTAACGACGTCAATAATGGCAATCCAATTGCAAAAACCTCCCGAAAATGGGGAATACCTAGGTCTACACTTCAAAGTCGACTTAAAGGTTCTCAAGCTTATAAAAAAGCACAAAACCCTTTTCAAAGGCTTTCTACGGAACAGGAAAAGCATTTGGCTGATTGGATACTTACCCAAACAGCTTTAGGGCTTCCGCCAACGCATCAAAAATTACGCTTTTTTGCCGAACGAATTCTTCAAGCCGCCGGAGAGACAAAAGGCCTTGGAAAACGTTGGATAACTCGTTTTTTGGCTCGTTATCCAATCCTTAAGACCCAAAGGCCCCGTCGAATAAATAACGCCCGGGTTAATGGCGCTACTACGGAGGTAATTAAATCTTGGTGGCTTTATATTACGAACCCGGTTATTAACGCTATTAAACCGGAAAACCGTTGGAATATGGACGAAACCGGTATAATGGAAGGTAAAGGATCTAACGGCCTGGTATTAGGGTTTAACGGGATCCGGCCGTTGCAACGGAAAGAGCCCGGAACGCGGGGTTGGACGACTATAATCGAATGTATATCGGCTACGGGCGTTGCCCTCCCTCCCCTTGTTATATTTAAGGGAAAAAACGTACAACAACAATGGTTTCCGACGGATTTAAGCCTTTTCGATAATTGGAAATTTCACGCAACCGAAAACGGGTGGACAAATAACGAAACGGCTATCGAATGGTTAAAAAAAGTGTTTATTCCGTATACCCAACCTTTAACCCCTGAAAAGCGGTTATTAGTTTTGGATGGCCATGGATCACATATAACGGACGAATTTATGCTTCTTTGCTTGCAAAACAATATTCAACTCCTATATTTACCCCCTCATTCGTCACACGTTCTCCAACCATTGGATCTATCGGTTTTTGGGCCGTTAAAAGAAGCTTATCGACGTCAACTTGGATTTGTTAGCCAATTTTGCTGTTCAACAATTATTGGAAAACGAAATTTCCTACTTTGTTATCGAAAAGCCAGATTAAAAGCATTTATAGCAAAAACCATTCAATCTGGTTGGCGTACAACGGGGTTATGGCCGGTAAACTTGGTTAAACCACTTTTAAGCCCTTTTTTGTTAGAAAATAGCAATGCCAACGTTATAAAAGATAAAAACAACGGTTTGCAAAGGGATAAAACACCGGAAAGCCCAGCCCAAAAAATTAACGACCCGTCTTTACTTATTTGGAAAACCCCTAAAACGACCCGAGATGTCCGATTTCAACTGCAAAAACTTTCCCAATCCAACAAAACCAACGCTACTTCACGTCTTTTATTTGCAAAAGTCCAAAAAAGCTTCGAAGCTAAAGATACCCTTTTGGCTAGCGCCCAGCAAAAAATCAGCTTATTGGAAGCACAACTGGAGGCAATACGGCCGGTTAAAAGGAGGAGGGTGGTTCCGGATCCAAACGAGCTTTTGGTTAACAAACAGAACATTATTGGATTGCAGGAAAAGGATATAGAAAATTTGGAACCTTTAGCTGATGAAGAAGAGGTTAATGAACCGGAGAAGCGTGAAAACGATTGTATTTTTGTCCGTTGATAATTTTATATTTAAATCAGCTTATAAAAGTAGGCATTTCGTTGTTAGATTTTCAGGGTGCCGAACAGGGGGGGTGCCGAACAGGGGGTACGCAACGTTAGAGTTTTCTAAGGAATAAAGGTTCTTGAACGGATTGGTCTTCAGCTTAGTAGCATCGTCTCCAACTCAATCGAATCGCTTCCGATTTGAATGGAATCATTCTTCAGTTGATTAAATTCCTTTCCAGTTAACAGGCAAGACTGGGTATATCCGCCTAATTTATCGAACTATACCACCCAGAAAGATATTTAAAAGAACTCAAATTCAGCCCAGTCAAGCAAAACGTCACAAAGATCAAAGTTTTAGATTTGTTCAGACGAAGGTCGATCGATCGACGATAACTGCAAGGTTCAACATTAATATGACTCGTTGAGTCGTTGCGAACGTTGTGAACGCTTCCATTCTATGGCGACCTTTTTTCTGTACTCTGCTCAGTTAAAAAGAAACAAGTCTCGAATAGTGTCAGTTACCTACTGAATAAGATTCTTGCCACAGGCCTTGATGCCAGTAGTGACACGGGCCCAAGAAAGCCTAAGTGGCGTGATTTCCAGCACCCCAGTCGTTGATCTCAAGCAGCAAGGCACTGTCGTAATTGCTGAGTCTCCGCGGCAGTAAAGCCGATGGAGCTGAGATATCCATCGATCCCACCGTATACATGGCGTATATGTGCGTCCAGCTCCTCAACAAGGCCTTTGCACGTTGTAGCAAAGCTCTGGTCGAGCCCGTGTGCCTCCATGTACTTGTTAGTCTTCTCACGCTGCTCGAGCAGACCTTGGTCGGAAAAGTGATAGTCATAGGCGATTGCGTCCAAAGGAACATGCAAAGCCAGGAGGATGATTATCATAATCAAGCCTGTCCTGTCTCTGCCATGCACGCAATGTATCAATATTGGAGTTGCCGTGGGTGGATCAATCAACGCCCGCAGTGCCTTGAATCACAAACGGTTGTCAGTTAATATTGAATTCCTTTACGTATGACTCTAGATGGAGCAGAGGATAAAAGAAGAAAATAATTACTCACTTCCAATACTTGAGCTTTACCGTGGTCCAGAATGTCAATTAGGAACCCATTCATCCCGCGCTTTCGCAATAGCTCGCGGCTCAAGATGCGCTTAGCTGCCATTTGGTCTCCCAAGACGTAGTAAAGAAAAGTAAAGCGGCTACATAAGTCACGGGTTAGAGTGGTTAGACAAATATCGAGTATTATCGAAGCCGCGGTTGGCAACGTACAGCCGACTGAACCAGCCAAGCAGGCTAAGCAAATATCTTTTGGTATCCTTTCCGACCAGGTCAACCATTTTGAAGTCGATGCCCGTGATAGAAGTGGAAATATAGAATACTCCCTCGGAAAGCTGTGCCTGCTCCTGGGCACTTTCTCGCTCTGATCTAATCAAACGATAAAGAGTGGCTTTGTTCAACACTCATGGCCTCCGTAGTATAAAATAGGAGGGCGGATACCTAGCTTACCTAAGTCTCAAGTCCAAAATGGTTCGAATCCCTAGCCTGTCCCTGAGAATCTTTCTATCAATGAGGGAGGCTTGTTCTGCTTATGGTCAACAGGTGTCCAGCTTCCAGTCAGAGGTAGGAACGCTCAATACATACCAATAGCAGCAGAGCGATACAGCACGCCTTCTTTCAAAATCCTGGACAAAACGGACATCAAACGTTAGCGAAGATCTTAAGAGCAAATTGGAGACATTCCAATCTTACTTGCGATTGGCCCGATTGTTCACAGTCACGCCAACATCGCGGAAGTTGGGTATATTGGGAACATAACCTGGACCTGCAGGTTGCTTGGGGGACGGTTCACGCGGGTCTTTATCCATCTTGGGCTGGCAGGAAGTATAGAATGCGATCGTCTCCTTATCGATCCAAGAAGATTAACAGCTAAGGAACAAGGTTGGACTTTTATATATTTATATTAGAGAGACAATCGACGGTTTCCCGTGAGTTCAATATGTCTCAAAGGTTTGTTATGTACAAAAGCTGCGGGCATATGTTACGAAGAGACGAGATGAAAGGATTTCCACCAATATCGTCCCACGACAGAGTTTGTGCTAGTCCACAGTAACTATGATACCGAAGCAATTACGTAGTTTTACACTGTTCTACGATCCTGAAGGCAGGGCCTGCTACCTGCATAGATCAACACAATGCTCTAGAAGTGTTCGTAGGCTACACGCCCCGCACTGTCTCTGCATATCCGTGGGGTAACGTAGATTGTATTCCTTCTTCCAAGTTTGGTAATAAACCTCGAAGCATCCCCCTGATAGCCCATTTCGCCACCGTACGACAGGCAATGTAAGTGAAACTAAGTCCTTATCATAGTATGCCCGCGCTAGAGTTCTCATATGCCCTTGACGTTGCATCGAAAATATCACATCGTACGACAGGCAAAGTAAGTGAAATTAAGTCCTTGTCATAGTATGCCCGCGCTAGAGTTCTCCCATGGCCACGCTAAAATATATATAAATAAAGTTCAACGTTAATTTCTGTAGGGTGTTCCTGAAAGTGAGAATATTACCTATCATTGTCGATATGCGTAGCATCTCACATGCCCTTGACGTTGCATAAGGCCGGGGTATTACACTCCCGCACGTTGTCACAATCAAATGGCCCACGGATGTCCGCCCGAATTCTATTCGTATTGCACTGTTACCACGATCAACTGCCGAAATGTTGAGCATGATTCAGTATCATCCGACAAGGGAAGCAAATTATCGCACGACGTTGGCCAGGCACAATCGCGATGGAATTAAGCCCAACGTCTACTACAATTCCATCTACCCAGCTATATCTAAACTTTGCCGCCATCAAATAGTATGTTTGGAACGAAAACCCTTTCTACGGGCATTCATACTACAGCTTGCTGGCTCGGCCTCTTGGTTTGCCATCTTGTCGTTTCCACCTAAGCTACGTGCATAACACCTTGGATGCAATACGGTCCAATGATTTCTTCAACGGTACCTCTAGGCACCTACTGCCTGGCAGCAGCCGCATTCGGGCTCACATCGCATTTGACCTACTGGATACGTGGACACCGGGTCCGCCACGCCACATGGACCTTCCTATGCCACCTGGCTGCGCTCTTCATCCTTGGTTGGAAGCTGACCAAGGCGCAGGGCAGCTTGAAAAATGGCCTTTTGGCGACTGCTGCCATCTTCTTCTGTTACCTGGGGTCTCTGTTCACCAGCATTACAGTCTACCGTGTCTTTTTCCACCGGCTCGCCCGCTTCCCAGGACCTTTTGCTGCTAAGGTCACCAAGCTCTATGGGATCTATGCCGCCCGGAATTCTCAGGTCAATGACCATCACACGTCCCTCATGCGTCAGTATGGCGACTTTGTCCGCATTGCTCCCAACGAGCTCATGGTCATGGCTCCCGAGGCCCTGTTTAAGGTGCAGGGCATGACAAGCAAATGTTCCAAGAAGAACACGGGAATCTTTGACATTCTGCATTCTCAAGGAGATCGCATGATTGTCGCGCTGCTGGACAAGGACGAGCACATTGCCCGCCGCAAGATCTGGAATCAAGCTTTAGATACAAAGTGTACACCCTGCTTCTTTTTATCTTCTTTGTCATCTCCCCAGAAATGCAGTTACCCAACCGTTGGTTCAAATACTGATATTTTCAATTGTAGTGCTCCCGCAGTATGAACCCAAGATCCGCCAAGAGGTCATGCTGTGGCTCGATACGCTCTCCAAGATCGATGGACCGATAGACGTCACTCATTACATGATGCTACTTTCCTTTGACCTCACCGGAGCTGTGGGATACTCTGCAGATTATCAAACCATCAAGACCGGTAAAGAAAACAGGACGCTCCATCTGCTAGAGGCCAGCTTCAAGCCGTTTGGGAAGCTGGGATTTCTTGCCTGGCCGGTGCAGATTGCTCTCGAACTCGGGTTTGCCAAGGAGCAAAAGGAGTTCGAGGAGCTCTCGGTCAGGACGGTCAACAAGCGAGTAGCGGTTAGCTTCCATCCTCTATTCGTATAACGACATCCGTTGATATGATTGGCTTGAGGTTCTATCTGGAGAGCCAAAACAAACCAGGGAAAATACACCTGCTAATATCTGTTACAGGAGGACTCCGAAGACAGGCTGGACATACTCAAATACTTCCTCCAGGACTTTAAAAACAAGCAGACATCATTCAGGTCAATGAACTCTTTGTATACAGAGTCGCAAGCAATTCTTATTGGAGCAACGTAAGCAAAAATATCGGCGAATATAGCGAAAATAACAATCCGTTACTAATTTGCACCAACAGGGATTCCACCTCGGGAACCATGGCATGGATTCTATTCTACCTCGTCAAGCACCCCACAGTGCAGGCGCAGCTGCTAAAAGAGATAGAGCCGGTCTTTGGCAAGACCACGCCTGGCGAGTTTGCCGACGCCGATCTGCGCGGCCTGCCCTTCCTCCAAGCAGTCATCGACGAGACCCTGCGGCTGCAGCCCCCGGCTGGCAACGGCAGCGCCCGAATGACGCCGCCCGAGGGGATCGAGATCGCCGGCACGCACATCCCCGGCGAGGTGAGTGTTTGGGTGCCGATCCGGGCGCAGCAGCGCGACGGGCGATTTTTTGTCTACCCCGACGATTTCATCCCCGAGCGGTGGACGACGCGGCCTGAGCTCGTTTTGGAGCGCCGCGCGTACGCGCCCTTCAATACAGGTAAGTTCCAACAACTCTATTTCTTCAAACCCTATTTGAAGAGGTCAAACATCCATCCAGACATCGTTGCTGAAACTGTACTTTCTTTCCCACTTCTTTCTCAACAGGTCGATGGAGCTGTGTTGGGAAGCAATTGTCTCTCGTGATTATGCGCATGGTGATTGCCCATACCTTGTGGCATTTTGAACCAAGCTTTGCCCCTGGAGAAGACGGCAACGACATCGCACTGAAGCGTCAGGATTTGATTATTGCCAGGCCTGGGAAGCTTGAACTGAAGTTTACCCCGCGGAAACGTGCTATTTGACAGGGTCTCAGATATATGCTTTTCTGCTGTGGGTGTATCCTAGACTTTGTGTTTCTCTAGCGTTGGTAAATCACGGTATAGGCCTAAATCCCAACATTTTTGTACAGTATAACAGAACATAAATTTGCTTTACAGCTGACTAATTACGAGCTAAAAGGAAAAAGTGAACTACTTCGTCTTGACTTGTATGATTGCTGTTGTAAAATATCGATGAGTCTTTAGCGATCAAGTCGTTTTTTGTACAATATCAACAATCGCACCCTTCTACGATGTTGGGAGTTTAGTCTGAAGTTTCCCCTTCTTCTCGAAAACTGTGCCGGGTCTTTGGAACTCACCCCTGGAATACCCGTACGGGGCCTCCGCATCTTTGGAAGGTTTTTTTAAAAAAAAGAAATACACTAAATGGCTTTGGGAAAACAAAAGATGAACGCTCAACAAAGCCTATGGACTAGATCAGAAAACCTACCCGACTTGGGGGCTCGGACCCGGCAGGTCCCCCCGCGGCCCGCGCTCCCAAACAGCGGGGGCAACATTTGGGTTTTCTTTTTTGGGTGCCTCACGAACCGCAGCGCCACGCACCCAAAAAGCTTCAACCAAAAGATCCCACGGCGCTTGGAGCGCACCAGTGACCAATCTCGAACTGCCGCCGTCTCGAGTAATGCTCGGCGAGGGGCATGATGCTGCCCCATTCTACCTGATGACAACGTAGGCACATATAGACCTACGCACATGTGTGGAACGATTGTTGACCCGCAATGTCCGTTATCATGTGCGCCGTAAGTAATCTATAATGGTTTATGATGGGAGCGTAAATGGCCCGATGTTTGAAAACAGGATAACGCTGCTTATTTATGGCCGTATTCGGTATCTATGGCGATGTACCGAAGACAACTGGGAGAAGGGATCGGGGAGGATTTGAACAGGATAAACGACATGTGACCAGTGGAAAAATCCAGCAGAATCGCTTCATCTGAGCTTGCTTCTTCACTTCTCGTACACAACCCGATTGCTGATCTTCCCGATGCCGCCAATCTCAACATCGAGTACGTCTCCCTCCTTGACCACCACCTGCGGCGACCTTCCGAGGCCAACACCAGCCGGAGTACCCGTGAAGATCAGAGTACCGGGCAGCAGAGTCATGGCCTGGCTCAAAAACGACACGAGTTTGGCGGCGCCAAAGATCATTTGGCTGGTGTTGCTGTCCTGCATCGTCTCTCCGTTGAGACTGGCACGGATAGAAAGATTAGCCGCATCGCCTAGCGCCTCCTTGGTAACGATGGCTGGCCCGATGGGAGCCGATGTATCGAAGCTCTTGGAGAAGCACCACTGGCCGCCGCTTAGTGTTTTGTCCAGCTGCCAGGTCCGGTTGGAAAAGTCGTTTCCGACCTGTGGATGATTGGAGAAAGTGTAAGCATGAGCGTCAAGAAATGTAAGGTTTAGAGGGGAACATACAGTGTATCCATAGATATAGTCTAGCGCCTGCGCCTCAGAGACTCGAGAGGCCTCCTTTCCGATCACGATGACCTGTTTCGTCGCAGAGGTCAGCTTGAGGTGCCTTCAAAAGTCCCAAGCGGGGAATGAAATGAGCAAATAAACTTGCCAACTCGGCCTCGTAATCCAAAGCTCCCTTCTCCCACGAGGCGCGGGGAATGACCATATCATCATTAGGCCCTGCCAGGGCCGTCACAGGCTTATAGCTATTTCGACAAAAAAGAAAAAAAAGAAAAAGAAAAAAAAACAGTCAATATTTTGATCACCACCGATGTTGAGGCATGCAGGCTGAGAGATTTCCTACAAGACAACAGGGACGGTAGGAATGGCCATCTTGGCCTCATCGGCATGGTCCCTGTAGTTGAGGCCGATGCAGACAATTCCTCGGCAGTCATCGCGGGCCAGAGGACTGAGCAACCGGGAGACGGGCTGGCGGACACCCGTCGGCTTTGCGAGTCCGCTAAAGGGATGGCCGGTCGACAAAGTCTCGGCGTCACGGAGATGCTGGTCGGCGAGACCATAGTATGTTTTGCCGTCCGCTTGGGAAACGAAACGGATCAACCCGCCACGCGACGCGGTGATAGATTTTGTTGATACATTTCTTGCTAGGAATCGCGGTCTTACTGCTGTAAGGCGTGGCGGGATCGTGCGTCTCATTTCTTTTTTTTTTTTTTTTTTTTTNGCTATCGAGGGTTCTCATAAAAAAACGCTGGGGTCTCATAAACATAAAGTTCTAGTTTATTCGTTCCTAAACCCTCAAAGAAACTCAAAGATGCTTTTTTTTTTTTTTTTTTTTTTTTTTTTTTTTTTTTTTTTGCTGTTGCTGTAATCAGTACTACCTGCGAGCTCAAGAATAGTTGAGCGGTTCTGCAGGGAACACGTGGCGGGGAAACGAAATGCAGAAAAGCAATGTGGGCCCCGCTGAACCAAAAGCACCACCTGGCAAGGCCACAATGATGTGATTTGCTCGGATTTACGCCCCGAAGCTGTCTGCGGTAGGTTGTTCGCTAACCAATCTCCACTAAGTTATGCACTACCGCACTACGTAACGCCCTGACCAGACAGGCAACTCCGCCTGAGAAGATCGGATCATGGTCACGCCATCCGTCGGTCATCCGAACCGATTATCCCGCTGTAAACTTCACAATTCAAGCCACTCTCATAGCATTTCGTGACTGTGAGCTCTGTCGCATCCTACACGGAGTTATCTAGCTAGCTTCATTATCCAACTCTACAGTATGCAATCCGCTCAAGAACGCGTCATGTCCCTGGTTGAGAGCATTCAATCCCCTGGGAATCGAGGCCTTGTGACGGGGACCATCGGTGTCGGCCTGCTGGCATCGCTCCTGGGATGGTGCTATCAAGACTACCAGGGCTTTATTGCTCTCGGCCCAGGAGGTCTCCCGTACAACTTGAGAGGATGGGCCATCGTTACGTTGTTCATCAGGCCATTTGCCATGAGCAAGTCCAGAGTAACATCTGTGACAGACTACCCGGAGCATGGAGCCCCAGAGATTGTCAAGCAACTCCCAGTTCGTCGCGGAGAGCGCGCCATCCTGAGGGGCATTGCACCTCACCGTCAGATGTCGCAGCACGCTCCAGAAAATATGAGGGTTGTAAGTATAAACACCCTACCCATAGTTCTGAGCTAATATCAAGCTAGAACAACTGATTGTCAATGACTGACATCCATTCCACAGTATATGCAAAACCTCTTTAACAACGCTGTCAAGCAGCACCCAGGGCTATTGGAGATGAAAAAGTCCTTGTACGAACGGCACCACGACGCGCTGTTCGTGTCTGCCAATCTGCTGCAAAGCCACAAGTCGTCGATCCCCGAAACCGCGCGGATTTCCCGCGGCGAGATTGGGCACATGCATACAGACCTCTCTATCCACCTCTACCTATCCCCAGCCGACGCGCGCCAAATAATCGAGAAGAAGTGGGGAGAACGCCACAGGCTGTCTGTCCCCAAGACGTCCTGGTTCAACAATAAGTTCGGGGTCGCCGACACCTACCTCATGATCTACGGCCCGAGGGATGAGGAGGAGATGGAGGTGCTGAAGGTCATACTCGCAAGGAGCATCTCCTTCATGACTGGAAAGGAGATATCAGAGGATATCGTGTGGAGCGAGGCGCTGTGATGGTTTGAATGTGATGTTTTCCCATGGCGACTCCCACCCTATTGTATAGCACCTGTTTCGAAACTAAAATTGACTACGTTTGTTGGCTGAAGCTCGAAAGACTTTTCTGAAAACTAAGTGGCCGTTGAGATTGAGGGATCTCGGATGCAATATAACGATTTATCCTGTCTAGCTTGAAGCATCCATCATACCTGCGAGACCCGGAAACAAATCCTATGGAGCACGCGCATAGGCGGTCTAAGCCTTGGATTTAATCATGCCAGCAGGAAACCGACTGCATTTTCAGCGCCACCATAACAGTCTCCTGCTACCCGGGTTGCAGAAGCTTTCTGGGGAGAGGAAGAAAACCTAGTTTCCGGAGCGCCCTTAAGTTCCTACACATTGAGCGTTGCCACCAAGTCACCCAGTCCTCATCAGAATTTTTAAATTGACCTGGGTTAGCTTGCTTGCCGCCTGAGATGAGGCTTGCGTGATTAGGCTCCGTGCTGTTGCTGCGATACGTTGTCAGGATGGGGATTTTCTATATCTGCGGTGAACTAATTCAAGGACTGAAAACATGTTCCCTGCATGTTTTCATTCTCTTCAAAAAGCGCTTTTTACCTGTCACATCTATCTCCGCGCAATGGTTTTGCCGAGCTTAACCTACTCAACACCGGTCAACGTAATGAAACTTGCCGCAGACCAAACCCAAGTCTCTTCGTTTGCAACGCGATCAAGGTTATACGGCCGTCGACCAAGGCGCAAAAATAATCACCAAGCTGTACGCTAATGTTCTCAACCGAGCCAGTGTTGCGCACTTGCTCCTCTTGAGCATCTCGAACTTGAAATTGACATCGCGCTCCAGTGCAACCCTAAGGCCCGTCAAGCGAGAGTATCACGACACCTTGTTGAAAGGAAATGAAGCGGGCGGGTTACGAAAGCTTTTCAGTAGACCTTATCGGCGACCTGTCGGCTAATTTCACACCGGCAAGCGCAGCCTCACAAACATGATGCGCGTCTCCTGAAGCTCGAGGCTAGATGTGGACGTGCTCAGCTACTCTAGAGGAATTGAGGAGAAGCACAGTAGCCATGCTCGAGGCGATAGCGTTCTGCTCCCGGTAGCTACATCTGACAACGACACCCCCCACCGCGGACGAAATCACCGACAACGCCAGCGGGCATCATCTTGCGGTTGACATAGGAATTAGACCGAGTAGTTGGGTCACACTTTGAACCCTCTTGCCTGCAGCCCTGCACTAGATGGTAAATCGTTGTAGTAGTCGACTCCCCTGGTGCGATAGCAAAAGGTGACACCGGTGGGATTCTCACAGTCGACGAGTTTCAGGTTAGAATCCCCGCCCTGCGCAAGCTGTTGATCAGAGTGTCCCTGGCCAGCTTGTCCTGCGCGGTGACTTTGCATTCACTTCATCCAATGGCCTTTTTGGCAATAATGGACGAGACAGCCTTTGTGTGGCCGCGCAGCTTCGTCGAGACAGCGTGAGCTGTACCTCCGTTGAAGGAGGCCAGGAAGATTTGTTTCAGAGACATGTCGAACTCTGTGTGAGTGGATTCTAGTCGAGCCAAGTCTTTTGGCCCTCGGGTTAACGTTGCGTACCCCCTGTTCGGCACCCCCCCTGTTCGGCACCCAAAAATAACAACACTTTTATTTTTATCCTCCAACTTCTATTATAAATATCTCGATGAATCTTTCACTTTTGGATTTACTTTTTTCTAATCTTAATTCTCCATTTTCCAATGAAGCAATATACTGAAAAACAGCTTATATCTGCAATTAACGACGTCAATAATGGCAATCCAATTGCAAAAACCTCCCGAAAATGGGGAATACCTAGGTCTACACTTCAAAGTCGACTTAAAGGTTCTCAAGCTTATAAAAAAGCACAAAGCCCTTTTCAAAGGCTTTCTACGGAACAGGAAAAGCATTTGGCTGATTGGGTACTTACCCAAACAGCTTTAGGGCTTCCGCCAACGCATCAAGAATTACGCTTTTTTGCCGAACGAATTCTTCAAGCCGCCGGAGAGACAAAAGGCCTTGGAAAACGTTGGATAACTCGTTTTTTGGCTCGTTATCCAATCCTTAAGACCCAAAGGCCCCGTCGAATAGATAACGCCCGGGTTAATGGCGCTACTACGGAGGTAATTAAATCTTGGTGGCTTTATATTACGAACCCGGTTATTAACGCTATTAAACCGGAAAACCGTTGGAATATGGACGAAACCGGTATAATGGAAGGTAAAGGATCTAACGGCCTGGTATTAGGGTTTAACGGGATCCGGCCGTTGCAACGGAAAGAGCCCGGAACGCGGGGTTGGACGACTATAATCGAATGTATATCGGCTACGGGCGTTGCCCTCCCTCCCCTTGTTATATTTAAGGGAAAAAACGTACAACAACAATGGTTTCCGACGGATTTAAGCCTTTTCGATAATTGGAAATTTCACGCAACCGAAAACGGGTGGACAAATAACGAAACGGCTATCGAATGGTTAAAAAAAGTGTTTATTCCGTATACCCAACCTTTAACCCCTGAAAAGCGGTTATTAGTTTTGGATGGCCATGGATCACATATAACGGACGAATTTATGCTTCTTTGCTTGCAAAACAATATTCAACTCCTATATTTACCCCCTCATTCGTCACACGTTCTCCAACCATTGGATCTATCGGTTTTTGGGCCGTTAAAAGAAGCTTATCGACGTCAACTTGGATTTGTTAGCCAATTTTGCTGTTCAACAATTATTGGAAAACGAAATTTCCTACTTTGTTATCGAAAAGCCAGATTAAAAGCATTTATAGCAAAAACCATTCAATCTGGTTGGCGTACAACGGGGTTATGGCCGGTAAACTTGGTTAAACCACTTTTAAGCCCTTTTTTGTTAGAAAATAGCAATGCCAACGTTATAAAAGATAAAAACAACGGTTTGCAAAGGGATAAAACACCGGAAAGCCCAGCCCAAAAAATTAACGACCCGTCTTTACTTATTTGGAAAACCCCTAAAACGACCCGAGATGTCCGATTTCAACTGCAAAAACTTTCCCAATCCAACAAAACCAACGCTACTTCACGTCTTTTATTTGCAAAAGTCCAAAAAAGCTTCGAAGCTAAAGATACCCTTTTGGCTAGCGCCCAGCAAAAAATCAGCTTATTGGAAGCACAACTGGAGGCAATACGGCCGGTTAAAAGGAGGAGGGTGGTTCCGGATCCAAACGAGCTTTTGGTTAACAAACAGAACATTATTGGATTGCAGGAAAAGGATATAGAAAATTTGGAACCTTTAGCTGATGAAGAAGAGGTTAATGAACCGGAGAAGCGTGAAAACGATTGTATTTTTGTCCGTTGATAATTTTATATTTAAATCAGCTTATAAAAGTAGGCATTTCGTTGTTAGATTTTCAGGGTGCCGAACAGGGGGGGTGCCGAACAGGGGGTACGCAACGTTAGTCCATCACTTTGATCTGGACCTGATGGTGTTGTGGAACGATCCTTGCTATCACAATCCCCTTTGGGCACACCTGTAGACTCGCCGGTTTACGTGAGTGCCGCGACATGGTCCGACTGGCTTGCGATGGGACATGGGCGCTGGCTTATGGTCTTGGCGAGATATACATGTTGATTCGATGCTCGGCCGCGAGGCTGCCCTGGAGAATATTTGCCGCGGGTTGTGTGCGGTTTGTGACCATAACAAGATCAGGCTTGCAACTAGGGACAAATAATGATGGCCTTGCCCATCATGTGGTGATCAATCTCTGTCGAAGTTGCACCAAAGCTGCTCTGCAAAGTTCAAGGCAGCTCCGACGCTATCCCCTTGAAAACGCCGAGGGAAACGAAGCCGGTTCCAGAGCGTACAAAAGTCGGACCTTTGCTCCGCCCCCGGCTAGGACGGCTCTAAAGAGAGGAGTATCGGAACCCTCCGCACGAAAAGCCTCAAGGCCTACTTTGGACCGTGTTAACCCCGAAATTGACGTTTGTTGATCAGCCCTTAACCCAACTTAGCCTATGGAGCCGATGCGGTAAGCGGCCAATGGCAGCCTGCACTCTATACTATCAAATCCACTTCGGCCTGGGCATAAGACTGTTCAGCGGCGATATCAAAAAATTCATTCAGTGCCTCAATCTTGGCGAGGCGGGACGGACGGCACAGCAGTAGCAGGCTATGCTTTAAAGCCGACCCGTTTGGTATCCGTCCATATTCAGACCGGCTGAAAAGAAGCAGCATCCTTGATAATCAGTTTTCCATCCACCTCAACATGCAATCAAAGAAACTCAAACTCTTCAAAGTACCCAACTTGTGAAAAAGAAAATCCTTATACACTACCAAACCTCATCCCTCCATCGAGCACCATGCGTCCCACCACCTTCCTCCTAGTGGCCATGACCTGCTTTGAAGCCACCGAGGCCTTTACGTGTGCTCCCGGCACGCAAGGGTCGTGTACTTTCCGCAAACGACCCTGCGAGGACACGGCCCGCTGCGCCATACACTGCGACTCCGGCGGCAACTGCAAGTGCCCCAGCACCTACCCAGGCAACAACAAAAACTGGACGCACAGCGGTAAGCACGGTTGCATCACCATCGGTCATGCGAGAAGAATCAACAACGTACTATCACAGATTGGGAGTCGAGTCGTCCGAGTCACGTAGTTTTGACTCCCACCAGTCCTTGCTGCAACACAACGTAATTAACTTGACATAGTACTTCATCTGAGCGATTCAGTGCTACGCTTAACGCCAATCTGACTGACTTGCTCGGAATGGCATTGAATCGAACCCAGCGATTGTCAAATTGAATGGATCAATCGTGATATTAGTTCATTGAAACAAAAATAAACTCGAATGCGAAAAGTTGCAAAAACAAATTTACACAACTAGATTTGTACAGTTCTCAATGAAATGAAATGGCGACTTGACGTCGAATTACACGCACCTATTGCCTGATTTTGCATGCGTGATTTCCGTATATGTCAAGATTATGGTCCCGCATATAAGAATCTCAATAAAGATTTGCCAACCTTTAATTAAGGCCTGAGTAAGTTGGTATCCATGCAAAGTGCTTAGAATAGCAATAGAAAGAGATTAGATGGAACGTATAAAATGATTATAAATAGTGGAAATACTATACTATACCTGTACTATAATACTAATGACTAGAGTACCTGGAAAACAATTAATGCATGCAGACCAGGGCAACCCCACCAGAGATTAGGATAACACCGGGGGAATTTATCCCCGGCTTGCAATATAACTGCCAAGTATCTCTTCTAAAAATACAATTACATTACACTTACAAATTGTGGGAAAGCCACTAGTGGTATTTGTTAGGACTATGCAGTAGAAAGCACAACCTAATTAGCCCGCACGTATTACTGATGCAATTGAAACTCGGTCCGGTAAATATTGAACACTATTATTACACAGATGACAGTGCTCCAAAAACTTTGAGGGCTTTATGTTGGAAATAGATTTTAAACGCAGAACTAATTCAACTAAACTTATAATAAAGACCAAGTTTTATACTAGGGTGGCTGGCGAAAAAATCACCACCCCTGAACAATGCTGAATTTTGTGGGTTTACACAGCATTGACTGTTTTTTTTTTTTTTTTTTTTTTTTTTTTTGGGAATTTTTTTAAAATCGGGGCCCACATGGACTTTGCAGCCAGCCTAGTGGAAAATATTACCAAAAACAAGCAAACCAGCTCCGTGCGTCGCCCAAAATTGTGCAGGGAGGGGTATTGTTAGCATAGTAGATTCGCTTGTGCGTTAACAAACGAGGACAAGCCGTCAGAACTACGGGTATTATTCGTACATGGTTAAGTCGGTGCACCAGCGGCTTTGGCCGAAAGGGTCCCCCTCCATCTACTATCAGTCAAAATATATTTTTATGATAGATACATGGTTTTAAATGACATATATAGTAACAAACTTGAAATGCGTTCGCAGCTTTTAAAGCCCGTATGCTATTTAAATACATGATTTAACTTGTAAATTGTCACATTCATATTTTGTCTGATAAATAGCATTAAAAATGACGTTGGAGTAACTAATGCACCTTTTTGTCCGTGAAAACAATTATCCTGCCGTAATGAAAGAAAGGAATACTTATATCTTCAGTTTTGATGTCCATCAACGTCAGCAATTCCTTTCCAATTTCTCAGTCAATCATCTGCTTTCACTTTCATCTTTTCCTCTTGCTTTGTTCTTGCTCTTCAGTCTTCATTTCCGCTTGTTACAGCTCTCATCTACTTATATATTTCCTTTACAATGCGTTTCCAGCTTGTTTTTACCCTTTTTGTTGCCGGCGCGATGGCCGCACCCATGTTCTCCAGCTCCAGGTCCTCATCCGGGCGTTCATCCAAAGCCCCATCCAGGTCCTCATCCACGGCCTCATATGGGACTGCTGAAACTGGTTCCGTTCAAGGGGCCCCTACCACCCCGGGGTATCCACGACCAGGAGCTCATGCTTGGGATGACCAAAGGTTACCTCCTGCTGTAATCAAAGAAGGCGAATATTACGTTGCAGATACACCTCCGACTCCAGGATGGCATCAGGGCCATAACCATGGGTCTAGCTGGCAGTACGGACAGTCAAACTTTCAGAATAGAATGTCAAGTGAAGGACTCCCTGGGACTCCTGTTGGCGACGACCACGCTTACGACGGCCGGCACGTGGAAGGGTATCATCGAGCTATCTATGACGATTTGCACGGTCGTACTTACCATCAAAAACGCGGAGTCGACACACAGTAGAATTTTGGAGAGTAATGCACATGGCAGCCAGTTCCTAGAGGCTTA
Organism: Pyricularia grisea; assembly: GCF_004355905.1. NCBI lineage: Eukaryota > Fungi > Ascomycota > Sordariomycetes > Magnaporthales > Pyriculariaceae > Pyricularia > Pyricularia grisea. The sequence continues at coordinate 7,366,354 of NW_022156716.1, read as the reverse complement.
GAGCCATGGCACTAAAATGTGTTTTTCTTCCCTTTTTGGTTCTCGAGTTTGGACTACATTGTACCTATTGTTCTGTATTTAGGCAGATAGCTGGCAGACATGGTTCTTTAGCAGACACACGTGTGGAGTTGGCAGACAAGTCCTGGACGGAAAGATAACCAGAGCAACGGACAGATAATTGAACAACATTTACCGAGGTAGCAATAAAACAAGCAAATTTATCTTCCCGCTCCAGAACTAGAGTGCAAAGTAAGTGGTCGGCAAACAGTATAGTGGGAATAGTTACTAGGCTGTCCCTGCCTGTTCAAGTGAAAGCGTTGACCTGCAAGAGAGAGGAGTGGATCGATCCAGCACCCGAAAGGAACAGAATTTTAAGGTGACGGACCTTTTGGGGATTAGGATTAATAGCGCCGTCCCTCATTTCCACGTTTGTGCTTTGAGCTACGTTTTGTGCACTGATTAATGCATGTTATAAACTTCAGCTTACCGTCCCTAGAAGGTGGAGTGCTAAGTCTAAGCTGGTTCTAAAAGGTGGGGATACTGTTCATTGCAAATCCGTCTAGCTCATCTGTTTCCCTTCATAGACAAGCCCAATAGATTAAACCACTACTCTTCTTTGGGGTTTCGGTGACACCCCTCTGGCCATTTATCCCTAAATAGAACAATGACAATTTTTTTGCAATTTGATGCGATCTAAGATAAGATAGATTTAAGGCAGGCAGAGGCAAAAGTCACAGCATAGAAGGATTATCGCCAGGAACTTAGGTCTTAGCCGCTGAGATTCGTGTCTTACAGTTTCTGATCTGCTTACGTATGCAATAGATATTGAACTTGGGCTTGCAACCCTACACCCGTGCTGGAGATTCTAAACCTCGGTCTTCACAGATAGTCTCCCCCGACCTTCATCCAACCCAGGCTCCTCTGGTGTTTCTTCCGCGTAACATTCCAAGTCCTTCTCTATCAGAGACGCAGCGACACCTATAGCGGCCACCCCAATAAGCGCCTGCCAAACAAGCTTCAAACTCAGCTCGTACAGGCCGACTATATGGTCCTGAGTCGCAGTTGGGAGGGTATTGAAGATGTTTGACGAAGCTTGCTGATAAGCCTTGCCGAACCGCAGACTCTCCTTAATGCTGCTGTCCAAACCCGATACAAGAAGCGATTCCTCGATTCGGATGTTGAAGATTGCTGCCGGGATTGTGATGGCGAAGACTGTTGCTATGCCTCTAATCAAGGCGAAGGCCCTGGTGCTTGCCGCTTCTAGCGGGTTTGGCAGAGCGGCTTGGGCCACCAACAAGATAGAGGCGTTTGGAAGACCAACACTGACGCCGGCCATTATTCCCAAAATGGTAGTCAAAGTTAAGGGTGTGTTGTGGTTAAGCAGGGTAAACATCCCCATTGCGATCGCCACAAGGGCAAAGCTGACGAAGTGGACCAAACGAAATTTGCCCGAATTCGTAATGAGGCCACCTCCAAACGCGGGTGAAATCCACAACGAGGTTGTAAAGGGTACCAGCAGGACTGCGGACGTCAACGTGGAGACGTTGAGTGTCGACTGAAAATACAGCGGAAGAAAGTAAAGAATTCCACAAGACACCAGGGTTTGCACGATCCCGAGCACATAAGCGGCTGTGGAAGTTCTGTTTTGGAATAGTGCCATGGGAAGCACGGGGCTGCGGCACCAGGGCGACGCCTCAAAGGCAATGAATAAGCCGTGGCCAAAAAGGCCGAGCACCAGGGTTGTGATAATGACTGGATGCGACCACGAGTATTTTGCACCGCCGTGGGCCAGAGGGAACACAAGCGACGTGACTGACGCACATAGGAGAATGATCCCAGCGTCATAGTCGATCTTCTTAAGCTTTTGAAGTGTTGTTAAATTGTTTTCGTCCCTGGGGCACTTGGTTGTCTTTAGGGAAAAGAAGAGAAGGCCGTAGCAGAGTCCGCAGGTTGGCAGGTTCATGTAGAAGACCCATCTCCAGGATTCTCCATCGACGACGACGATACAACCTCCAAGGAAGGGTGCAAGCACGGACCCAATAACGGTAGAGAGGAAGAGGAAGCCCATAAACTCTCCACGCTCCACCAGGGGCACAAGATCGCAGAGAATAATCTCCACCAGAGTATTAATACCGGCGACGCCGAGTCCTTGAACTGCTCGCCCACCAATAAGAGTCGCTGCATCGTTGGCGGCACCACAGATCGCCGATCCAGCGGCGAAGATGATGACTGAAGACAGCATTGGCCATCTTCTTCCCCAGATGTCAGCGACCTGACGGTATAGAGGCTGCACAGCCGCACTTGATATTCACTTTGGGTTAGCATTATAATCATGTATCTACCACCAGACTCAGGTGGCCCCCAGACCCCTCAGTTCTCAAAGACCTCCATTACATACCTAGTGAGAAAGTATACATTGACAATCCAGACGTAGCTGCTTTCTGCATCGACGGCTCTTGAGATGGATGGGAGGGCCGTGGACATTATACCTCCCTCCATAGAGCTCAGCAAAGCTATGATGCACAAGCCGGCGAAGGTGGCCCAAAAGTTAAGTCCGCGACCATCGGAATCTGGTTGGCTCTCATCGGACATCGGATCAACCGTCTCGGCTAGTTGTGGTCTGTGGTTGAGCGACGAAGTACCGTCTGAATGTGACTCGGCTAGCCATGCCATCAGATCTCGCGACCCAGTATTTGTCTCGACGCTAGACATCCTAAGACTCTAGTCTAGATATAAACAGAAGATATTGGCAAGAACAGCGTATATTGGAGAGAGAAAGGCAGAGCTAACCAACATGTTTATAGCGTTTATGAACTGGTAAAGTTATATTCAATCTATCCTTGATTCGCAGTTTTCAGCCTCGAGAGATTGATGTCTTGGCGGTTTCGGTGTACGCGCAGATGCTGCATCCTCAAAGCCAAATCGATGTTTGTAGGCTAGGTGCTGATTTCTGGATCGATATTCTAAGCTGCATACCACGAGTCAAGAAACCAGACGCAGGGCAAACCTCTTCACAATCCATACATGAGGTACAAAGTGCAACCTTGTACGATGACTGATCAAAGGACAGCGATTCGTCGTGCAAGCACCGCTGTCTGCACTTTAGCGAATAATGTAAGAGTGGCTATGACATTTATCGGTCAGTCCGATGGAGGAAATTCGGGCGGACCAAGGTTCCAGGCCAGCGCCTCTAGAACACCAAATACCTGCCGGTAAGCAAAGATTTCAGGATATTTTTCTCAGATTTCGAGGTGCTCATGAGGAAGCCGGAATATTAGTCAGCTAAACACGCAGCCCTATGTAGAAGGGAACCAGAGGATTGTGCGTGTTGACATTTGCGTTGCTATGGAAAAGAAACCCAGTGCCGAATGGGGATTATGATTCGTGTGTTTATGATTCTTTTACAGAATAGACGATTTTTGCGATAAAAATGTTGACTGATCCGTCTGGAGCGCTGACTCGGCAAACCTAGCTTATAGCCCGCCTCCCAAAGCGGCCGTTACTTTCGGGGTATTCCGCCCCCCTGCAGGGCCTTGAAGTTAAAGGTAGTTTAATGAAGTTGAACATCTTGTGACCGCGCAGTAGCTTTGCATGATCCGAACTCTTTGCCCAACTGGTGCAGTAGCGGAGAGAGGACCGGACGAATCTCCCGCAGGTACTTGATGTTCTTTTACCCATTTCAGCATGGCGCAATAGTACGTCCCTGGTGGTTCAGGTCAGGCGGAATCGCGAGTGGGGGACCTTTTCTTTCCATTCTTCACCAAGATTACGTGGGTAGACCCGACGACCTTTGCAAAATTATTTCGCTTTATAAAGGATGTCCCTCGACATTTTGTTCTCCAACGTAGCGAGATTTAGTAAAGTAAAAAGGGTGGCCTTACCCAAAGTTACAGGTTTAAATTCCAACATCCTGGCACAGTAGGCAAACACAAGATAAGAATTGGCTTTATCGCCAGACTAATTCTGGGTTTGGAGAGGAACTATGTCGTCTGGACTTGTTGAGTACGGTGCAAATACTGCTAAAAGCCTCAAAACTACTAGACTTTCTATACAACCTAAATAATCATACCCCCCAGGGTGCTAGGATTTGGGTCTGCAGATGGGAATTCCTTTCGAAAACTATGCTATACTTTTGGAATTTACCAAATATACCCTCCCTGCTTACCTAACAATACCTTCCACAGGGAGCAAAGCTTGTTTAAGGTTGACTTCTAATCTTCCATTGGTGAACCTTATCAGACAGATTATTAACCCGAACACTTGGAAGAGGACGGCATTTGAGAAAAGCCGTTTAGGTAAGGAACTCGCCAAGACATCCCAATTGTTACGCTCGGCCCTTGCGAGACTGCTGAATGGCTTCGGGAAGCTAAGTGACAGGATGACGAATAGCAGAATACCGGTGAACGATACGTGAACCAATGAAACTCAAACAGTGTGCGTAAATGGTCTGCTTCTTGTGTGTTGATCTACTAGAACGAATTGAATAATAGGCTTGCAAATGGTGGGATGGTATTTAATAGGGCCCATACCACCACCAAAATACGAATAAGTCGGTATCTTGTGTGTGATTTTATGCATAAACAATTGCAATGCTAATATACCTTCTGAAAGATTGGTCTGGTCTGTCAAATCAATGATAGCTAGCTCGTCGGTGTCCGAGTCCGATCCTCGTCCGACCAGAGATGGACAGGCAGCAGGTTGGTCGCAAGATAAAGCTAGTATTCCTGAGATGGCAGTGTCAAACCAGTCGGCACACTATCAGCCAAGACAAAAGTAATTTACATGGTCCGTTTCCACCTTGATTATACATTAGTGTAATTATCCTGACATGGCTCCACAAGCTTGCTAGTGCTGGCAAAATTTACTCTGTGTCTTCAGATGACCATCCTTTCCTGATTAGGGGACCAAAGGGGCTGTGAAACTGCAATGATACTCAGGATACCCTTACCAAGCAACCTATGTAGGTAATCGGCGATCGCCGTAGTATGGCAGCTAATCCGCACCTAACGAATCCTAAGACCTACGACGTACGGAGTACGTACATAATCAATAGAAACAGACTTGTACCTCCCCGAGTTTTACCTTTTACATCAAACAGGTTGGGAACCCCGAACCCACATGAGCAACTTGTGCTGATCGTCAAGTCGGGCTAGGGTTGATGAGAATTTTCCAGGTCATTCGCAGCGAGGGTCCTTTACCAGACAGCTTATGATTCGTGATGCCTTGAACCCTCTAGAAACCTTGGTAACAAGTGCGAGAATGTGTGGTTTACAAGTCGACCACATTTAATTCTTTGCGGACAGGTTTCTGCCATATACAAACAACCCGCGCAAGTTCAATTTTGTAAAGAAGTTGTCCGAAAGCAAGGCATTAATCTCACACATTACTAAAATATTGACTATCCTGCTCACCATGGTCTCCCAAGATGCTCCCGCTTCTTCCGTCTCTCCGAAGACGATGCAAATTCCTAGGAACAATGCCCATGTCCCCGGGGAGTATGAAGGGCTTGGAGTAGAGCTCGCGCAATGCATGACCGCATACAACAAAAGCTTGGTGAAGGAGGGCCTTCCGGAGCCTTCCCTATCACCCAGCAGAACTTCGCATCTGAAGCTCAAGAGCAGCCAGGGGCTTCAAGAAAGGGCACGAATCGTGGAGCTTGCACAGCAAATTCTGGCCACGACTCTTGATCCGGCCATTAGCTTGTTCCAGAGCTCTCTCCAGGTAAGAAATCACTTTTCTGTTAGTTGGATGTGGTCTACAATTTCGGCTTCCACTTCATTTTGTCAGCTTCCTAACACGACGCTCTTTTAGTTCCACTTCTGCGCATGCCTCAAAATCGTCCTTGACCTCAAAGTAGGATACGAAATCCCCCAGCACGGCCGCATCTCGAGAAAACAGCTGGCAAAGTCCCTCAAGGTGGAAGAAGATCTGTTGGCGCGCGTTATGCGCGTCGTCATGTCCCAATACGTGTTTTCCGAGCCCGAGTTGGGCTACTATAGCCACACGTCCATCTCATGGACAATGCAGGGCCCGACCCAGCACAAGCTTCTCCTGCATCGTCTGGGTGTGGGATTCCAATCCTCCAGCCGGGAGCCGGATGCTCTGCGTGCGGCCGGCTACCGCAACCCGCTGCCAGATGACCTATGTGGGTTCAACATGGCATTCGGTTACTCCGGAACTTACTGGAACTACAATCACACCGTCGGAAAGGAGCGTGGTGACAGCTTTGAAGAAGCCATGAGGGCTGTTGCTATCAACAGTGTTTGTGAGACACCTATTCTTTATCCGTGGGAGACTCTGGCTGCAGACGGAGGCCTTGTAGTTGAGATGGGCGGGGGCCTGGGCCAAGCCAGCCAAAAGATCTTAGAGGCCTTCCCAGGCGCAGGTCTCAGTTTTGTGGTTCAGGACAAGCACGCCGTCACCTTCCGATCTACAAAAAGCGGGACCGCTCTGATTCTACAGCAGCACGACTTTTTCGACCCTCAGCCAGTCAGAGGTACGTGTGTGTGTGTGTGTGTGTGTGTGTGTCTGTGCGATAAGACGAGATTGCCTTTTATCGCTGCAACTCATCCCAGCCAGGTGCTCATCACTGACATTTGAAACAGGAGCTGCGGCATACCTTCTTCGCCACATCCTATATCACTGGTCTGATGACTCTTGCGTCGAAATCTTACGCCAGATCGCACCAGTCATGGAAAAGCGCAGCCGTATATTGATTTGCGACCAGGTTGTTCAAGACCACTCGCCCTCTCTTGCATCTGTTTTGTATGACGTGGATATGATGACACTTTTCAACGGCAAGGCACGGAAGCTTTCTGAATTTCGTCAAATATTTCAAAAGGCCGATCCGAGATTTTACCTACACGACATAAAGCCGTCACAGGAATCATCAACCACTGTGATAGAACTTAGGATTACACCTGACGGGACGACTTGATACGTTACTAGAATGACTGACATATCCTTTCTCTTTCCTTCCTACACATAGGCCCATTAGATCTTTGACTTGCCATCCTAAATATTTTCAGTTTTTCGCCATGGCATTAGGGCCTGGTCATCTAGTCGAAATCCTTTTTTTTTTTTTAAAAAAAAGGTTGCCAACAATTTTAAATAACCTTTTGCAAAAGTGGGATACAGGTGGATGCGGATTTTATAAAAGTCGACAAACAAGAAAAATCTTACCCTGTATAATAAATTTTCAACTTAAATTTAATTTTGACTAGATAATAGCGAAATCCTTTATTCAGATCATTGTGAAAATATGTCAATTGAGTTATATCTTCCTTTCACGGTTTAAATAGAAAACTCAACTATTACACGCGGGATGTACATGCTATTCGACGATTTCGGATTGGACTCTGTAATCAATACATAGGCCAAAACGATATATCCTAATAAATTTTACACCGTTGTTTTTTCGGGTTTAGCGTGCCTATTTCGGCCAAAAAAAAGAATTCGTTAATATAAGCGAGAAGATTACACCCTTTAAAGGCATATTGAAAAATTTGATTTGATATACACGCAAAAATCGCCCAGTTTAACCTTTGACCTCCGGCAAGGTTAGCCAGGGTCAGCGATCTGTCATTACGGCAGCGATCTTTCATTAATGTAGGGGTAAATAACACTTGTATGGGAATGTCATACAAACTGCACGTACGGCCGCATTAGGCCTAACACGTATTATTGGTATTTGGCTGTCCCTTGATTTTCCAGTGGTTCAATCGATATACATGCCTTATTATCCATTATGCAATTAGACAAACGGACTCGGGGGTACATTGATTTTTATGGGAAATCCTTTGAATTGTATATACCCCCAAGTGACAGATCGCGGTCGTAATGACAGATCGCTCACCCTGGCAAATCTTACCGGAGTTCACAGGTTAGACTGGGCGATTTTAGCTCTGGCGTGTACTCAAAACTGCATTTGGTAAAAATTCAGCAACGAGTCGTTGAATTGCCATACAATGAATGCCCTGGCATTAAAAAGTTGTTATCGATGTCAAACGGCCAAGCCATTTCAGCCCGTAGGATAATAAACCGGTGTAAAATTTGCCCGTTGTCGCGATTAATTGGTCCGTCTCGGCAAGATAGTTGCACCGACTATTTGCTAGTGGGGGTTTGGAGCTTAGAGGGGTGAGTCAGGGAATGATGGAAGCAGTTCTGATAAGTTTAAATGTACATGATGGGCATGTAGGTAGGTAGGTAAGATCAAAGCATGTGTCAGTTTCAGGGGCGATTTTTGACCCCGTTGGCAGACTTTGGTCCCATCATACCTGGAAAATGGATTTTTCTGGAACTTGATGGGACTGGTACAGTTCCTGCACCCAAAAAAAAACAACGAAAAAGCTTACTGCGGGTAAATGACTGGCCTGCGAACTTGGCGGTAAAACCTTGAGGGGAAATCCCAATACAGTGTCCCGGAGCTGCGAAGCGAGCAGCATGGTATTCTACGTCGCATTATGCAGAAACAATTGTTCGTCCGAGCAGGGATCTGGCTAACGCTGCAGGTCAGCACAGCCTCCGGACTAGGGGGCCATAACTAAGTCATTGGAAGCTAAAACGAACCTTCTAATCCCCACCGGTAAGTTATTTCCGCGACGCAGTGCTTCGTATACACTGCGTTTTGTAAAGCGCTTCAATATGATGATATACTTTTACAAGTTGACGACTCGATGAAATCTTAAGTTGAATAGACGGTCAGGTGAGGAAGGGTTCAGTTGCGTTGGTAGAAATTTCCAAAAGGTTAGGTTCAATCCCATCTATCTAGGTAGCCAAACCGTTTGCATACCTATAGCATCCAACATTCTATACACTTTATTTCCTGCCCCAAGTAGGAGTACCACCATGGACTCCATCGTGGTACAGCTTGATCAAAGCTCAACTGGCGCTGGTCGCAGCAGCTATCCCCAAGAGAGAAGCATACCAACCAGCAGCTCAAGAAGAAGCGCATGCGACCGCTGCAGAGCTCGAAAGCTGAGATGCTCGAGGGTGCCTGATAGCAACTTTTTTACCGACTCCACCAGAACCGGCGGCCCACCTCCCTGTGAACGATGCACCAAAGCCGGTGCCGACTGTCTCTATACGATTCGCACTCGACGAACGCCTCCATGGTGGTGCGGCTACGACCGACATGTCTTTAAGAGCTCAGCCACGTTCCCATACTTCTATCAGCTGCCCCTCGAGGATACACTTGGGTCTGAAGTGGGTGGCCAAATGTGCCTTGGGAGCAGATGTAGAATGCCTTTTGAGGCCCATATGCCGGCACCACCACCACCACCAGGAGAAAGCCACGCGCATATGACATCAGTCCCCAAACATCATATTGGGCCAGACCACGGGTCAACAGAGCGAGGCAGCAACTTTCATTGGCCGATGGCGACAGATGTTTCTGGTGCGAATCTCTCTACAATTTGTGGAAACTTCCCATTCATGACATCTCCCAACGTCCATCCAAGTCAAAAGTCGAACTCTGGGCACAGCATCCCGAGCGATATCAACGACCAAAGTCTCGGCATGGCATCTTCGTTTGCTCCAAGACAATGGCAGGACCACGCCTTCGCCATGTCCGAAATCCTTGCTGGAGATCAAAGCAACCGCGGGACGGATTGCGGTGTGCCAGTGGTCGAATCAAACGTTTCAAAGGAACCACGTTTTCCAGTCACAGCGCAATGGCCTGGAACCAGGGAGGAATGTCTGCGGGAGCTTATGGACCTGACGTCGCGGCTCATTGTCTGCTTTAGCTTCACTGAAGACCGTCCCTCGGTAGACCTCCAAGACATACTGGCATCCTCGCCAAGGGATCAAAATCATTACGCTGAGATCAGCAACGTATCTGAAACCGGCAAGAGCATGGTCAGAAGCTTATTGGAAAGCTCTCAGCTTTTTTTGGATATTGTGGAGCGCTTGAAAAGCTTGACAATGCCAGTGAAAGAAGATCAAACTTCTTGCTCACCTAGTACAAGCTCTGAATCGGATTATTCCATCATCGACTCCCCGTTATTGACAGGTTCGTCAAGCTCGTACGAGACTTGTTCAATGACATACAAGCAAAATTGTGACAGACACAATGAAGTGGAGATGGAAGATCTGTCAAAACGGCAACAGTCAGGCCATCTAAACACACAAAAGATGCCAATGACCCCTTCAATGCTTTCACCGCATCTAAACAAGTACTTCAGCTTGCCGACGACTTTTACCATCATAAGCTGCTACATGTGGCTGTTTCGGGGTTATGAGGCGGTTTTTGCCGCCATTCACAACGCACTCGTTGTGCAAAACAATCAAGCTCGTGGAGGCATGCAGGAAAACAGAACAGACCAGCTAAACTCGAAAGGAAAAAAACCGGACCTGGTCATCTTCCCAGACATCAAAATTGGCGGCATTGACCTCGACTGCCACCCGCACGTCCAAATCGAGATGCTCATCCACGTCAGCTGCCAGATGCTGCAGAGGATCGAAGCCGCCCTGGGTATCGACCCCACTACATCTCGGGACGGGACGACTACCCTGCAAAACCTCCCGGCGGGGGCGGGGCGCGATGGTATGCTCAACGTCACGGCCGCCCCCGCACTACTTCAGACGTTTCTGCATGGAGGTGGCTTTGACAGCTGTAGCGTCGGGGACAAGGTGCCAAAATCGGCCCGGATGTCGCTGGATAGTGGTATTTTGCAAAGCATCCTGGAAAATCTCCGTGGTTGTCGCGAATTCGCAGCGAATCAGATCTAAATCATTATGCCACGTAAGCCAGGACTGTAAGATAATGGGGAAAGTTTGTCTACTTCAAGTAATGTTCCAAGTTCTGGACCGTTCGTTTCGCGATCTATCCCGCGTCAACTCCCCGATAGAGTTGGGCAGACTCAAGTGGTCGTAGCGTCAGTATTAGCACGGTGCAGATTCTGCCAAGGGTGTTCCTGGATCTACAAAAGGATGCAAGGGACAAGAATAGTGAAGAAATGAGATGAAAAATATAATTGCTCAAAGTTGTCAACGGAGATCCCAAATTTGCCGGTTGACTTTGACTTTGCATTGTAATAAGCGGTTCACTTTGATGTAATGGGGTCGGGAGACTGGCATCTGCCTTGCAGCCCTTAATCTTGTACGCGTAACAACAAAAGTCACGGTCATCTTTTATTGACGCATTAAAAGCACATCGCAAATCTATCGGCAGGGCAATTCTGAGGGCGGTTTAGCGGCAATTCCTGTTTTGATCAGAGGGTTTCATTGGCGGGAGATTGCCTTCAATGCTGAGGCTAGTCTTGGATTTTTGGAAACACCATTTTGAGAAATTGCACCCGAAGAAGGTTGTTCCAATAATTAGGACATGAACCCCTCCTTGAATGTTTCCGAACAGGGCGAAGCAGGGGTTCCTGGTCTTTTTAGTCTCCTATTCGGGAGATTAAACGGGTTTAATAGATTACGTGCAGTTATAGGGTAAGTTGAAAGTATCCCCATGTTTGGCCCTGTTAAGATTAATTTAAGAGTATTAGGTATGTACGAAGTAGGTAGCTGTGTGCGTCAATAAAAGTCCAACAAGTGTGTTTATAATTATAACCACGGTGCACCATCTGCCGGCTAACGGTATTACCAACCTTGTGTCTTTTTTTTTTTTTTTTTTCTTTCTTTTTTTAGTGCACATAACCCCCACGACGGCCCAACACGATGCCGACAACTACGAAGACGAATGCGCTAATATGAAAGATTGGGCAGTCACACAATGTCCCAAAGTACTTTTTTTTTTCCTTGGTGCCTGCTATGTTCGGCAGGAGGTTTAATGCGATTTTCAATATATTGTCCGAGAAGAGTAGCAGTCTAGATTATCAAATCTCACTTTATCTGGTTCATGACTGGGTACTTGCATGGTCAAGTCGATCAAGGCAATCTCGGTAAAGTCGCCCCACATGTTGCGTACTACCTACAGCTAACAGGTCCATTTTGTCCATAACCGAGGTCGCTGCGTGATGGAGTAGTATTGAGATGTTGATAATTCCCCCTTTGACCGGCGCCCAAGGCTAGCGACCAAACCACTTATTACCCCGGGTTTGTAGCTTTTTGGACACCTATGCTATTCTCATCTTATTATCAGTCTTAAGACCTTGAGACCAAAAGATCAGACGATGATTAATCTTTACAAGTTTCTGGTCGCCTTGCTTGCCGGCGGCGGCGGGGTATCGGCATTGACCGTGCCCCAGGCTCGCACCTCTGCCCCGGTAGAGTCGCAGCAGCAGCCGCAACCGCGATCTGTCCCAGCCGGCTTCGCCACCACAAACGGCACCCACTTCATGATTGATGGGGAAACGCAGTACCTGGTCGGAAGCAACGCGTACTGGCTTCCGTTCCTCACCAACAATGCCGATGTGGACCTGGCCCTGGACCAGATCGCAGCGTCGGGCATCAAGATCTTGCGCACGTGGGGTTTCAACGACGTGACCACGATCCCGACCGACCCCAATACGGTCTGGTTCCAGTACCTTTCATCCTCGGGATCTATCATTAACGAGGGAGCCAACGGCCTGCAGCGCCTCGATTATATCGTCGCTGGCGCCGAGAAGCGCGGCCTTAAGCTTATCATCCCCTTTGTCAACAATTGGAAGGATTATGGCGGCATACCAGCATATGAGACCGCCTTTGGCAGAGGTTCTTCGACGTGGTTTAAGCACGAACCGGCGCAGGCGCAGTACCAGGCCTACATCAAGGCCCTCGTCTCCCGGTACGCCGCGTCGCCAGCCATCTTTTCCTGGCAGTTGGCCAACGAGCCCCGCTGCTTCCTGTGCAGCACCGACGACATCTTCAACTGGGCCACTAAAACGTCGGAGCTGGTCAAGTCGCTCGACCCAAACCATCTCGTTTCGCTTGGCGACGAGGGCCAAGGCTTGACTGGGGACGTCTGGACGCCGTACTGGCTCGTCTTTGGCACCGACTTTTGGCGCAATCTCCAGATCAAGACTATTAACTTTGGGACGTTTCACATATATCCCACAACATGTAAGCCAGCGCCCCTTTTTACCTAATCATATCGGATTTGCATACTGATTTTGCAAACTAACTTGGCTTAGGGAGCGCCCCGGTGAGCTTCGCGTACAACTGGATCAAATCGCATGGGTCCAAGTGTGTCGATGCAGGAAAGCCCTGCTACCTGGAAGAATGTACGTCGTCCATATCCCCTACTCTACTCTGCATCTTTTCTAACGGGCCTACAGATGGAGTACCCCCTTCCAAAGGTCATTGTGAAACCGAGAGTCAGTGGCAAAAATGGGCGCTAGAGACCAAGGGCATTGCCGGTGACGGTTTCTGGCAGGTTGGCACCCAACTAAGCACCGGCCTGACGCACGATGACACCTTCACCATTTACCACGATACCGACGAGTGGACATGCCTTGTCACTGACCATGTTGCTCGCGCCAAGAACGCGTCCCTGGCGTAAGAGAATCCAAGACCTAAATTTTAATCAATAATACATGAGCTTTACGAACGTTTGTGCCTGAAGTTGGTTGCTGTGAAGAGAGCACATAATTATTATGCCATGAATGTGAAGCACTCGGTCTACTATTTGCAACAACGACAAAGCTACCCTGCTGTATAAGACGTGCTGGCTATTGCGGATGAAGCAGCGTGGGCTAGTCATTTTTTTAAATTAACACCTTAATAAGCAGATGTGAATTTTCAGTGATTACGCAATGGCCCACAGCGTTGACGTCTCGTCATGACAAGAGTTGCAAACCGGGGTTTTTGCGGGGTCCAGCAACATTTTGTCCAACCACACAACCTCGATGGCCTCTGTATCTGGGCACAATGTTCGGCGACGCTCGGGACAGGGCAGACGCGATAAGAAATTTCTCGTGTATAAAAGCACTGCCGGAGGTATTGTTGGGTTTCCAAACGGCTGCTGCAGGACAAATCTGATGCTGAATAACTCTGCCATGTCTGATAGGATAGCAAACGATTCTTCGCAAGCCCGCGTGGCCGGCAAGGAGGATAATGTACTCCCGGACGACCAGAACAGCAGCGAATATTTGCCAAAGCCCCGGTTAAAGTTCGCTCGCTGGTACAGGAGTACGTTATTTAACGTCATCGTCGCAGGAATGATATCCTTTACGCAACCAGGCATTTGGAACGCCCTTATTAGTAAGTTTTCCTGAGTTGAATATTCCAATGCCAATCTGACAAAGAAATCAGACACTGGTGCTGGCGGACAGCAGGAACCATACCTCGTCAATGGGGCCAATTCCCTTACCTTTGGCCTGATGGTCTTTGGCTGCGCCATCTTCAGCGCGCTCGCCAACAAGTTCGGCCTCAAGGCCATCCTAATTATCGGCACCCTGGGCTATGCACCCTACTCGGCGTCCTTATACATGAACAACCGCTACGGCGTCGAATGGTTCGTGCTCTTTGGCGCAGCGTTGTGCGGCATCTCGGCCTCGGCCCTCTGGGCGGCCGAGGGCGCCATCGCGGTCGGCTACCCGCTTGTGCACGAGCGGGGCTTGTACACGGGCATTTGGCTCGGGCTGCGCCAATGCGGCCAGATTATCGGCGGGGCCATCAACCTCAGCCTCAACGTTAACAATAACCAAACGGGCCGGATGGGCTACACGACCTACCTCGTCCTTATCGCGCTGCAGTGCCTGGGGTTGCCCCTGGCGTTGCTCAGCTCCCCGCCGCACAAGGCCATCCGGTCCGATGGCACGGTTGTTTCAAGTCGACGCGGGACGGGCGAAAAAAAGACAGCCACGATACTCGAGTTTAGCAAGCTGTGGAAATTGTTTAAGGAAAAGCGCATCTACCTCCTTATCCCGGTACTGATTACGTTTGACTGGAATCGGATATACCAGGGAATTTACTTGACGCGTTATTTCTTAGTGAGGAGTCGAGCACTCGCATCGTTGACTTCGGCAATCGTGCAGACCTTTGCAGATCTGTTTTGGGGCTGGTTCCTAGACCAGAAGCGCTTTTCTCGTCCCAAGGCTGCCAAGATCACCTGGACCGTCTTTAGCGTCATTATATTTGCCATATTCGGCTGGCAGGTCGCCAACGAGCATTTATACGGCAACGCCTCGGTGCCAGTGAACCTGGATTGGGCGTTTCCGGGATTTGGGCGGGGCTTCGCGGTTAATTGTCTTTTCATGTTTATGAACGAGAGCCACTACATCTTTGTGTACTGGATCGTGGGTACTTTTGACGCCGACGTCGAGACGGTGACCCTGAGCGTCGGCATCGTCAGGTCGTTCGAGTCTGTCGGCGCTGCTTTGGTTTATGGCATTGGGGCGGCGCAAATCTCGCCCATGATTAATCTGATCATTGCGTTTGTTGCCTTTGCAGTGTGCGTTCCGCCGACGTATATGGTTACCTTTATGGTTCCGGATTATCCCCGAAACAATGCGGCAAATGAATCGGAGAGAGTAACCGATGGAAAATAGGTCGAGGGCTGTATCCCGGGCTCTACGTCAAGACTGGCTCGACTCATTTTTGGTCTTTTTTCTCAAACATGCGTTTATCTTACAGGCTCCGCAACTGCTGCTGGCAGGCGCTTTAATACATAAAGTAGGATGATTCGCGCTGCATTCGTTGATAACCAAGTCCACAATTTCAACCTGTAACAGAACACATTTGCACTATTTTAGGATTAGATACGTCACTTAGTGATTACTTAACCCTCGTTCGAAAGCCCATCCCCGAAAATTTCCTGTGAAGGCCAAGCCTTTTGTCTTCATCAAAGACAAGTATGCATCAGATGTGTCGAGTGTTTCGTAAGTTGGTTCATTTGCGTTGACTGTACCGGTCTTTCTCCAACCTAAACTGCACCAACGCAGAATTCCAATCCATATCCTCGGCAAATCCAGGTCGTGGGGTATGAAAACCGATGTTCCTACCTCCAAGATAAAGGTTCAGGAAACCTCGCCACCGCATCTCATCATCCCATCACAATCGCCATCAACCCTGCTCAAATCCCCACGACCGAAGTGACAGCAGCGATGATGCGGACCACCTGCCCAAACATTTGGAGGTCATCCGCGCCGAGCTGTGGGGCACTCAAGTTCTCAACCCTGACCCCTGGGTTGGCAAATGGTTGTTCATTGTTCTTGGGCTAGAAAAGATGGCCTGGAGCCAGCATATCGTCATCTCTATGACGGCAAACGGCACTACCATCATTGATGTTGGCTGCGGTGTGGGTGGGACCTGAGGCGGTTGGCGGAGCATGCATCTTTTGCTTCAAACTGTGGCCCGGCTCCGCGTCTGATCGGCTTGGACTCGCGCGCGCAACATTTCAACATTGGAAACAGGATGTTTAGCCCCTGCCATCATCCGTCGAATTCAAATATGCTGACATCCTCGACTGGAACAGCTACCTTGCGCACTTGCCACTAGCAGCTCGTAACATGATGGACAAACTGACCAGGCAGGCCGACGTCTTCATGCTCAAAATGCTCCTGTCCGAGGTGTGCTGGGAGTACCAGTTGCGAAAGGTCCTCGCTTCGGCCGCAAAGCTCGTCAAGCCCTGTGGCAGAGTCGTGGGGTACACGCTTGCGATGGCTGACGGCAAATCAGGGGTCTTTGGGCCTCCCTGGGAGCGATACTCGAGGTTTTCACATGACAGGCTGAGCTTGGGGCCACGTGCTCTGACTTGACATCATTGCCCGGCTTGTCCGACGAGAGCGCCTGGGATCTGGAGGTGCTGGATCTTTTTGACTTGAAAGACGCGGGCTGAGAAGATGGTGATTTGGCCTGAATGTGTAATTCTTCCTTGCCCCTGCCTCTTCATCACAGACCAAGAGGCGAGGATCTCATGGGTTTGGCATTCTCCATTGAGAGGAATTGATAGGCTCTGGTCAGTCTCATCCACTAGTTATTACTCGGGATCATTGACCACGGTACTAAATACATTCTTGATCCATTTTCTCGTCTACAAACGTGAATTTACGAGTGATCTTTAGCCTTAGCGTCAAATATCTCGGCCTTCTCTTTTGGGCCCTTCTCTGACGACGAATTCCGACCAGGAATAAAAAGCTCAAAGTCACCAGCCTTTTTGCTGTCGATAACATTCTACTACAAATCTCTGCGTCGATAGCCCTTGGTGTATCCATGACCCCTCAATATAATCCACACCAGTCTAGACGGTATATCCTTCGACGTAGAACTTGGGCGACTTGGGTGCCATCGAGTCCACCTGGAGGGTTCGTTCGTTGTCATTGGGGACTATCCGCCTATTGGTCCCAGGTTCCCGGAAATTGACACCCCTAGGTTTTATATAAGAAAAGCCGTGATCTCGATACCATGTACGATATGCATCTGTTCGGCGGGGATTCTGTGGCCAAATTGCCAAAATGCTAAAAAAGCAAATTGATAAATAACCACTCATTTAACAACCAAGCACCGTCTAAAGGAGGGCCTTTTGTATTGCGAGCGGAATGGCTTCCCCCCGTTTACATGGCGAGTGACAGCACGGAATTATGTAAGCTTGCATTTCCAGCTCCAATGTCAAAACCAGATCTCCATCTCGATTAGTGTACTACTTAGAAGCTGCAAACCGTGGTCCAAAGCTCCACCGTGCCAGGACTGACTAGCCGTCACAGTTTCCTTATTTGGGCTGGATGAACCGTTGACCTGTACATTAACCCGAAAATCATCTATAGATCTCCACTTGCCAAAGCATCGGACACTTGACTCAAGTCGTCCTGCGGGTTAGGTGAAAGCCCCCAAGCCCTACATCGAGAATAAAACCAATCAATGCATTTTAGTTCCGCTTCATAAACCTAGCGAATGCGGCGGTATGAAATTATGCCGTCAACAAAATGTTGCAAAACATGGCTGCTTTAAAATGGGGGAACCAAATAATATCGAACTGCAATTGTAAACATTTGAGCTGGTAAATTAGGATCGGTTTTCTGATTCGAAATATCTGATGCATGGGGAAAATTCGCAAGCGGGTTCGGTGCGGGCTAAGTTGCTGACAGTCCAAGACCCGCTGGAATCTACTATACATAGTACTAGGTAGAAACAAGCTTCGGGGATGGAGTTCTCTGTTCAAGACCCTACAGAGCCCACTTAATGGCTTTTAAAGTCCCTTCAGTCAGGGTTACATATGAATGACCGATATCCAGTTACACGATCGCATGCACTCAGCTGCGTTGCCCTGTCTGATTGTGATGAAACAGGAAATGATGTTGTACTAGTTGTAGTCTAAACCATTTATGGAAGTAATACAATACGTCATATCATGTTTTTTTTTTGTTGAACATTCATTGTCTTGGTTGCACCCGCCGATCGTCGGCACTGCCTGTTTTGCTGTGCCACCGGAGTCCCAGCCGCACTGCAGGGGAGGGAGTTCGTGTGATTAGAACCCTCGGAGTATTACCCATGTGAGAATAGTCTAGAATATGACTCGCGTAACGCCACTGCTAAGTGGAGATGTTATATGTCAGTTATTTCTTATGTATCAGCAATACGAAAAAAAAAAGTCAGGATTGAGTCAACAAATAAATTCAAAGTTTGAAACACCCAAACGACCCAGTAAAAAAGAAATGGCCAGATAAATAGCAAAAAAACATATCCACCCTTAGTTTTCAAACAACCAATCAAACTCCATTTAAACGCCGTCCGCTCTTCTCTTCCTTGTAGGCCATTGAAAATACCCCCACCCATTCTCCAATTTACATTTGACATCGACTCTAAGCTGATAAATCAACTGTCTGCGGACTACATACCTAGCCACGTATCCCTGTTCCGGTGCCGCGGCTACCGCTGGCCCTAGATGGGGAGTTAGACCCGCCGGAGGCTGGAGTCCTAGAACCACTAGATGCAGGAGTCTGGGAACCACTGGAAGCAGGGGACCTGGAGCCGCTGGAGGCAGGAGTCCGGGAGCCACTGGAAGCAGGGGACCTGGAGCCGCTGGAAGCAGGGGACCTGGAGCCGCTGGAGGCAGGAGTCTGGGAGCCACTGGAAGCAGGGGACCTGGAGCCGCTGGAGGCTGGAGTCCGGGAACCACTGGAAGCAGGGGATTTGGATCCGCTGGAGGCAGAGGCCGCTCCCGTATTCTTCCGGGCGCTGCCGTCACAGGGACCTCGACGAACGAGGCCTCGCTTGGTAATCGAACAAGTACCTTTATAGGCTGGGTTCGCCGTGGGTGTCCCGATTACGACCCTAAACTGGGCGTTCATCGAGACCTGGGCCCACGATACAATGGCCTCCAGAGGGATGGTGTTCCGGGCCGAGTACTCTTGATCGTCCTTACCAACGCCCAGTTGTCTATTCAAGGATCGGAATTCTTCCGCGACACTTCTGTACGTGACTCCGCCGACGGTCGAGTCGATCTTGTAGAGCCATCCGCTGTTCAATATGGCAAAATCTGCTCCCTTTTCGCGGCTGGCCGTGGTAGAAAGCCACGGGTCGCCCGGTCGGCTTGATCTCGGCTCCTCAACGTGTCTTACCAGCGTCACAGACGTGTCGTACGGGACGCCGTTTTTCAATGCGTCGCATCTCAAGTAGCCTCGTGCTTGAACTTCAGTCGGGGTTTCCTTCTCGCCTCGGTAAAGGTCTTTCGGAATCGTGGCCGACACACCGCTCAGGAGCGCCAGGAAAATGTTGGTGAAAACGAGGCCACGATGATAAAGCATGATGAGACGCAAAGGGGTGACTGCTCTTGACTTAAAAGGAGCAAGTACAAGGTGGTTTATGAGGCTTGAGAATAGGAAGGGAGGACTTAATAGTGGCGAAAGGGAACCTGAAGGCTGTAACTTGTAAAAGGAAATGCTTGAAAGGTAAATATTGTGAGGTGATGGATTGCTGATTGTTGAAGCTGGTGAGGTTCTAGATGTCTTGATGATGGATGTATACATTTTCCATTCATCGAAAGAAACAGCAACACCGGCATCTTATACTGTCTCTTTTCCATATTCAAGAGGCTTCATGTCAGAAACTTGCTATACCAAGTCTTACTCAGGGCGGATGTAGGCAGAAAGGCATGGGATATCGGGACGTTTACTGAAGGCATCGCCACAACAGTAAACAGTAACAGGGCGCAGAGACCTGTCTAGGTTTTGAAACCCCGGACTAGGCAATCATGGGCCATCAGAATAGCTCCCACGTGGGCTAAGTGGATCTGCTACTCTCGAAATAGGTACTGAGGCCAAGGCTCAGTCTAGATGTGGCTGGCGGCAGCAGTGAGCAGATTCCTTGCTTGCGGGGGAAGGAGGGATGCTTAGTACATTGGGCTCATCTTTCGTGGCTATTCTGTTTAAGTAGCCCAAGTGTGGTCAGGCTGCGACCAGGATGCAGCCAATGTGGCTGTAATATATAGGCGCGTTCAACAGAGCCACAAGGTGGTGATGTACCGGTTTGTGGGGATTAAAATAACCACACCTTTCCTTTTTTGGTGTTGCCGGGGTGCTCTTGAGCCTCGACTGTAGATGGGCAGCGCAAAACTAAGGTACTTGTCTTACTTTCGAGTCAGGTGTGGGAAACCCTCTCATCACTCTGTGTAAATCCATGAACCTCAAGTCACCTAAAGACTACGTAGGTATCTGACTAGAGGGAGCATCTGCCAGGTACCCAGGTAGATGCACTTTATTTAGTAAGGGCTGCTTAGCTTACCGTCCCAAAAAAAAAAAAAAAAAAAAAAAGAAAAAAACAAAAAGACAAAAAAAAAATAACGAGTTCAAGTACAGATAAGCTTAGATGTTGAATCTACTATGAGTAGGTTTGTGTGCTACGTCATTTTGTGCGGCGCATGCAGCCGTGAAAATCAGGATATTGTGTGTGATCAATTTCCAGAAACTGACAGAGGGCGGGGTTACGTAGCACGGAGTAGACCCTGCGCAAGCTGTCAATACGCGTATGGTTGGTTGGTTTGGCCGGTTGCTGTGGCCAAGAAAATTTCGTATGTGCCTACCGGTACTAGGTCGACAGGTCGGGGAATAGATCGGTCCAGTACCGGTACGGAGTACGTACCCGTATTTACAGTGACAGGGTACGTTGAACAGCGCTAAGCTCCTCTGCCAAGTGCCAACAAATTTTTCCTTCCCATCAGCCCCACCTCAGCATTGAGTTGATGATTTGCTTTTCCAATCTACCAACAGATCGACTACATCTTATTACACATATTTTGCGGACAATAAGTCTTGACCAATTGAATCAATTCCAAATATTCAACGCCAAGTGAGGCTGGCAGTTTAGCGCTTGGGTAATACTCCGTACTGCCCTCAATCGCCTAGGTAAGATGCTCAGCTCAGGGGGTGGGTTTGGTTGGTCTGCCTCAATACTTTAAAATACTGCGCCAGCCACTACGGAAATAAGCTTGACTTTGGTACCACGTATTGTTAATTTTTCAGTCCCAGAAGGCCGGGCTAAATATCATACCGTCGGTCACACCCATCGTCAAAAATTGGGGCGTAAGCAGTAGCGGTAAAACGGACCCGGCTCTGACCTGACAACATGACTCGAAACTACACAAGTCTGACAAATTTTTAAAACAGCCTGATGGCCTTTCCCTCCACCAAATCCTTACCCATCGGCGATCGCAATGTTCAGCAAAACGTTGCATACCACTGCATGCTTGTCCCCTTTACTCCATGCTATTTTTGGACTTCATGTCTACTACGACTTCTGCTCTTATTATCGCCTCACAATGCTAGAGTACGCAGGACAGAGCATTCCTTGTCGTTCACCAAGGCCTCATGTTCCTAGCACAAAGAGCCTCTGTCACAAATGCGCTGCGCGGAGTACACTGTTATGAATCACAATCACCTCATCGGCCCTAGTCTTGGGAACCGGCCCTTGAAAAAGCCATGTGGAAGATGTCCCAGTCGAAGATCCATGTGGTTCTCCCTCCTTCCCTCCCCATTTTGAGAGGGGCTCGAGGGTGAAACACAGCTCCTAGAACCGTCCCCTCTTCGTTGGTCACGTGTGCAAATGGCCTTCTTGAACTTCACTCACCTGCTAGGTGTTGACAGGTACCCCTCGCAAGTACCCTGTCAAGATCTTTTCTTCTCACCATGAGCCCCTAGTCTAGATTCAGCGTTTGCCAAGCTTATACGGGCACAGCGGCCGTTTCTGGGGTTTCTACTACTCCCTACCGTCGCTTGAACCTCACTAGTGACTTACAAATAGGATAAATCTTTTCCTATCGCTTCTCTCCGGTTTCATGGAGTCAAACCGAGCTGCCTATCGACATAGAAGCATTGTGCGCAGCTCGAGCCCTAAACACGAAGAGTTACTGGCCTGAATCTTACCCTCCAATAGTGTTATTCGCCTACCTGATCGTTTTTCTTTTTTTTTTCTTTTTTTTTTTTTTTTGACATGCGAGAGCGGCAAACTCACCAGGGTCATTAACGAGCATCTGGCAGACGATACAGAGCTTTTGGACCACCCCTGAACTGTGATACATCAGCACCATGCTCGCAAAACATCACTACCAGCTTTGGAGCCCAGGAATCCCTTGTTTATCGACATCCAAGGTGCAAGTGCAGCACCCCGAGCATTCAGCTAAAGTGTGCCGAGTGAATATTCCATAGACTTCAGCGCAGCATCATTCATGGAAGACAACAGTCGCTATAACTTGTACCTCCACGACATAGACTGTCTATCATAGGATGTCTCAAGCAAGCTGACCTGTTTTTATATCCTTCAAATCTGCTTCTTGTGTATGCAATACCGTCCCCATTCCAGGCACGAGAGAACGGCGCCATTGATAGAACATCAAGGGAATCGGAGCTTGGCGTCATTGCGTCTCCACCACCTACGACTGAACAAGCGAGCTATCCAGCATCTTACCCTTTGCTCCCAAGTCAAGAATAAGTGTGGCTCATCTTTTTCTTGGGGGAAATGAGCCCGACCATGATCTTTGAGGCTCTGCGATCAAAAGTTCACAAATCGCTTACTTGGCAGCCCACTCGGAATCAATTTGCGTATTGACAGCCGGGGCGGATTTGCGAGTCCCATGGGTCTGAGGTCCGTATACGTATGCAGTCGTACATGTGCACAAGGATGGGCCCTAATATTGTTTTCATGCTGCCCCAATTCCAAGTCGCTGATTCGCCAGTCAGCGTGTGCATCCCCATTACACAAGATCGGTACATCTCTTGCATTACTCCATCGATCCACTTGGTGGGTTGTCTTGTCGTATCGCGACACGCGTCATCTCGGCCAGGCTAGAGGTAATTAGACACGATGGGTTATAGAGTCACCGAGCTTCTACATAGAATGTATTTTTGATCTCTCACCACGATATCCAGCCTTACTGGCAGGCGGGGCTTAGATTTTCTGGCCTCCAAGACCTCGAGCATCGACCCATCGGTAAGCACAAGGTGACATTCCGGAGAAATCGGACAGGCTGAGGATTTTCTTTTTTTTTTTTTTTTTTTTTTTTTTTTTTTTTTTTTTTTTTTTGTGCTTCCCGTCACATTATTTCCGAGGCGGGATGAAGCGTGAGATCGCCAAGATAATCGATAAATCCGTATAAAAGAGTCGTGACTTTGAGCGAAATCGGTTTGTTCTTTCTCCAGAGCACCCATCCCCGATCAGATCAACACTTCCTACCACTCGACTCCCATCACGCTGCGATTATCAGCTGTGCTTTTCATAAAGAAAAACTCTTTCAATCATGAAGCTCTGAACCATATCGACCGTCATGGCCGTCATGGCCGTCTCATCAGCGGCCCCAATCGAAGAATCCCACTCGCCAAGCCTCTTGACGCCCGTCAAAGTCGACCAAGACGGCACCGAGGACTCCAACTCGGTCGCCATGGCCGGTTGCATCGTCCGTGCTTGGGACGGCAATCGATGCGACGGCCGAAACCTGTACGCCTACGAGTACACAGTCGTGCGCAACTCGTGTCGAAGCTGCGTCAACTACAGCGGCTCTCACTCGTTCAGCTTTGAAGGCAACTGCCTGAGCTAACAGGCGATGTATGCCCATTCGGGTCAGTGCAGAACCGGCCGCGGACTTTTCGCCGGGGGTGGTTATGTGTCCCAGTGCTTCAACGTCAACACGGGGCACGCGTGGAATACGGGAACGGTTTGCTTCGGTCCTCGTTGAAAAAGGGGATTGAAGTTTTGTGTTTGGCGATGATGGTTTTCGGTCGAGTCATGAAGGAAGGTGAAATTCGGCTTCTGACTGCTGTTGATTCACAGAATCAGTATTTTTATATCTGGGATTCGGCATCTGGTGTCAATGTGGTCTAGATGATGCAAGTACCAATATGCATGGATCGAGGCTAGGTGGCTTTTGAACTTGTGTTCTCTTGTGAGGAATTCTTCTGGTAAACATTTTGCTGCATGATAGACTTTATGGAGTACATTGTATCCAGACTCAGCCTGTGGTAGATTGCAGTCAAGTCTAGGTAGGTTAAGCTTTGCAAGTGGAGATCAAAGGATTGGGTCGCTTGCGCTGCACTAGCGTGGCTGGCAGTGGTGTGGAGCAGAACTAGCAGGGATCCAACGTACTGCATCCTCTAACCGTATCAAGTTCCTGCGTACATCTCACCTTGAGCTGAGTAACGTCTGTCCATTGCCTTGGAAGATTCCCTGAAATAAGAACAAAAGAAGGAAATATTTGCAACAAGAGGTGTCGTCGAGCCCTGCACAAGTTCGGGTACAAAGTGATTTGCTCTCCTGGTTTTTGAGTGGCGGTACTGGCAGAGCCATTGTTTTGCTCAAGGGGGCGGTAAACAAAGTCGCGTGAAACAAAGCAATACAAATGTCACCCACCTGCACACGGGCCAGTTTTCAAATGATCTGATATGAAGGTGAGATTCAAAGACACACAACAAAACTTTTCAGACTGGCCTTGCTCACCGGGGTATTCTTCAACAACCTCAACTCCAGAAAAGCCTGGTCAACAGCACTGCAGACAAACCCCCTAACCAAGCCTGCAGGACTATCGGCAACATTCATTATGGTCTTCTTACTGCCCTACAAACCCTCCACCGAAGCTGCTCGCGCCGAGCTGCGCCTTGCCAGACTCGCCCTGAGGATGCATGCAAGCAAGACCGACTTGCGTTTTGCAACCGAGGACCAGAAGAAGCAGTACGCACGCCTGCTCAATGCCAATGTTTGCAAGTACAGCAGCGAGGACAAGATCTACAAATTGATATTGAGAGCGACACTCCTCTCATGGGAGCTGCGAAATCAGGCCAGGGCCGATATCCAAGCCGTGAATGCGCAAAAACCATGGCTACACTCGGATTTCCACAAGCAACCCTACGAAGAGCTCGAGATCAAATTCAAATACACCAAGGCCCCCACGCACACATGCTCGACACAAGAGATTGGAATCGCCCCGCCTCAGATCTCAACCGGTGCCAACATGGAACTGTGCGATAAACTGGCCAAGGCGTCCATCCGTGCCGTCCCCAATAGCAACGACCGGAAAATCGAGGATGTCACGCTCTGGATTCAGAGTGTCGAGGCGACGAGAAGAACAGGAAATGTCCAAGACGCCGCGCATGCCGATGCTGCCAGGGCGAAAGAGGGGGAAAAGCTCTAGTGCAGCGCCACTTCGGAACAGATGCACGGTTTGGAGGCTAGAGAGTATTTCTCTGCTTGGGAGAACATTGGCGACTGTTTTGATAATGTGAAGTACGAGTCAGAGAGTGTTCTTGCTCCCAGAGAGAAAGGTCCGGGTGTTCTGAATGGTTCACGAGCTGTAAATGCTGCCAGACGGTCCAGATTCATCGAGAACCTTTGAAGGTGCCATAGCTTTACTGGTTTCTTTTCAGAGTCGGAGCCATTACAAGGACTGGAAACGTCAATTGTATACCTTCATGTAACATATCTACTCATGAGCCACATGTTGTAATTTCTTTCACGCTGGTAGCCTCTTGAGTCTTGACTGCCAGGCTAGGTTGGAGCAGATGGAGGAATGAACTAAACGAAACTTCTTGTCTCCTACTCTCCTCACAATTCTCCGTGAGAAAGAACAATACCTCTCTTTTTAATGTATCTCGAATGGAAACTTGTACTCGTTTTTCAAATCCGACTTTTCACATGTCTTGTACGTCCAAGAAAGAAACCCGAGGGCCATGGATCCTGATTAAGCACTAAGTCTAAAACCATGTCTCGTTTTCTAACAAAGAGCGCTCAAAACCCGTTGCACGCCCCCGAGTTTGCAATACTATTCAAGTCCCTCGGGATAACACCAGCAGCGACGGCATCCCTGTAACCCCACCGGTAGTCCTTGACGCCGCCGTTCTGCAGCTCTGTCTTCCAGCTCCAAAACACCCATCCCATCGTGTGCTTCTCGTAGCTCAACACCTGGGCGCGAAACCACCTCGAATAAAAGTCCTTTTGCTTGGCCGGGTGCCAGTCGTCGCTCCACTCGAGCGCGTAGTTATCCTGGCCACTGATGAAGGGCGCCGAGAGCGACCACTCGCCCACCACGACGGGCCAGTCCCAGCCGTGCGCTGCGTCGCCGCTCCGGTCGTCGCTGCAACTCGTCCGCAGGTACGAGTCGTGGTTCTGTTGGCCGGCGCCGAGCGCGTACTTGAGGTAGCGGTGGTCGTCGTAGGCGGCAAAGTAGTTGTCGGTCAGGTACTGCTGCGGGTCGCCGCTGTCCCAGAGCTTGTTCATGAATTGGATGTGGAGGTAGTTGTTGCGGGTGATTCCGAGGCTGGATTCTTTGTTGCGGATTGCCTGCAAGTCGAAGAAATCTCGTCAGCTTTTGTGAACTTGGATTTGGTGGTCTGGAAAACAGTCCTAGATGGTCAGGGATAAGACAAACCTGGTATGCCTTTGGGTAAAATTCCCTTCGCATGTAATCCGTCTTTCCCCCGTCCTCCCACTGTCGCAATGGTTCGTTGACGACCTCTATCATACCGACGTTCCTGAATTCGCTACTCCTGTATATTGTCTCGCGCAACCAAGCCAGAAAATCAATGCCGCGCTTGAACTGGTAATCCTGATAGAAGCCTGCCGTTTCCGCAAGCTGACCTGTAAAGGCATCTTTTGGCTTTTGTGCTCCCGGTGCGCCGTGCATGCTTGATTATGACACCAAGTTGTTTAGTAAAAGCAACCGTTGAGAGCCAAGATCACCAAAGAATGAAATAGCTTACTCAATGATGATGTACATCCCCCGGTCGCTAGCATATCCACAGATGCGCTTCAAGTGTTCCAGCCCTCCCCTGGGAAAGTACTCCGAGTCCTTGTACACGATGCTTTCCATGATCCAGTAGCCGACCGGTATGCGGACCGTGTTGATCCCGTACGAGATCATCTCGTCAAAGTCGGACGGCGTGATCCAGTCCCGCCAGTGCTGCTGAAACTTTTCATCCGCCACGGCCTGACCCCTTTGCAGCACGCAGTCGAACTCGGAAGAGTCCTTGGGGCATCCTAGCTTGCCCTGCCACGTGTCGGCCATCATCCACGGCTCGGCGACGAACAGCGACCCGAGGTTGACACCGCGGATCTTGTCGCTACCGCCGGGGAGCCAGCGCCGGGGGTGCCGTCTGGCGTTGTCGGCTGTGCCCTCGGTGATGTTGTTGAAGAGGGTTGTGCCGTCGCGGGCAATGAGTGGCGCGCGAGACGGATCCGTGGGCAACCATGCTTGTGCGGTGGCAGCTAGGCCGAGGAGGGTGGCGAGCACTTGCGGGGAGATCATGGCGGGCGTATCGATCCTTGGTGCGGTTGTTGATCCTTTCAGCGCATGATCCTGCGATGCAATGTCCACAATAGTCGGGGAGAGGAAGTGGAGCGTTTAAATAAGCATTTTGTTTTTCTTGGAAAACAGATGTTGCGGGCCGCTCGAGTGCTTTCGAGTTCATAGCCGTTGACGTGAGATGCAGGGTGCTCACTAATGCCCTTAGCGGCTTGGCCCAGGAGAAAATTCACAAAAGCTCAAGGGCCCTGTCGTTGGATCATCGGGTTGGCTGGTCTGTCAGGCACCAGCCAATATTTCCCTGCGAGTGTGGTTGCTGACAAGGATGTTTCGGCCCCAGATGCTTGAATCGACCACACAATTGTCGGCCTTAGCTGAAAGGACAGTGGGCCGGTGGCGTTGGTGTCAGACTCGGCTCCCCAAATCCCCTCAATTGTGTGGATGTTTGCATCCAGCTGCCGTGTCATAATTACGTTATACCAATCCCCCAAAATTTTATATTTTCTTGTTTGAATCAAATTTTAACCTTTCGCCTTTTTCATCTAGTTGTTCGTCTACCCTCCCTCTATACTCAATTCCCTATTCTGTGCCAAAGCATCTCAATTCCAGGTTCAATGTTCTGGTCTGTTCAATCCAGCTTCCATATGTTCCCCGCTTCTAACCTGACCAAAAGTGCTCTTTTCCTGCTCTAGTACACCAACCTCGGCCAAATCGATGACCTTATCCCCGAAAGCTGTCGCAATCTCCTCTAGTGACTTTTGTTTCGTCTCACTATGTGTGTGCCAACTTGTTAGTGTGGGAAAATCACTAGCGACACTACTCGTAGATTGGTTGGAAAATATGAGAAACTTACGGGAAGTAGAAGTATCCGACAATCAGGAAGAAGAGATTGCATCCAACGAACACGTAGTAGTAGTTCTCACCTATGTTTGCAAACGCGGTTGGGCCAGCTTGCGTAACTGTTCGGAGAGAGCGGAGGGAGGTGAGTGATTAGGTAGACAAAGCAAAAGGGGGGTTTTGACCACTGCAACCTACCAGAAACGTTGACCGCAAAGTGAGAGAAGGCGGCCAAGCCCATCACCTTGCTTCTCAGGACCATTGGCAGCACTTCTGCACCATAGAGCCATGTTGTACTATTGAGCATGCCGTCTTGATTACAGAAGGTCAGATATCAATGAGCGAATTTGAAAAGAAATTCGCGTTTTGTTGTCACAAGTGTGCATCAGAGAAGGGGTTCTCACAGAAGACCACGACAAATAGATAGATTCCAAGTATCGCAAAGCCCTTGCCGACCTTGTTATCGGTATTCTGAAACTGCCGCTGCATGATGGCAGCATAGATCTCGATGATCATGACGCCAAAGAGACCCCAGAGAATCATTCTATCTTATTAGCCCCTTACTCTTGGCTTGTATTTGCTCGTTGACTTTGAAAGGGGATGTGTAATGACTAACTTGCGACGACCCCACGCGTCTGTCAGATATTTGGTTGTGATACAATTTGAGATGAAAGCGCATGACCCGTATATGGCAGCCAAGAGGAGAATCGTCTGTTGGCCCATCCCCAATGAACGGTATTGTATGGCTGGTTTTGGGTGTCAGAACTGGACAAATGGAGAAAGACAAAGAGTAACACTAACTTTGGAAGTACTAGACTCCATCAACCCATCAGTCAGCACGCACATATAATTCGCATTAAAGCGACGAATCTCATCTCACCTGAATGACATTGACTCCCGTCAGGCTCGTCATTGTTTGTACCGCAATAGACCTGCCTTGAGTGTCAGCCCATCTAGACATACTCGACTAGATCACCGAGAACGAAAAGGTCAGCGCGCCAAGACTAACACAAGCGCACGATGTCTGAACATGCGAAAGATCTCCGCATAGTTCGTGATCTCCCTCTCCATCTCAAACTCGATCTGCCCCCTCATGAGTGCAAACTCTTCCACAAGCTCCTCGCCGTCAAGGTCCCGCCTGATCTTCCCAAACTCAGCCCTCGCTTCGTTGACTCTGCCCTTGCGGATTAGCTCCCTTGGCGACTTGGGCATGAAGGTGTGTAAGCCGCACATCATGATCAGACCCCAAGGGGTCTGGATCACCAACGGCAACCGCCACTGCAACTCGCCATAGGGGAGATAAGAGCCAGCGAACCCCACCCAGTTCGACGCCATCGTCCCTGCCGAGATACCGCAGCCTGCAATACCACCGATGAGGCCGCGATGGTGAGGTGGGGAGATCTCGGAGAGGTATATCGGGACCGTTGAAACCATGCCACTGTTTATGAGCTCAAGGTCAGTGAAAGACTTGTCGTTAAGTTGGGGCAACTGCTTTCCAAGGTTCCCGTCAGTTTTTTTTTTCGATATTCATCCAATGAAAACTAACCCGACTGCAATGCCGGCGACGGCTCGCCCGGCAAGGAACATGGCTATGCTGACGGACGCAGTTTGGATGACGGTTCCGATGGTTACAATGACACACATCAGCGACATGAAATGGAGGCGTCCGAGTCGGTCGCCCAGAGCCATCTGCAGCAGCGAACCCACCGCCTCGCCCGAGATGTAGACTCCTACGACTGCTCCCGTGAGGGCGTTGTTTGGATGGTCCATGTAGTCTTTCCAGCTTTCGTGGGCGATCGCTATTGTTCAAAAATCAAGATCCTCATTCAGCGGTATATCTTGCCATTAGGCAGTGCTGGTTGGAGACTGACTGGTGGTCGCAATGCCTGTGTCGAATCCCTGGGCAGCTCAACAACGTCAGCAACGGTCAAGAAATTTTCATATTCGATATAGAGAGTCATTTTCCACTGCAAGTGCCACACACAAAGAGAAACGTCCCAGTAGCTGCAAATAAGGCCACGCCCAGTGTGTAATAGCTCTTGGTAAGCGACATTGTGATGAGGTCGTGATTTGTTGACGAAGGATGCTGGCTGAGAAGGCAATATCTTTGATAATAACTTCTTTGTTTCTTTGTGCTCGGGAAGGATTTGAGCAACGAAATGGCTTACGACTACCTCGTGCCACGTGTTCACCGACATGCTTTACCTGATAAGCTTTTTTGTTTACTTTCTAGCCCCTCCGACGGCAGTGCGGATCAGTCCGGCGCGTAACTGTGCGGTAGAGGACGGGGAAATGAGGTAAGGCGAGTGTGGGGCCAGTCGTCCAATGTTTGGGCTGTCGCCTGCTACTTTTAGTTGTAGTTTGCTTTTAGGGTTTTCATTTTCCTAGGCGCCAAATCAAACAGAACAAGGAAAGGAGCCGATGGCCAGCGTAGTCCCTGACTCCCGTGGGAAAACAATGTTCCCTCTCCGTCTTAGCGGCCAATGCTATTCCTGGGAGTCCTGGGAGAGTTCATAGATGAACCCGGGTCAGGATTGAGCTGAACCCCCTTCAGAAATTTTTTGACCCACTTTTTCTCTGAAGGGGGTTCAACTTTTTAAAATCCACTTTAATTACACCGTTATAATTGGTCGAATTTATGGAGAATAATATTTTTTTGCATATGCGGTGCACATGCACCGCGTATGCATATATATATAAAAATTAACAAATTTTATATATATATAAATAAAATAGCATATGCAAGGCATATGCGGCGCGTATGCATATATATATAAAAATTAACAAATTTTATATATATAAGTAAAATAGCATATGCGAGGCATATGCACCGCATATGCGTATATATATAAAAATTAACAAATTATATATATATATAAGTAAAATAACATATGCGAGGCATATACGGCGCGTATGCCCCGCATATGCGAATATAAATAAAAATTTAATAAAAATTTTAAAATTAAATTTTTATATATAATTTATGGTAAATTATTAAATTTTTTTACAAAAATATATATATTTATATTTAATATAATTTATAAATTTTTTACTTTTTAAATTTATATTATTGGGAATATTTTATTAATTATTTTAATTTTATTTTCATCTAATAATATATTAAAAAAACAATTAAAAATACAAATAAATTTTAAAATTATTTATTATTTTAATAATATATATAATTAATAAATAAAATATTTTATTAAATATATTATACTTTAAAATATATTTTAAATTTTTTATTTTTTAAATTTAACTTATATTTTGGTATAAAAATTTAATTTTACTTATTTTTTTTAATTTTTACATTTATTTTTGCATATGCATTATATATGCAAAATTTATATATTTTATTTATTATTTATTATTTTTATTACCCAATTGGGCGGACCCATTGGACCCACTTTATCTGGCCAACCGGAGCAAAAGCCCTGAAGGGGGTTTAACTTTTAGCGAAAGTGGGTCTAATTATCTCTGAAGGGGGTTCAGCTCAATCCTGACCCGGGTTCATCTAATGCCTCTCCTGGGACAGGGGCCGTCGTCAAGGCGACATCTCATATACTGTTGAATTACACAAAAATTGCCCTCTCTGGTAATTTTAGTGCTCAAACTAGACCCCCCTGCGTTGCAGGGTGGACCGGGCGCTCCATGTACCTTCCAGCCACACGGCTTTTCGACCAATCAAATTGGCCGAAAAAATCGCGCCCGTTTTAATCTAAGGACATTTTGTCGATTATCGTCGTATATGGAGGTAATTGCACAGTATACGCACTGTGCATGCATTGTTTGCGCAACGGCGATAGAGTTAAAATACTGTGTGTTTTTATTTACGACTATTTAATTAAATATAGATGATACAAATATAATAAAAAAATTGGTATAAAATTTAAAATTAGGGCCTTTTAATAGTTAAAACTTTGTATTTATATATATTATATAAAAGTAAAAGTAAAAATAAATAATAATATATAAATAAATATATATATATATATATATATATATATATATATATATTGTGAGGATCAGGCCCCTAGACCTACCCTCAGAATCACGACTCGGCTCCACACCGAGCCAGGGATCGGACAAGGATCCACTACCTCCGGATTTAAGCGCGTCTCTTGAGCGCGTCGTCGATTGTAATTTCTCTCTTCTCTTCAGTTTAGAATTTTCGTCGATAGCGCCCAATACACTGAGGTTCTCCAATGTATGCCTGGCCGTGACATAATTCTAAACTCACTACGATTTGCTGGTGAAGCAATTAAAATATATCGTTCAATCCCTTCATTCAATCGTTCACCACGTCGGCTGTGCACGACGGTAAACTAGGCCACAGAAACAGAAGACACCATTCGCGAAATCAATGTCGCCGCGTAAGAATTACGGCCCACCGATTCGCCAATCCCAACGCGTGACAAACGCAAACTCAGCAAAGCCAGATAATTTGGCTTCCGGCACTGCTACTCCCAACACCGAAGACTCGGACCAAAACGGAGAGATTACAGTTGCCCCAGTGAGCCCAGAGCCAGTAGAGCCCGCTCCTACCAGCGCCAACACAGAGCCTGAAGAGCCCGTTGAGCCCCAATCCGACACAGAGCAAGATCAGCCAGTCGACAGCATCGAAGTTGACGGATCGTACGAGTACGAGTCAGTTTCTGAGCACCCAGAAGAGGCGCGAAGCCCTCCTCACCAACCTTCTGCCAAGACGTCAGACGGCAGGAACGAAATTCCGAAATCTCCAAGCAGAGCGCCCTCGCCTGCCGCCCAAATGAGAAGCGAAATGGCAGACGAAAGCGAAAACACAACCGGCCAGGCTACCATCACTCAATCACAGCTGCAAGATCTTTTGGCCACCATTGCCCAACTTAAAGACCAGCTCGCCACCCGGAGTAACAATGCCACCCGTCAAACCCGCGGTATTACGCCTTTGAACAGCGCCTTTGGAGGGGCTGAGTTTAAGCCCCATGGTATCGCTGCCCGGACAGCATTTAAGCCTTACGGAAGTAACCAAAATGCTAAAAACCCTGCCTACGACAGGACGGCACGTAAAGCCGGCATCGACCCCGGCATGTTTGATGGTGATAAGGATCGTTTTGATAAATGGATCACCAAAATCGCAGATAAATTTGTAGAGGACGACGAAACTTACAAAACAGAAAGAAGCCGCATGGCGGTGATCAATTCCCTCACTGAAGGGCTTGCCAACGACCTTATCCAAGGCCGCTATGAATCCACCATTATGCCTTTCAGCAGCGCGGCCGAAATGGTCGCGACCCTAGCCGCTGTTTACCACGATGACAATCAAGCCTCCAAAGCCCGTGAGGAGCTTCGTCACCTGAAGTTTAGTCTGTCGGACAAGTCAACAGACATCCACCAGTTTATTGGCAAGGTTAACAGCCTAGCCGATAAAGCCAACATTGCCAAAACGGAACGCAAGTTGGTTCTCTATGAGCACATTCCTGCCAACCTGAACCCCCAGCTTTTCAGCCTATCCAAAGACCCAAATATCTCGTACGAGACCTTTGCCGGAGAAGTTGCGAACTCGGCGCTGGCCCAACAACGCGCTTGGGAGGAGCTCCGCGAGAACCGCAAAAAGAGGGAAGAGCGCCGTGAGCGTTCAGCCAGCGCCGAACGCAAACAGCGTCGACGCGAGAATCGCCGGCACAGCCAGGAAGCCAAGAACCAAACCCGCACACAGACCATTGACGCCCCGAAGTCGCCCAGCAGAGAAGACGCCAAATTGGTCACTGAGGGTAGATGCTTCCTTTGCAAAGAAGCCGGGCACCTGGCACGCAATTGCCCCCAAAAGGCCGCTCACATCGCCGCCGTTCTCGCCCTTCAACACGAAGGCGATCGAGAGGCTCGTGAACGATCCGGCCACAGCTCATCTTCGTCGGATTCGGAAAACTGCTAAGGCTGCCGGAAGTCTCCTCGGCAGTCTGCATGCCTCAGATAGCTAAAATCGATAGATCACCCAAATTAAACACCTTCCTTGCTCCCATTCAATTGCAAGACAAAGGTCGTGGTCTCAACGCCCAAGCTCTCTGNTCCACCAGTTTATTGGCAAGGTTAACAGCCTAGCCGATAAAGCCAACATTGCCAAAACGGAACGCAAGTTGGTTCTCTATGAGCACATTCCTGCCAACCTGAACCCCCAGCTTTTCAGCCTATCCAAAGACCCAAATATCTCGTACGAGACCTTTGCCGGAGAAGTTGCGAACTCGGCGCTGGCCCAACAACGCGCTTGGGAGGAGCTCCGCGAGAACCGCAAAAAGAGGGAAGAGCGCCGTGAGCGTTCAGCCAGCGCCGAACGCAAACAGCGTCGACGCGAGAATCGCCGGCACAGCCAGGAAGCCAAGAACCAAACCCGCACACAGACCATTGACGCCCCGAAGTCGCCCAGCAGAGAAGACGCCAAATTGGTCACTGAGGGTAGATGCTTCCT
The DNA here is from genome assembly GCF_004355905.1 of Pyricularia grisea. Lineage (NCBI taxonomy): Eukaryota > Fungi > Ascomycota > Sordariomycetes > Magnaporthales > Pyriculariaceae > Pyricularia > Pyricularia grisea. The sequence goes on along the minus strand of NW_022156716.1, from coordinate 7,331,492 downwards.
TTGCAAAGAAGCCGGGCACCTGGCACGCAATTGCCCCCAAAAGGCCGCTCACATCGCCGCCGTTCTCGCCCTTCAACACGAAGGCGATCGAGAGGCTCGTGAACGATCCGGCCACAGCTCATCTTCGTCGGATTCGGAAAACTGCTAAGGCTGCCGGAAGTCTCCTCGGCAGTCTGCATGCCTCAGATAGCTAAAATCGATAGATCACCCAAATTAAACACCTTCCTTGCTCCCATTCAATTGCAAGACAAAGGTCGTGGTCTCAACGCCCAAGCTCTCTGTGACACTGGAGCAGATGTGTATTTATCCATTCGACCGAGCCTCGCGAAAAAGGTCGCCCAACGTTTAGAGCTACCTATCAAAAAGCTCCCAAAACCTTTGGATTTTGGAGATTTTAACCGGAAGGTCACCGCAAGAGCCACCGAATACCTTCGGCTCACTTTGCAAATCGACGGACGACAATTCCCACGGCAGAAATTCATCCTCCTCGAAACGGCACACGATGTGTTTATCGGACAAGAATGGTGGACGAAATATCGAGTAGGCTTATTCCCAGCTACCCGCAGCTTCGTTTGGCCCAACGACCTGCCCGCCATGGCCCAATACTCACCCGCAATCGTTGTACGACGTTCAAATCCGCCTCTGGACCTCGAGGCCCAAGCTGACGCAGTCCGCCGGGACCGCAAGATGGAACAAGAAGACCGTCGCATCCAGGTCCGCAAGATACTTCAAGGCCCTAAACGCCAAAACGGAAACCAGGCTCAAATCGCAGAAATTAGCGCCTTCCCGACCATCCCAAAGACCGTTTCCAACAAAGGCCTGCCAGCTAATATTTGTGCCCTCCTTAACGACCCTCGTCAAGATCGATGGAAACGATCCCCGTTACCCACGGAGCCTATACCGTTGGTACCAGTAAACGACACGCCTACGACCAGCCTGAATGCGGTATCAGCCCTGCAGTGGAACAAGACTCACGATGGACGTCCCATTCCATTCCCTGCAGACGAAGACCCGGAGCACATCGCGCAAGTACGAGCCAAATTACCCAAAGCACTTGCCCACCTTGAGGGTTTCTTTTCCAAAAAGGCGTCGACGATTCTCCCGCCTAGCCGACCCGGTTTCGACGTGGTTTTGGAACTCGAGAAACCTTTGGAGGGGAGGCCAGCCCGCTATTCGACCCCTTTCGCGATGATGGAGTTGGAAAAGGAAACCATCGACGAACTTCTGAGGATTGATTTTATTGAACGGACAATGGAGGAGACCGCAGCTTCAACTTTGTTCGTTCCTAAACCGCAATCGAAGGAGCAACGTTTTTGTGTGGATTACCGATGGGTAAACAAATTCATCAAAGGACGACAAGTACTTGCCCCCGACGTGGCCGGGACGTTGAGCAAGTGTGGAAAAGCCCGGAGGATGACCAAGATCGACATTATTCGAGCTTTTAACAGATTGCTAATGGATCCGAAGTCACGGTATTTAACGGCGTTCAAAACCCGACAAGGCACATTTCAGTGGAAGGTCCTACCCTTTGGACTGAAGGTCGGACCCGCCTGGTTCCAAGCTTTTATCAACGCTCAGCTTAATGAACTGCTGGACGCTTTCGCGAGCGCCTACGCAGACGACGTGTTGATTTATACCGAGGATAAATCGGAGCAAGTCCACTTTGAGCAAACCGAGGAGGTTATTTACAGGCTGCACAAAGCCGGACTCCAAGGCGATATTAAAAAGTCAAGTTTCGGCGTTTTCGAAATCGAATACCTAGGTTTACTTCTAGAGATCGGTAAAGGTATCCGCATCGACCCCAAAAAGGTCGAAGCCATCACCAGCTGGCAATGGGACGACGTCACCTCCGTTTCCGCCGTACGATCCTTCCTAGGCTTATGTAATTTCGTCCGGACGTTCTGCCATCACGCCAGCGAACAAGCAGAACCTCTGACCCGATTATTGAGAAAGGGAGTCCCGTTCGAAAAAGGCCCCGAGCAGAAGGCCGCTTTTGAAGCTTTGAAAGAACTGGTGGTCACCGCCCCCGTGATGAGTTTCTTTAAACCCGGTATGCCTGTCCGGATGGACACCGACGCCAGTGGCAGGGCCACCGCCGGTGTCGTGTGGCAGCAACAGGACGATGGCAGCTGGAAGCCAATCGGCTATTCGTCCAAAATCATGTCCCCTGCTGAACAAAACTATCCGATTCAGGATCAGGAACTATTGGCTGTAATCAATACGCTGAAGGACTTCGAACCAGCCCTGTTAGGTACCAAGTTTTGTGTTTTTACCGATCACCAGGCCCTGATTTATTGGTCAACCAAGAAACTTTTGTCCGCGCGCCAGATACGATGGGCAGATTACCTGGCCAATTTCGACATCACCTTTAAATACCGTCCCGGCAAGGATAATGTGGCAGCCGATGCCCTTTCGCGCAAAACCATCGACAGCCCTACGGTCAAGGCCCGAGCTGTGTTAGACCGCACCATTGCACTAATCCCTCCAGAAAAGATCGACTCCCGACCCGGCGAACCTCTTCCAACCATTAACAACTTGGAACCCTCCGCACCTCAAGGAGCTGACCTAGTGGCCCTTATCCTGGAAGAGAACCTAAAACAGAACCTAGGTCGCCATGACAGTCTGTTAACGGTACCCGAGACTACCCAGGATGGCAAGATCTCCTTAAGAACGGCTCTCATCCGCGAAGCTCATGAGCCCAAGATCTTCGGCCATGGAGGCCAGAACAAAACCCTGAGCCGCCTGAAAAGAGATTACTGGTGGCCCGACCGAAATCGAGACGTCAAACGCTACATTAAGAATTGTCGCGAATGTCAACGCAACAAGGTACGACATGATAAGACGCCTGGGCTGCTGCACCCACTGGAGATCCCTAGACGGTGTTGGCAGCACGTGATGGTAGACGGCAAAGCTATGCCCAAGGATAAAGAAGGCTACGATTACGTCTGGGTTTTTATCTGCCGACTAACCAAACTTTTGGCCACCCTACCGGGAAAGAAGACGGACACCGCGGAGACCTTGGCCATGCGGTATTATCAGACTGTGTACCGTTGGAAAGGCGTCCCCGACTTATGGCTTTCCGACAACGCCGGACCGTTTATATCCGAGTTCCTAAACACTTTAAACGAGTTGACAGGAACAAAGCATAAACATGGAAGCGCCCGCCACCCTCAAAGTCAGGGCAGCGTCGAAATTACCAACGCTAAATTGGATCAGAAAATGCGCTTTTATGTAGACAAATACCAAACGAATTGGCGACGGCATATTCCCGCCTTCGACTTCGGCCACAACTCGTCCGTTCACGCCTCTATCGGCATGGCACCGATCGAAGCAGAAACAGGAGCTCGCCCTAGAGACCCGCTCTCTCTACCTTTACCCGAAAAAGACCTGGAGATCGGTCAGCAACAAAAGGCGCTGGAAATGGTCCGCCAAGCCCGGCAAGCTCAGGAACTGGCCCGCAACAACGGACTCGGGGCGCAAATAGAGCAACAGAGGCAGGCTAACAAGAAACGGCGACCGGTCGACTTTACGGTGGGAGATGCGGTTTACGTTAGCAAAAAGGGGTTTTCCACAGAAGCTCCTACGACCAAGTTGGACTCGCAAAATGCAGGACCATGGACGATTCTCGAGGAAAAGGGTCACAGCTTCATTCTCGACACCCCTGCCTGGTATAAAGGTAGTAAGCTGTTCCACGCCAGCCGACTGCGCAAGGCAGCAACGGATCCATTACCTCAGCAGTATCAAAAGCTGGAACCACCGGTCGAAATTAACGGAGAACCGGAGTGGGAGGTGGAGCAAGTGTTGGCCTCACGTCTATTCGGACGAAAGAAGACGTTGCAATATCAGGTATCGTGGGTCGGACTCGACCCTGATGAGACATGGTATGAGGCCCGCGACTTGAAAAACTCACCAGTACTGCTGGATACCTTTCACAGGGAGTACCCCGACGCAGCAGGACCTCCGGTAAATTTGCAACAGTGGATCAGGAGCGCAGCAGAGGATGTTTTTGCGGAGGACGGACCCGAGGACAATGTTGCCGAGCACGATGCGAAAAAGACACGAGAGCGGAGGAAGGCCCCGAGGAGACACACGTGACAAACTCAAGACTCTGACCGCCTACGTCGATCAGGCCTTAGAGGGGGGTAATGTGAGGATCAGGCCCCTAGACCTACCCTCAGAATCACGACTCGGCTCCACACCGAGCCAGGGATCGGACAAGGATCCACTACCTCCGGATTTAAGCGCGTCTCTTGAGCGCGTCGTCGATTGTAATTTCTCTCTTCTCTTCAGTTTAGAATTTTCGTCGATAGCGCCCAATACACTGAGGTTCTCCAATGTATGCCTGGCCGTGACATATATTATAAAATAATAAGTATATTTTTATTAAGATTTATGTAAAAAAACTTTGTAGAAATTATTATTGGTTGTTCTTTTATTTATTTAAATATATATTAAATTAAATATTTATTATAAATAGTTAATAATTTATTTAATTATAAGTGTAAACTTTTATAAAATAAAGCTATTTTTATTATTTTAATTTATTTATAATAAATAAAAAAATAAAATTTAAGATTATAAATATTGTATATTTTTAAAAATTAATTTTTTTATAAACGTTTATTTATATTAATTATATAATTGTTAAAATTAGTAAAAATATAAACCCGTGTTAATTACAAATTTTATTTAAATATTTATTATTTTACCAATTCGAATATTTAACACCTTATATTACGTAATACATCACTTAAAATTTATTAAAAAACCAACCTCCATTTAAAAATTAAAGGCACCTTTATTCCAATTCGACGAATATTACCATTAAAATGTAAAATAAATTATTATTAATTATTTCACTAATTACTGTATCCAACGTAGAAACCGTTTATTTTTACGATTTTTATTTAATTAATTATAACGGAGTATCGGTCGCCGAATTGGCGGAAATCACCTTTTTTTAAGCCCAAAATCGACAAATTATCTACAATTAAGCCACGCTAAATTGGTGGAGCTCGCGGCCAGGGATAAGCCCTAAAACTAGTAAATAACCCATTTAAATTATAATATGCAGTTATTTGTATATGCCCACGTAGTATAGCCAGTCTTTTAGCTTTATAGCCGGGATTTGCAATGTTAAATATAATATAAAAGCGAAAGTTTAATTATTTATATTAACTTTATTAAAGCGGTATATCAAAATTGTTTTTACTTAGCTTAATATATGCCTTACATTTAATAATTAACCTACTACATCCGTCCTATATTAATTATGGTTACGATGCGTACTTTAAAATGTAAATATTCAATAAGAAAAATAAAAGGTAAGGAATAAAAAGTATTCAAATATAACAAATATTTAAATACAATAAATTTGTCGGTAAATAAACAAGCAGGTAATTAGGTAGGTTGGTAAGTTTAAAACCAACAGCCAACTTTTTAAGCTAATAAAACCTGAAATTAAAATGTTTGAAAACAATTTTATTATTTTATTAATAGGGATGTTAATAGGCCTCTCGTTGTGCTAATCGATTAACAAACGTTATTATAGGATAACGTAGGTATATTATGCATATTTTATTTAACAGTTTAGAGAAGAGCTTTTAAATGTCCTTTTCGTCTTATATTATTATTTGAGTAAATGAGTCACGTGTAATTGGCACGTGCGGCGAAACCTGTGACTTATCATTCAATTGATGAATTGAACGCATAAATCCCTATTCCAACAGGGGATTTTATTTTAAAATTAACGTTGTAATTTAATTCGAAATGTATTTTATCCATACATTATCCTATTTAGTTCTTTTTGGCGCATTGCCATCCAATTTTCGATTGCATTTTCCCTTGCCTTTTGCTCCTCTTCGGTTATAACATAATAACCGCGCCCATTTCTCTCGCATTTTTTAAGATTTTGATGATTTTTTAAACCGCCTTTAGTTACAAAGCAGCCATGGCATCCGTTACAATATGACCAAGATGGTAGTAAGGTGCTGGGTTCCTTTTTTTGGCTTTTATCTGCTTTGGTAATAATTTGGGGCTTTGTGCTGGTTCGGCGCTGGATATTGGAGGTGTCGACTGTAATAGGAGCAGCGATGGTGGAAATGGCGAATAGGGCTACGAGGCCAGCAATAGTAAATGGTCTCATATTAAAGCGTATGGTCTCGATAAAAGCTCCAACTGTGCGAAATTCAAATGAGAGAAAAAGACGAAATTCCGAGAAAACCTAAAAGCACAAAATAGCTGAAGGAAATGATTGGGATAATACTTCCTAATGTCTTCTTTTTAACAACGGGTAAACCACACCCTTTGAAAATTCTTTATATTTCTATTTTAAATTGCTATTGTTAATGCACTCAAATTATTTTTACCATATTTATTAATATCAAATGCCAATGCGTACACATATTAAATCGCGTATCCTTTTACTTAACGTTGCGTACCCCCTGTTCGGCACCGCCCCTGTTCGGCACCCAAAAATAACGACAGCTTTATTTTACCCTTCGTATTGTTTTATAAATATTTCGACGAATTTTTCACGTTTAAATTTAATTTTTTTTCGAATTTTAATCACTTATTTTTCAATGAAACAATATATTAAAAACCAGCTTATATTTGCAATTAACGATGTTAATAATGGCGATCCAATTGCAAAAACCTCCCGAAAATGGGAAATATTTAAGTTTACATTTTATAATCGATTTTAAGGTTCCCAATTTTATCAATAAACCTAAAAACCTTTTCAAAACTTTTACCGGAGCAGGAAAAGTATTTAATTTATTAGGTATTTGCCCAGGCCGTTTTGGGCCTTTTAACAACGCATTAAAAATTGTGTTTTTTTACGGAACGGATTTTTCAGGCCACCGGAAAAATGTAAGGCCTTGGAAAACGTTGGATAACGGCTTGGTAATTACGCCACACGTTTAGGCAAAATTTACCCATCGCTTAATTTTGGTAATAGCAGTTCAGAATTATAAACAAAAATGAAAATTTAAGAGGGCAATTTATGCGTATGACAATGTTCCATTCTCATGCACAAGAACGACCAATGGGAAAAGAACTTCCAAGGCGAAGCGGATGCGGATAGCGAGCATCGAGCTTAGCTCGCCACGGTGAGATTTTATGGCCGATTGCAAAATAGGGAGCAAACTTCTGACCGAAACTCGTCTTTGTCAAGAATGGAAATTTCGACTTTGTGAGGCGCGGCAGGTGCCATGCGTGTCATCACCTGAATGGCAGGTTGGGATGGTTATTGTTCCAAGCAGCTTACGTGCAGACTCCCCTTTTCCATCCAAGAGGGCGGATCCTCGTTTTCTGCTAAGTTGGCACGATTAGGGCGGCCAGAGTTTCAGCTATTTTCGACGCTGATCAACACATTCGCATTAATGATACGTCGATACGAGCTAAAGATTGCCAACTAGAGAATGATAATATTGAAAACAACAATAATTTGAAAGGTCGACTTTCTTTTCCGATTTGTGCATGTAGGGTACGTGTTTGCCCTTGTTAGGACTAATATGACGCTCCGTACTGTGGGATAACAGTACTGCTTTACTATATGCCCTTGAGGCGCGACCATTCGTTCAGGATCTGGGACGAGCGATCCATGTACCGTTTGAACACCTTTTCCTCGCATTTATTAACGCGATAGTTGGAAAAAAACGCAAGAAAAAAAGCATTCTCCTTTGCGACCTCGTCTCTCACCCTGCGGATTTCAACTTCGTCTTCGGCCGTCGCGAGTGCCAAATCCCTTGCGACGATGTTCCCCGGCTCCAGCTCTTCCAGCTCGGCTAGACGCATGTCGATTTCCTCCTTTTGCTCGGCGCGGTGTTTTGCGAAGATGTCGGCTTGCCTCCTGAACTCCTTGGCCCACCAACAATAGCCACCAACCAGAGCTACGGGGATCGCCAGTGTCCATCCTTCAAGGTTGTAACCAAAAGCGACAGCACCTAGCCAGCAGGCTTCTGCCGTTCCAGCCAGCAGATACCCGTAGACGAAGAAAGCGTAGGCATACATGCCCGGGAGGCTTCCGCTGTAAAGTATTGCCGCAGCCACGGCCGCAGCCCAGATAGAGTGCCGCGTTGGCCCAAACCCGCCAAGGATGAAGAGGGGAACGGCCACATAGTAGTAATCATGGTGATGACGGTAGGCTGCTTGAGATATGTAGATCGAGGCCGCCATTGAATATCCGTACCAAGTGCCGTGCTTGGTGTGGCTCAGGTACCCCATCATAAAGCCGTATAAGGGTATCATCCAGTGGCACTCGACGAGTCCGAGGTAGCCGTAGGCTATGAACCAATGTATCAGGGGGAAGCCGGGTTTTTGAGGGGTTTTCCCACGTGGGGAGGGTTTCGTCTGCTTTCCCATTTTTTGAGCGAGCGTAATAGGCAGATGTCAAGAATATCGACTGTTGTGACGTTCTGTTAGTGAGAAAAGTGTATTCCGAGGTGTAAATCTTTAATTTGATGGCCAACCCAAAGCCTTTATTCAACCCCCCAACCCCCATATTTTTGGATTTGGGATTATGCAATGACGTCACTCCGTCTGACGGCTTGGCAAAAAAAAAACTTATGACAGGCCAACGGTAATCCAAGAAGGTTTACCAGTATTCTCATTGGCCAGAAGTCGCTCGAAAACAATTTTCTAGGAAACGATCGTCGGTGTTTGTGTCTTGTAAACACAACCCATGCAGAGTGAGACACGTCAACGACGCCGAGAATCAATAAAATGGTTTCTGAATAGCCTGCCAGACTGTTGGGAAGTTCGTAATTATTGGAAGAAAAGCCATGCATCTTTGTCCATCTAACTCATGTGGCAGATAAAGAATGACCGATTATTATCGCATCCCCAAGTTAATGTTCAGGATTCCTACAGCTATCCATGTGAAAATGCCAGCGATTTATGCGTTCCCTCAGCAATATAAAGAGGGCACAGGAAGTAGGTATTACTTATTGCGACCCATGAGTATGAAAATGAATCTAAATTGGCCGTTGGTCTCATGAATCACAGCAGTCCTACATCCTCAAAGACAGCAGTTGTTCATGTCAACACCATGCAAAGCTGTCAGAGTACGAACTGGCCCCTTGATTACTTAGGATCCACTTCAGATCACAGGATGACTTGGATCTGCTGGTGCGTAGAATCTGCTTGACTAGATGTGGTGAGAACTTGAAGGGCCCTCCAGGTGATCCAGGAGTAGATAGGCTGTCTGAACCGTCAGACTGTCAGGTTAGTTTCTTTTGTCAAACTATACTAGAACAGCGCTCGGGCGGTATAATCAAGAGGAATAGAGAGCAAATGGGCTCTGAGGACCAGAGGACTTAGGACTGCCGTTTTATCAGAGCAAGAAGACGAGATATGAAGCATCGAAAGCAGGAGTGATTCAACTGCCCCACTCCAGAGGGCTCCCGAGGCAGAACCAATCAACAAAATTGCGCTCACCAGAGACGAGGGGCCTTGCTCATTTTGGACGTCACGGCATTCATTTTGTTTGTTTGCTTCAACCAAGTGACCCACTTTCCTATGCTCTGAAATCAGCTGACAGCACTACCTACTTGTCTTTGAATATTTCAAGGTCGTTTCCCTCTTCCTCTTCCACCGAAAGATCTCTTCCAAACTCAACCTCTTCACAAACGAGCCATCCATCTTCAACTGTGTTCCAGATACACGAACAAATTCTCCATTGACACAGCCTCAGTCATCAACATATCCCCTCAACACTCTCCCATCGTCATGGCTCCTCTCATGAAACTCCTTGTTCTCTTCGTTGCTGCCACTCCGGCGATTGCCGCCCTGGGTAAGATCGGGACCACCACCAACCACAAGGGCAACCCCCTCGGTGTGGGCAAGGATCTCTGCGAGAACATTGGCTACACTGGCCCCCCTCGCGATGTCAACAAACGCCCCTTCCTCGAGGATTGCAAGAAGCTTCTCAGCAATGCCGAGACCATGGGCGACAACGAGGTCTTCCGCGTCGAGAATATCTGCGAGAACAACAAGAAAGACTGGGAGCTCCACTTCAGCTTCCAGACTTGCGGTCTTTTCCTCCGTCCTGTAACGTTGCGTACCCCCTGTTCGGCACCCCCCCTGTTCGGCACCCAAAAATAACAACACTTTTATTTTTATCCTCCAACTTCTATTATAAATATCTCGATGAATCTTTCACTTTTGGATTTACTTTTTTCTAATCTTGATTCTCCATTTTCCAATGAAGCAATATACTGAAAAACAGCTTATATCTGCAATTAACGACGTCAATAATGGCAATCCAATTGCAAAAACCTCCCGAAAATGGGGAATACCTAGGTCTACACTTCAAAGTCGACTTAAAGGTTCTCAAGCTTATAAAAAAGCACAAAGCCCTTTTCAAAGGCTTTCTACGGAACAGGAAAAGCATTTGGCTGATTGGGTACTTACCCAAACAGCTTTAGGGCTTCCGCCAACGCATCAAGAATTACGCTTTTTTGCCGAACGAATTCTTCAAGCCGCCGGAGAGACAAAAGGCCTTGGAAAACGTTGGATAACTCGTTTTTTGGCTCGTTATCCAATCCTTAAGACCCAAAGGCCCCGTCGAATAGATAACGCCCGGGTTAATGGCGCTACTACGGAGGTAATTAAATCTTGGTGGCTTTATATTACGAACCCGGTTATTAACGCTATTAAACCGGAAAACCGTTGGAATATGGACGAAACCGGTATAATGGAAGGTAAAGGATCTAACGGCCTGGTATTAGGGTTTAACGGGATCCGGCCGTTGCAACGGAAAGAGCCCGGAACGCGGGGTTGGACGACTATAATCGAATGTATATCGGCTACGGGCGTTGCCCTCCCTCCCCTTGTTATATTTAAGGGAAAAAACGTACAACAACAATGGTTTCCGACGGATTTAAGCCTTTTCGATAATTGGAAATTTCACGCAACCGAAAACGGGTGGACAAATAACGAAACGGCTATCGAATGGTTAAAAAAAGTGTTTATTCCGTATACCCAACCTTTAACCCCTGAAAAGCGGTTATTAGTTTTGGATGGCCATGGATCACATATAACGGACGAATTTATGCTTCTTTGCTTGCAAAACAATATTCAACTCCTATATTTACCCCCTCATTCGTCACACGTTCTCCAACCATTGGATCTATCGGTTTTTGGGCCGTTAAAAGAAGCTTATCGACGTCAACTTGGATTTGTTAGCCAATTTTGCTGTTCAACAATTATTGGAAAACGAAATTTCCTACTTTGTTATCGAAAAGCCAGATTAAAAGCATTTATAGCAAAAACCATTCAATCTGGTTGGCGTACAACGGGGTTATGGCCGGTAAACTTGGTTAAACCACTTTTAAGCCCTTTTTTGTTAGAAAATAGCAATGCCAACGTTATAAAAGATAAAAACAACGGTTTGCAAAGGGATAAAACACCGGAAAGCCCAGCCCAAAAAATTAACGACCCGTCTTTACTTATTTGGAAAACCCCTAAAACGACCCGAGATGTCCGATTTCAACTGCAAAAACTTTCCCAATCCAACAAAACCAACGCTACTTCACGTCTTTTATTTGCAAAAGTCCAAAAAAGCTTCGAAGCTAAAGATACCCTTTTGGCTAGCGCCCAGCAAAAAATCAGCTTATTGGAAGCACAACTGGAGGCAATACGGCCGGTTAAAAGGAGGAGGGTGGTTCCGGATCCAAACGAGCTTTTGGTTAACAAACAGAACATTATTGGATTGCAGGAAAAGGATATAGAAAATTTGGAACCTTTAGCTGATGAAGAAGAGGTTAATGAACCGGAGAAGCGTGAAAACGATTGTATTTTTGTCCGTTGATAATTTTATATTTAAATCAGCTTATAAAAGTAGGCATTTCGTTGTTAGATTTTCAGGGTGCCGAACAGGGGGGGTGCCGAACAGGGGGTACGCAACGTTAAGTTTATGACTATCTGCTCACCTTTTGCGAAACCGCTGTTTGGACTTCCCTCACTTTCACCAATATCGACGTCTCCTCTTCACGGCGGCCAACATCATCCTTGGAATCCCCCTCAGCCGTCGGTCTTTTGATCCATTCCAAGTCCTCAATTCCAAAGCCTTTAACTAATCACCACATCCCCACGTTATCAACAGGACTCGACTGTCGTGTACAAGGACAAGAACCGTATCTACTGGATGGGCAAGCAAGATGTGATCGAGCTCCTCCGCATGGTCACCACTGGCACCAACATCCGCGAGGATCGCCTTTCAGCTCGGGGTGAAGCCTACAACTGCCTTGTCACGGATCTTGAGGAGTACCCCGTCGGCAAGCAGTACATGGAGTTCCTTATCGACGACCCCGCCAACTTCGAATTCCCATTCCGCACCACTTGCCAAGACAACTAAGATCTGAACAAAGCTCTTCCTTTGTCTGCACATAGATACAATGAAGATTTCTTGGTTGATGAATGGAACTGGGTCGATTCAAAGTTTTTTGCTCTTCTGGTTCACAAATGTTCCTGTAGGTATGGCTTAGTTGGAGCCCATAGCATGGATGGCGTTCATTTTTTTTTCATTTTTTCATCAAGGGTTTTCATTATTAGATTTTAGGGTTTCACTTCTCCATATCCCATCAGAAAACACATCAATGACCGAAGAGGTGATCGGGCTTCTGAGGTCTCACACCAGATCTTCGATGTACGACGTTTCTACTGGGAATGCATTCTTTCACACGGTTACCATAGGAATCACACAATAACCAACAATCTCTCTTCATTCGAGATTCATTGTCGTCTTTCCCGTCCAGCATAGTCCACGCCGTCATGAACAGACCCGTAAGTGCTGATACCACTGTAAGACTTGATGGTAGAATGTTCTTTCTGTGGCCTGCAAAAGCGGCAGAGCGACCTCACTCCTGCAATCCTGCAAGGCTCGCCAGCAACCATCACCATGCCCTCTCTTTTCCTGTCAAAGGTGCGTGACATTCTTAGTTCACCACTCCTCACAGAGAGGTGCTTTACTTCACGCATGCAGGCCACCAGAAGAGTCTTCCTTTTGGAATCCTGACAGGCAAAGTGATGATAGTGGAGGTCATGCAAAGGACTTGTAGCTGATCCTCTGTGGTTATTTCCAAATCTGATAGGGCGGTAAAAGGACTGCAACTCAACAACTAAAGCCCTGGAAAACCTACCCCTGTCAGCTACGGCCGAGCGCTATCGGCCCCGTGGCATGCTGAAGCCAAGCGGCGCATTTTGTTTCCGCGCCTCAACCTGTAATTTGGCAAAGTTGATGAGCGCCGCAATACAAGCTTTTGAGGAGGAGTTGATCTGCAACATGCTTGCTGTTTGTGGACCTAGATGCAACCCGCATCGAAATTGGATGACAGCCAGGCTGAAGGTCCCGCACCACCTCTACGAAAACTACGCTTGCAGTCTTACCTCTTCTTCCCTGACCCTGTCAATTGTTTTGCGTGCTGATCTCAGTCGGCAATGCGGCTAGTCCTTCGTCAGAACCTAGAGGCTACATGAACGGACCGAGATCGCGTCTCTTTCAATACTTTCTGGCCTGTACCTTGTCTTGATTAGTCGATTTATACTCTACGTACGAAACATGAACACCTACAAAAGTCATCCATGTGGCAGTGCTCAATTTATATTATCCGCGTCTGGATCGCTGTACCTTTACCCCGCGATGCTGAGCATCTTGATCCGTCGGACCTCATTGGTCCACGCGCCTAAAACACGAGACAGAAATACACTGCCACTGCGGCCCGACCAACAGCCAAGACGAGTACCGTACGGTTGCGCTCGCTGATAGGATCTGTACCCCTGCACCCCGTCCAGCCTGGCCAAGCACAAAGCCTGAACAATCTTGACCCCTGTGCCCATTGGCAACCCTGGCCGGGCCGCTCATACCTCTACACAGATTGATGTTCGTTCTGGGCTTAAAGGCCATGGGTCCCTCCTCCTGGGCTACAAAGTACAATATCCACTCTGCCACTAAAGACACTCTTTTTTACGTTTTATATTGCTTAGGCCTCTTGAGCACCGGTGGCTTCTCATATTTCCATATCTCGTTCAGGCGACCGACACTCATTTTCGCCGCCAGCTCGCTGACATACCCTCTCTTTTTTGCTCGTTAGACCATCTTTACTTCTAGAATAGGTATCGCACACTGCTTCTCTCTGCGATGTCCCTCCTCCTCCTCACCCTGTCGATCCTCTCGGCCGTCGCAGCACCAGCACCCGCTCCCGACGCATCCGAACAGGAGCTCTACGTCAACCTGACCGAGATACTCAGGCGCACCGACGCCGCCGGCGGCCACAAGAAAGGCGCCGCCTACAACAACCGCGCCAACGCCGAGGAGCTGCACAGGTTTGGTGCCGCCTCGTGGGGCTACAACTGGAAGACGGAACAAGGGGCGCTCAGCTTCGAGCAGGTGCCTATGTTCTGGGGCCCTTACAACAACGCCAAGCCCATCCTGGACGCTATCGACAAGAAAGAGGCCAACGTCCGCTGGGTGATGGGGTACAACGAGCCGGACGAAGTCGTCGACAATGGCGGATGTGAGCAGTCGCCTTCAGAGGCGTACCGACACTGGGGGAACAACATGTTCCCCTTTGCAGACAGGGGGGTAAAGCTCGTGTGCCCGGCCATCACATCCTTCAACACAAATGTAGGGCACGCCGGCTACCCGGCCGGCCTGGCGTGGCTGCGCCAGTGGGCACACTTCAAGGGAAACCCGCGCGAGTTTCGGTGCAGCGCCTGTGCGCTGCACTGGTACGGGCCTGACGGTGGTGGCGTGAGCGGCAAGCAGCAGGCCAAGCTCTTCATTGACTACGTTTCGTTTGCGCACCAAGAGGTCAATACCATCTTTGGCTGGGACATGCCGCTTTGGATCACTGAGTTCGCGACCCTGCCGAGGGGAGATACGAAGCTGCTGGCTGAGTTTCTGGCAGAGGTGGTGCCCTGGATGAACGGGCAGCCGTGGATCCACAGGTACTCGCCTTTCATGGCAGAGTCTATGTTCACCAATGGGGTGTTAAATGCTGCGGGAGGAGTATTCAAGGATGTGAGGTAAAACGTCATGTTCTTTATTCTAGCAGCCTTAGGTTAATGATCATAGCCTCTGAGTCTCCCAAATACATATTTCCATTGCGACCATCCGTCTTTTTCACATCTGCAATGGTTTCAGAGAACCTACGCTCACTGGTATAGACTGGCTACCAATAGATTGGGCGAATGGGAGTCAAGTCGACGACCTCCAGTAGCATTAGAAAACCCAACAGACCATCTTTGCCGGGAGGACGCCCAGTGAGAAGAGTTATCACAAGCGATTGAGTGGACTATCTATTCTTCTTGCCCCAAGAACCTCTATTCTTCCAACTACCGCCCTCCACGGTGTTGAAACAATGTGTTTGTGCAGCTCGTCACGTCGGTGACAAAATCTCCCCTGCTTCTCCTCGATATCCTCACTTGGTTGCTGGTGGTCGTACGGGGAATTTGAGGAATTGGCTAAGTTTTTATTGAACATTAGCGTAATTCTTCATGGCTGACTTGTATTTGTTGAATGCTAACTGACCTTTGAGTGGAAGTTTGATAGCCCAGTGCGATATATTGGCAAACTTCTTCATGTGGCTTTGGGGACTTTGTTGTAGTTGGACTGGAGACGTGCTTACGGTCATATCGCCACAACCAATAGAATCAAGCAAAGCCAGTGGAGGTCGCAAAGAGGGGTAACAGGTACCCTACCTTAGGTACGTACCTACAGGGCTCAGCTGGTCAGACATTTCTTTGTCGTTTCCAAGCAGGGGGTTTCCTAACATTATTTGAACGTGGACTGCCCTCCTTTCTAGGCTTTTCTGAATCATACTTCTTGCCCCAAATCGCACAGAAAGACTCCTAGCGCAGGCATTGCAACTTTTTATCGGGTTTTTATATGCTACGATTTTGTCCGCATACATCTTTTATTTGACCAGTATCTGAGCAGATCTTGATCAAAAAGCAGCCAACTGGCCTGTTTACTATCTTTGCAATTTGACCAAGGTCCGACCACACCGAGAAAAAAAAAGCACCTCAAAATGAGCATGGAAACAGAAACCCAATCCCTCGGAGGCTACCCTCCACCCCCGATGAAGGAGCCTCGAACTGTATCATGCGACCTTGGAATTAGCGACAACGATCTCCAAAAGCTCAAGACCGGCCTCGTGCCTTACGATCAAGACGACAAGTGGTACTTTGCAACCACGGGGCCCGACGACGCCGGCATCATTTCATTCCACATCATCCGCTACTTTTCCCACCGGGATTTCTACATCATCCACGTCAAGCCCAGCGACGACGTGGGTGGTGACCAAAGCACACGTCGCCACAAGATTCAGTCTTTCACGTGGGATGAGAACCAGTGCGGCATCTACATGACCGAGGA
The DNA here is from genome assembly GCF_004355905.1 of Pyricularia grisea. Classification (NCBI taxonomy): domain Eukaryota; kingdom Fungi; phylum Ascomycota; class Sordariomycetes; order Magnaporthales; family Pyriculariaceae; genus Pyricularia; species Pyricularia grisea. The sequence goes on along the minus strand of NW_022156716.1, from coordinate 7,315,114 downwards.
GCAGGGCAAGAAGCAGGCCGTCTCGCTCTGGAGGAGCCACCTCGAGTGCGAGTTTGAAGAACTTCCCGAGGAGGACTTTTCTTCTGACTGGATGGATTATTCAGGTTATGATTTGAATCCTGAGGACCCCATCTATCTGAAATACAGAGATAGTCCGTGAGACATCTGCAGATTGCGGGATCAAGAGGGGTTGTCTTGTTAGAGCATCATGAGAGACAGCAATGCATCCGCTCGCAACTGGCTACCAAAGCTCCGGCAGAATGTCGATGAAATGTTCTATTGAGTGATAACAATTTATTCCATAACGCCAGACCCAAGATGATATCGAAATAAACCCAGAAAATTGCGCCTAATCCAATGTTGCCCGTTCCCGCACCATTTCTTTGTCTATAATCGCCCTCTATCCGTTCCTTTCGCCTTTCGAAAAACAAAGACAAACTCCCCCAATGACGATAAAACAGTATCTTACCAGAGAGCTGAGTAGCCCAACTAACCCAAGACACGAACGCTACGCTTCGAGCGTGTGGTCGTAGGCCCCTTTGCAGCCTTTGCCGCCCTCTGGGCCGTGACAGGAACGGCGGACGATCCCTGCGCGGCCTTCGCCGCCGGTTTGTGCGTGTTAGTAGTGGCCTTGGTCACGCGGCCCGACTGGACAGAGTTGAGGGAGGTCCCCGCCGCAGGCCTGCGCGCGGCGGTGCCCTGCTTGTTGGCCGTTGCACCAGGCGCCACCGGCGCAGCTCCCGCGGCCGACTTGGCCGGGACGGCCGTGTTTGGGGTGCGTCCGGCGCCAGATGCGCGAGCTTTGCAGGCACTACCGAGCTGAAGGTTGGTACCGGTGCCGGGGCCTCGCTTCCTGAGCACCGTGGTCTGGCAGGTGCCGGTGTAGCCAGCGTTGGGCGTGTAAGCCCCTCCCCTGTAGCTCCAGCCCATGATGCTGCTCCAGGGTATTCTGAGGTAGGCCGATGCCTCCATCTCGTTCGGGTACGGGTGCTTCCTCTTCAGCTCATCCCTGTACAAGGCTATCGTGTCTACAAACGTGGTCTCGATGCCCGCCGTGTCAATCTTGTAGATGTAGCCCGTCGAGGTGGTGTGCGTCGAGCCAACGAGCGTCGAAAGTTCCATTGTAGTCGAGACCCAAGGGTCGCGGCGCGGGGCTACCCTACCCAGGTTCTTGGTGATGTGTTGTATGACAGTAATGGATGTCTCAGCGTCAGCGTCGGCGCAGAGGCCGCCCCGTTGCTCGACGACTGTTGGTGTTTGTGCGGTCATTCTGTATACAAACTGTGGCAGCGCTAGAGAAACCTGTAGCACCGAGAATAACAGAATGAAAGCGGGGATAGACGAACGAGCAAACATTCTGTACTGCCTTTCAGGAATATGTCAGTAATTCTCAAGTTGGTGATTAAGGGTATGGGGCTTCGAGTATTTCAGGAGATTCGCAGATTTTGGACCGGAGAAGTGGTTGAGTGTCTGAATGCAAAGATGAAGGTAAATGATGCCAAAGGTTAAAGCGAAGTAAAGCTTTTGTATGGATACTGCAGATAGAAGAAGATGAGCCAATGTGTAATGTAATAAGATGTCAAACAAGTGAAGCGAGGATGTGATGTCTTTCTAAAGCCAGTGAGACGAGAGTAGACACCTTGGGCCTCATATATATAGAGACAGGTAGCATGATAGAACTGTACTGGCTATTTTTCTTTTACCTGGATTACTACAACCTCACACACAACCCCTTTACATTGGATAATCACCAACCTGGTAACCATAGCCTCATCTCTTCTCAGGCTGACTCCATCATGGGCTTGCCAGGGCACTCGTATTGAATGAATCACTTGTAGTGTTTGAACCCGGAGGCAGTATTACCCCCACACCGAGATTATCACCAGTACGATGGATAGCTCCAGGATGAGTCCCTCTTTGGCCGCGACCTGCAAGGCTGTGCTTCCGTGGAGGAGTAAAATTTAATTTTAGCACAGGCTATGTCACAGATTCACTGATTAGAACATCTTAATTACGAGTGGGTGTGGACATGCGCCTGGTTGTTGTCTGTGTCACGACCTGAGATTTTCACATGCGGCCCCATGGCAGTGGTCGTACCAAACTACCTGGCTTTTAGCAAGCTCTATTCATATTCGGGTAAAGTCCATCCGTATGACTTACCCCAAGCGAATCAAGATTAGCCTTGTATACATAGGCCGAAATGCGTTGGAACCAAAGTGAGGGGTGGACGCTGAATAAGAGCCCAAAAGGAGGTTGTGTTGCGCCTCAGTCCAGGTCTCTGCCATATCCAGATTGAGTAACAAAAGCCGAGATGATAGTATCTGAGTGGTCAACCGCGACCAGACTGTGCCTTTATACGCTAGGGGCAAAGACGCCTAGTCTAACCTTTAATCTCCGGTAAGGTTGACCAGGATCAACGAGCTGTCTTCACGACCGAGATCTGTGACTTGGGGTACACATAATTAATAAGGTTTACCACGAAAATTAACATACTTTCCAATACGTTAGTCTGATTTTATAATATATTGTAAAACCTATGCATATATGGAATAAACTTATCGAAAGTAAACAGGCAAAACGAAAACCGTTGATACGGTCTAGCTTGAATTTTACCGTATGTGCAATTTGTATAATATTGCTATGCAAACTTTATACGCCATTATGTTCATGGTAACTTGCGGCCGTAATAACAGAGTGCTGACCCTGGCTAATCTTACCAGAGGTCTCATGTCAGAAGTGAGCGATTTCAACCCCGGCGTGTACTCCAAGGGAGCGGGGCAACCCCTCTTGCAGAACCCATACGGCAAAATAACCTTTGGCATTTTCATAGATTACTTCTTCATTCCTACTTTTCCTGGATTTTTCAAGTCCCAACCCAGCGCGTATGGAAACCAGTCCCGCGGAACTTCTCAAAAGTGGACAGCTACCTAGTCTAACCTGTTTGTTGACTCGGGTTACACTATTATGACCCGTGCGGCGTGCGTAACCTCCTGTTATCTCCTCCCCACCAATGTGCTGGATTTGAGTTCGCCAAGGCTCTGGCGCAGACCAGTGTCGCTTACTGATCCAACACATCTTTTGGCGCATGCTTTCCCCTCAGCTGTGCCGCTTTAAGATCTGGAATAGGTACCATTATACAAAAATAGTACTGAAACCGTATGTTGACCACTTAAACAAGCGGCTTGCACCCCCGAGGGCTTTCTTTCCTAGAGAATCCACAGAAACCACCCTTACGGGAACTGCCAACTTAGACCCTACTTTCAGCGCAGATTGCCCGGATTGCACAGCTTTGTAGGTATGGGTAGGGTTTGAGATTGAGGCGCCTGGCTTCGTCCCGACGACCTTTGCAGTCCCGGGATATGTGGCAACAGGATCTGGCGCCTGCCTCTTGAAATCTGCAGCATCGCTCGGGCCACTGTGGCAGGGTGCTTGGCTCCGTCTTGTGATTGGGTGCCCCTACGGTTCAGCTGAAGGCGCACCGGACGGTCCCGAAATGGGATGAAGTGATGATTGGATGACAGCAGGTCATCATTTGGGGTTCACGCAACTTGAGATGATCTGCGCCTCCTTCCAGAACAGCATTCGGGGGAAGTCGTGCCGGAGCTCCCACGCCAGTAAGGATGCGGTTAGAGGCAAATGCAAATGTAGCAGTGTTATTTAAGTCAGTCATGGCCCCGTCTTTCAAGCTCAGGCAGTATCCTTGGAGATCGATTCCACAAGCAGCTGTGTTCAACATCTGGAAGCGACATCCCTTCGTCACTTGGTAATCGCTCTATGACGTCTCCTTACAAACAGAGAGTTTGAGAAATTATTGGGAGGCAAAAGGGGACGCTCACCATACATTAGACCAGATCCGTACCCACACCAGACTCTCTTCCAGTAGCCCACCGCTATTGCAATCAGGTCTTGCTAGGTCATGAATGTATGTCTGCCCGAGATATCTAAAAGGCTCGGTAGGATCTACCTCCCCGCGCCGACAGTTGTCCGAGTCACTTGCGTAGAAAGCAACCCTTCGGCCAAGCACCACAGGCACGGCCATCCCAAGTAAGATCCAGATCTCGTCTCCACACGCCGTATCTTGTGGACCCAGCCCGCAGTGGCCAGAAGACGTAAGGAATAAACGGCGGAATCGACACGCTTCTCTCACGGCCTCTAGATATTTGGCATGCTGAGGGCTTCCTGGTAGCTGCTTTTCATCAAACAAGCCGGCTGTAATAGTCTTGTAAAACAATGTCAGCCTCTGAGCAGGCCGAGCCTGGCCGTCCGCTGCATCGTCTGGATCGCATGACATGCTAAGCCACTGCTCCAAAACTGACTCCCATTGGCCCCCATCGACGTCCTGACTTGTCATGACAACACCCGTCATGGTTACAGTGTCTACCTGCCAGCCCTCAAGCTCGACGGTGTAACTCAAAAGATGGTCGAAGTCCACCCATTCCCTGACCAACCGCCCGTTCGCAGCATCAAAAGCGTCTTCCGACCACGGCTGCCCTCCAATCTCGTCACCCAGCCCAGTCCAAAAAAGCGTCTTGGCGCTGGTGCTACCGTCCCGATTCCAACATGGATACCACTCCCAGCGTGCCCCATTTTCACTTTCGGGTGTCGAAAGCTCGGCGAGGGCAACAACTGCGAGACTCTTGTACCGGTTGATAAAGTCGAGCGCGAAGCCTTCTGCCACTAGAGTAGAGTTCAAGACGTACTCGGGCTTGATCTCGGCTGAGGGGTCTTCCAGGAGTCCATAGAAGCCAAACATCTTGTCCACGGCCAGAGATGCTTGTTTCCCACGGAAGATGTACGTTCGCTCGAGCAAGGGATAGCGGCGCGCTATGTGCTGGTGATAAAGCTTCCGTTCGCGTTTGAGCGCCAGGTACTGCGAATAGAAAGTCACTTGAAGCTCGGATGGCTTCATTTGACTTGCTCCCTGATCTATCATTTGACAAAAGGACTGCCATGACAACGAATGCTCACCGCACTGGACTGTTGTTGTTGAGTTTAGAATCAACTCTTGGACTGTCCAAACCCGGGTCCACCAGGAACTGCAAAGGAGGTGTTGAACGGCGTTTATATGCCCTGGCTTTAGAGGTTTAGGGCTCGCCGGGGCACTCCTGTTTGGACTCTCATCGCGATTCTCCCTGGTCTGGGCGATGAGCTCTGCCACGCTTTCCACATCAAGACCTAACCACACTATGACACTTTCTGCTCTTTTGTACAAGTCTCCCATCAGTAACACCTGTTGCGACCGTTCGTCCGCGTCTGCTTGATTGATGCAAAGAGTATCGACCCACAGATCACGCTCCGTAGTCGAGTTTCTGAGATGCACAAGGCAATCATATAGATTCTTGCCAACGGAATATCGCGCTCCGTTCACCGTGATGGAACGCTGCAGTGTAGGATCTCCCCAGACATAAGATAATGCCTCATGCTTTGCTGATGATCGCCCTTCCACGTGTACGGTACACTGCAACTCTTGACCTGCGATCCCGGGAAGAATACGCAACAATCGGATCATGTCCTTTGGCGAAGAAAGTGGCTCGTATACGGTCTTGTTCTGGTCTCGTTTTGATCCTTGCTCTGTATCGTGCACCTCGGTGACAAAAGCGCTTGCCGGATCCGTCAACATGGCTTCCCACGTCTGCACAGCCTTTTCTTTCAATTCATCCTTAGCCACAACAACCAACACAATCGAGGCTGAGAGAGGAAGTTTCACCAGCGATGGGACGCGACGTGACTCCAGTATCGATCGTAAGATGTACTTGATAACCCGAAACACCAGGTTCCTCAGACCTTGAACAATATTCAAGAGATAGCGTGAGAGACTGGCAAGCCAGACCTGCTCCCTGAGGAAATCAGTTGCGGTGAACAACTTGCGGCGTGGATTAGCAGGGAAGGTATTGGTGTCCTTTCGCCATTCGTCTTGTTGATACTCATACCACAAGTTGACCAAGAATCCCGACACTGACACAACGAAACGTCGCGTCCGGTCTGCTGTAATTGTCCGAATGGCCTCCCAATCTCGGAAACCACGCCACAAGGGCTTTAATGCCCACTTCAGGATGAAGTATGATGGCAACATAAATACCAGTGTAAGCAGTATGGCGTAATAAAAGAAAAAGACATAAAATAGAGCTAGCGGAAACAGTCCAAGCAAGATCGTTCGAATAATGTTCAAAGACCCCGAGAGGGTCCTGAGCTGCAAAAGTTGACTTGTCGCGAGAGACGTGACACGTCCCTCTGACTTCACCCCCTGCAGAATCCAGACTACGCCTTCTAGGGGAAGGGCAAGGACTCTTGTGCAGACGAAGATACAAATGTGCATCATGGGGATAAATGGAAGCCAGAGGGCGGCAGCTAGTAGGATAAAAGCCGCCCGGGCGGGGAGGCCCAACGTTGTGAGAGCCCATGATGTTATGGTCATGATGTCAGGAGAGGTTGTAATTTCCCAGCATGGCAAGAAGAGCTGCGATGTGACCCAAGCTGTTTGGCGAGTCGTGAGAGCATGGGAACGTTGCTCGTGGTATTGAATATTATACAACTTTTCTGTTGAATTACACAAAAATTGCCCTCTCTGGCCCCCAAGGGCCCACACTGCTATTAACCCTAGTCTCAGTGCTCAGACTAGACCCCCCTGCGTTGCAGGGTGGACCGGGCGCTCCATGTACCTTTCAGCCACATGGCTTTTCGACCAATCAAATTGGCCGAAAAAATCGCGCCCGTTCTAGTCTGAGGACATGTTGTCAATTATCGCCGCAAGTGGAGGTTATCGCACGGTATACGCACTGTGTATGCACTGTATACGCAACGGCGATACAGTTTTTTAACTGTGTATTTTTTATTTACGAATATTTAATTAAATAAAAATGGTAAAAATATGGTAAAAGTATCGTTATAATATTTGAAATTAGGGCTTTTTAATGGTAAGAACCTTATATTAATAGATTTTACATACAAGTTAAAATAAAAATAAATAATAATATTAATATTTTTAACGCCCTATTTAAAAGTTTATATATAAATAATAATATATATAAATCTTTTATTTTTATATAATAATTGGTATAATTATATTAGCCCCTACGTATAATTTTTTTTTCCAAATTATAATTCGTTATTTTTTTATTTATATAAATATACGTTAAATTTAATATTTTATATAAATATTTAATAATTAATATACTTATTAATAGGCGGTTTTATAATAAAAAGTTTCGGTATAGTAAACCTTTATACTAATTATATATAATAGTAAAATAACGTTTATTTTTTATTCAATTTAAAATAAATATAAAATAAAATTTAAAAATGTGTAAATTGTATTGAATTTATATATAAAATATGCAATTTTAATAATGATTGAAAAAAAAGTCTACGTGGACGTTTGCTTTTACCGGTTATATAACCGTTTAAAATTTGGTATTAATATCGTTAAAATTGGTAAAAATATAAGCCTATTTCGATTGCAAAATTTATTAAAAATATTTAATATTTAACTTATTCGAATATTTAACACCTTATATTACGTAATATATTAACCAAAACTTATATATATAATATATACGTATATATTACCTTTTACGTAAAATTTCTTCCAAATTATATTTTAAAATAAAAATATAATTAAAAAAATCGAAAAATTCCAATATTTATTAAAAACCCAACCTCCATTTGAAAATTAAGGGCACCCATATCCCAATTCGACCAATATAACCATTAAAAATATAAAATAAATTATTGTTAATTATTTCGCTAATTCCTATATCCAACGTACAAACGGTTTATTTTTACGATTTTTATTTAATTAATTATAACGGAGTGTCGGTCGCCGAATTGGCGAAATTACCTCCACTTGAGCCCAAAATGAACAAGTTGTCCTCAGACCTAAACCAGAGTGATCTTTGGTTGGACCCACAGGTACAAAATAAAGCCACGATTAAGCCACGCTTAATTGTGGAGCTCGCGTTCAGGGATGAGCCCTGAGACTACAATAAATTTACAATAATTCTTTTGGAGCAGGCAGTAGTGCACGATTGCAGACGGGATGGATGGTGGTGGAAAAGAAGATATGATTTTCCCTAATATTTTGCTGCATACTCCGTACCAGGCCCATATCCGGGAAATATGTGGTATATTACCAGCATATATTAGTTTTTTGGAGTCCCACCATGATTTAACTTAAAGTAGCAATTTAGCTGTTAGGGCTGGCTTTATGGTAACCACGGTGGGTCCTGAGAGTTATATCATGGGTCGAAAGTCACTGAGCTTCCCGGGGGGGGGGGGGGCTGTATGTATTTAAAATGTTGGCCAAAGCTGCAAAAGCAGCAAAAGCAGCCCTTTAAGGTATTTGACGTACGTTCTTTTTCAGCCTTGACGTACAAGTATTTACGGAGTTTGCAAAATCTTAGTAAAAGTGCCTGTGAAAATGAGTTAAGTAGTGCAGTGTTTTTATGGTGTTTTGGTATAGTGAACCGAAATAGGAATAAGAAATTACAGAAGCAAAACATAAGAAACCCCATATTTGTTTACAATTTGAGGACTTTCTGTAGCCCCAAATAGTTTTGCGTCGACGTAGATGTTAGTTTATTATTTTGCATGTTTTTCCACCAAATATTAGGGAATATTTTCGTTGTTTCCATCTGCCTCCCAGTGTGTTTGCCTATAGTATTGGGATTTTTAGGAAGTGTCGAGGCCAGCAAGATGCAGCATAAAAACATTGTGCAAAATAATGACAGCACGTGTAAATGTCGCAAATCAGTCCATATTTTCCGGTTGCGTATATGAATCGTGTAATTAACGCGAATATTTCGTTTGGGCAATAAATTTCGCGCATGTTATAGCAGAAGGGGTGTGTATTTTGGGAACCTGGGATTTTGCGATTAGTAGGATTGGTTTTCCCCTAACGTTAGCACCGTACTGGCCAGCTTTTAAAAATAGCGGGTAGGGTGGGGCAGCCCAAAGTGCGATGGGCTGTCGGGACGACGAAGCCCCGACCCAGGTATTACCCCAGGAAAGCATAGCGGTTTTTTATTAAGTATAGGGGTGCGCTGCCCAGGTTTGTAATCCTGCCGAACAAAAGGGATGTGACCACACCGGGATTAATAGATTGAGCTGTAACGTCCAAGTTATTCGGATGTGATATGTATGGCAAGTTTCCAAATATGCTGTATTGTATGAATTTTTTGGCCGTATTTTATAACCCAAAAAAAAAAAAAAAATCAGACCTTAGCCGCCCTGGACCGGATTCAAACATTATTTTCAACAGGGGCAGACTTCGTATTGTGAAATTTAGAACTTTTAAGCCGTCATAGTGGTTGCCGGTGGGGCTAGCTGTTATCTGCATCGCACAGCTTTATTATCCTATTACGTCGTCTAGTGGAAAACGATGGCGAAGCTATCCACAGTTCCGAAAAAATATAATAAATAAGTTGGATATAATAGAACCATAGGTACAGCTGTTTCCCGATAATAGTCGCCACAAACGGTTTGTTTTATGCTGTTATAAAATGGTCGTAACCGAAAAATCTCACTTGCTCGGCAACCACCGCCTTAGGGGTGTTTGGTGGAATTGTTAATGTATTTCCTACGCACTTTTATTATTGATGTGCGTCGGTTGTAATTCCATCCTGTTTTTCCTGCACGTCGAGAATAATCTATTTACCGCCATTTCCTTTTTTTTGGACCTCCTTTAGGAACGTTTATGGGGCTTTATAAAGCCCATTTTAAATGCCGTTACAAACGAAATATTGAAAAGAACAACCGACCGTTTAGTGAAATGACTGATCCGCAAATCCGATTCGCTTGTTATTATCGGAAAAACCCTGTTAAAAGTTAAATCGGCTTTTATTACCCTCGTTAAGGTTTTCAATTAAACAGGTTTTCCGCTGTATTTAGCAGCTTTTTTTTTAACCGTATTAACCGGGGTATTAGGATTGGGCACGTTTTGCCTTTTTGTTCCAATTGCACAAAAAACCCAAAAGCTTAAGTTTTCGAGGGATAATAGTGTGTAAGTATTATATTTTTCGGCAATTGAACTTTAATTTAATTAATTTTTTTATAATAAGGGTTTGGCGCCCAAATTTATAAAGGACGGATGGTTTTATATAAAATTTCTGCAAAAATTCGAACAGACGTTAATTTTATGGAAATTGTTTATCTGTCTCGTGGTTATTTTTGTTTGGTATTTTTTGGGTGCAAAAAAAGCGGATATCGCGATATTCGCCAGGTTAGTATATTAAATTAGCTCTGCTGATAACAATTTTCAGAAAATGAGCCAAATTTACCAAAAATCCGCTCGCATTATATAAAAGATGTTAATTTAGGGCGGTGTTTTTATATGTTTTGCTTTTACATGCGCGAATTTTGCGATTCGCAGGCGTTTGCGGGGACCAGATATCGAAGCTCAGTAGGCTAGTAGTTATTATGTATTGGGAGCGCCTTAGGCCAGTGCCAGCCGTTGATGGGTAGAACAAAATTTCAACAATTAATGCATATATTTACAGTATTGTATGCTTATCGGAGCTGCCAAATATTGGCAATATTGATCCGTTCTATACGCAGCTGTTGAACCTTTTAGCCAGGGCTAGTGACGAGATTTAGGCTTGTTTTAGCTTCTCCACTGTCAGGTATATGAAATATCCACCCATTACACCCTTACGTTTCCACTTTTGCACGCCCTCATTTACGAACCTTGTTTGTACCGCTGCTGGAGGTGAAGATTAAAGGCGGAAGACATTAGCGCTTTCCAAACAATTGTAGGCTAGGAATAAGGTTATGAAAGGAGAACCACCATCTTTTCCAAATGTATGTAGTTCGATCGTTTGTAGGGGTCCCAGTAAATATTTTAATTTTATATTATATTCTCCCTGCCCTTTTATAAGCTCATTTGGGTCAACGTGGGTATATATCCCAAGAAAACCAGCTTTAGAAAACACCATCCCTTTCCATTTTGCATTTTGTCGCTGAAGATATATATTATTGTATAGTATAGCGTATATTTATCGACCTGCCGCCCTTATGAGAGTTTTTTCGTTATTTAATTTTGTTATTTTGAGGCAATTTTTGTCCTGAAGCGACCGAATCGCATGCTTTTTGGTTGTAATTCTTCTTTTCCATTTGACGGCACATTTTGGCTATTATATGCATTTATTAATATGTATATTGGATGGATTTTCGCCCGTTTATCTATTTTTTTCGCCTTCAAGCAATATTTCCATCCGGGAAACCACAATTGACCAACAATACCCCCTATAGATGGATTACAGCTGCGGTTATAGGAGGACCATTGTTGCGGAGTGGTGTGACCGGTATAGAAATAAATTTTAATCGCATATTCGATATCGGCCAAAAATACCATACTATACCAAGAACGATTAAATCTGTTGTAAGTTGCCTAATTAACGCCTGCTGGTTTTAGAAAATTTTTGTGTTTTACAAAAAATCATTGGTATATGCGAGCCATTTGAGCTAATTTTAATTTTATAGCTTATTGTCATAAGCAGTTAAACCCAAAGTTTGTTCCATAAATGCCTTCGCGCGAATAATAAATAAGAAAGTAAAGCCTACCTTTCCTTTTTAGCAAGGGCATAATAATATAATATAGTAAAGATAAGAAGATTTTGATCGATTATATAATATTATGGGATGCTTGTGTTAATAAAAGCCATATCCCACCCTGGGTGAATAAGGCAATTAAAGTAATTTTTGCATTTTTATATCCTACGTTCGTGTTTAGTGTTTTGAAAATACCGCTTTGCCCTGCTGTATTCCGGGGTGGTTAGCTTCGAATATTGTATACTATGAGTGTGTGAGGCCCGGAAATGCGACTGTTTGAACTGATCGTTTATAGGCATTAGGTAGCTGTTGTAGGCGACGCCATCGAATAAGTACAGCTATTTACCATTCGTGGTTTCCCTTGGGCATCTTGGGAGTGGCGACTGCGATTACATTTTTCTTGCGCATGCAAAAGAACGCCCGCTATAATTAGCGTATTCAATGTGAGGTCCGGTAACGTCTGCTCTCCTGAGTATGTATGACATGTCAATCATTATCTGAGAAAATCGTTAAAACGGTCTATGGCATCCCGTGATTGGGTGGGCCGTAATGACACGTACAGCACTCAGTAATACGATAATGGAGAGCTACCTTGCGGCAGACAACCAAGTTATCGTCGTAAAGGCTACCGGCCGGGCGGAATTCGAATTTCCACCAAACACACCCTGACTTTTACACTTATCTTTTTCGTTTTCCTCTAACCCCTGTCACTTGATTTACCAATTTTTTCACCACCTTAAAAAAACCCCCGAGTTCCCCCACTCCCTGTCTGCGCTCTAGTTTCTTCGACCCCTGTCTGCGCTCTAGTTCCTTCAACCCCTGTCTGCGCTCTAGTCTAGTTCCTTCAACCCATGTCTGCGCTCTCGTTCCTTTAACCCCTGTCTGCGCTCTTATTCCTTCCATATTTAACTGCGCTCTAGACCGGGCGGGCCTGAAGTGGTCAGGGCCCTGAAGTGGTCATCTCTCTTTTGCTCTTATAACCTTTATAACAATCCAACCAAATGCCCGATACAGGCCAAATTTGGTACGTATATAAAACCAAAAAGCCACTTTTCAATGGTATAATATATATATTTCTAACGTTAATAATAATCGAAATATTAAAGATAATATATATTTGTTATTTTTATTATTTAAAATTCGAATTTAAATGTAATAAATATAAGGTAAAATCCATTAAATAAATTAAAATTTAAATAATATTTAGAATTTTAGTTTGGATGTATAATATATTCGGTTAATTTTATACGATTTTTTAAAGTAAAAACTATAAAAACGCATATTAAATTAAAATTTAATTTATAATATTTTTAGTTAATAAATAAATAAATACAAAAATCGTATTAATAATAAAAAAATAAAAACAAAATTACGAATTTTTTTGGCTTTAATTATAAAATCTTTTATATTTAAATATTTATTTAAAGATTTTACTAGTAAAACTTTACTATGGGGATTTTTTAAAAAAAATATTTAAATATAAAAAACTTTAAATACAAATTCAAAAAAATTCGTAATTTTGTTTTTATTTTTTTATTACCAGTTAAAATTTTTTATTTTTTTATTTATTAATTAAAAATATTATAAATTAAATTTTAATTTAATATACGTTTTTATGGTTTTTATTTTAAAAAATCGTATAAAATTAACCGAATATATTATATATCCAAACTAAAATTCTAAATATTATTTAAATTTTAATTTATTTAATGGATTTTACCTTATATTTATTACATTTAAATTCGAATTTTAAATAATAAAAATAACAAATATATATTATCTTTAATATTTCGATTATTATTAACGTTAGAAATATATATATTATACCATTGAAAAGCGGCTTTTTGGTTTTATATACGTACCAAATTTGGCCTGTATCGGGCATTTGGTTGGATTGTTATAAAGGTTATAAGAACAAAAAAAAGATGACCACTTCAGGGCCCTGACCACTTCAGGCCCGCCCGGTCTAGTTCCTTCGACCCCTGTCTGCGCTCTAGTTCCTTTAACCCCTGTTTGCATTTTAGTTTCTTTAACCCCTGTCTGCGCTCTAGTTCCTTCAACCCATGTCTGCGCTCTCGTTTCTTCAACCCCTATTTGCGCTCTCATTCCTTCCATATCTAACTGCGTTTTAGTTCCTTTAACACCTGTCTGCGCTCTCGTTCCTTCAACCCCTGTTTGCGCTTTCGGTCCTTTACCCCCTACCTGCGTTTTGCGCCTTCAACCCGTACTTCCGTTTTGCACCTTCGACCTCTGTCTTTGCTTTATCTTTCGATTTAACGAGATGGCAAAAATAGATAGACGCGAGATTTTAAGATTCGCCATAGAAAAGGCCGAAAAGGACTTTATAGTATCTTTATTTAATTTAGTTATTAAAAATGAAGATAAAGGCAAAAGATATACGCATGTTCGTGATATTGTTGTCCTTACAGCCAAATCAAGATATCTCGAAAATGGGGATGGTTTGGATATCGATTTTGGCTTTACTATCGCAATCGCCCAACATTTCCGAGTTTCGGATTGGAAATTACTCGTGAAATATTGGAAATTAGTACTAGACGATGTTAAGGTTAGCGTCCGAACTATTGTTTTTGACCCAGTTTTCTGGCATATATATGTTAAAAATATTGGGAATGAAGATCCAAACCTTTTAGCACATATTGCTCTTGGTACGAGTATAATCCCTGATCCTTTTTTATTAGAGAGATTTCTAACCAACGTTGCAGAAGGTGCATTGATAATAGCACGGTAAAAGCTATTCGTTGTTTCGTTTCTTTTTGATTCCGTGTTTGGGCCAGGTAGAGATTTGGCCGATTGGGAAACCCGTTTAGCAAGTCCCGAGCGAACGATTATCGGTATGAGGATCCAATTTGTTTTTATGTGGATGCAGCTAATAGTGATTTCATTTATCGATATAGGACCGGATTAGCCGTCTGGTTAATTAATTTACGTTTTTATTAGCCCCAGTTCTAGTATTATTTCGATCATGTCCAGGAATTCGTTAGGTGACGATAGTGGAGACCTATTTTACCATTTATTTCCAGTCGAAATTGCGGGTCCCACCCACTTTGTTATCACGAGATATCATGAATCTTCCCTTTCTTTGACAACCGGCGACACGATATAACACGGGGCGACAAGGATTAAGCGGAAAAGAATTAACCTTCCAACTTTCGATATTAAAAATTATATGTATATTATCCATTAAAACACTTTTGTGCTTAAGGTTTACCAAGGCAGCTTGGTGAGCTATCCTGTGACTACACGCGATTACGCTGTGTAGACGGCCTCAAACTTCTGTTTTTAGACGAGGATCTGTTTTTACTGTTTATATTGCTTTGACTGTTAGACAATATGAATACGACATGTAATCTGGCCAGCAGGCTTGAAGTTCCATATGCCACGACTGTTAACCATTTTTTGCGTGTCGGTTTGCCTATTCCAGGCCCCTTTCTTTAGTTTACGATGCAATACGAAGTTCCAGACACGGTTGATTCGATTATGTTTGCGACCGAGGGGAACGTCGAAGGCCTGAAGCTCCTGTTCACACACGGATTTGCATTTCCAAGCGACGTAAGCAATATACGGAGGTTTAGTTTGATTCGAGTACGTTGCTCCATTCCTTCCGCTTTTTACGATAATTTAAAATTGAATTTAGCTGGAAATGATAAATCTTAATAGGCTTTTTATAGAGGAATGTATTAATTTAAAATTGTGCGGTTTTTAATCAGTTAAAGAACACCAATAAACAGAGAGTAAATATAATAATATAATAAGATACCCATTAAACCACGTTTATGGTTATTAATAAGTTATTTTAATGCAGGTTATATGGATATATCTGGAATTTTTTATTCCGTTTAAAATGTAATAATAAGGAATTTAAAATTTTGTCGTATATTCGAAAAGGATTTAATAATAATTGGATCGAGGACCAAAACTATTAACCGGTCTATAAAATTGTTTTGTACCTTTCTTCGGAAAACCTTACGGCCGAGCTTGAAAAAAACCCGAACGCTGTTTACCTCAAAGATGCCCAAGGCCGAACCGCATTGGATTGGGCCATTGCACGCGTTTAACTGACCGATATGAAGGTCCTGATATACCATAGCTTTAATGTCAATAATATGGATACCATTGGTCGCATTACAATCCTATATACGGTAGATAGCCATAATTATAAAGCTTTTTTAATTGTTTTGGCTGCAGGCGTAATCCCCGATCCCATAATCCCTCCCAACCTTTTCCGCAGCAATTCTTTTACCTCGGCTTATTTCGGCGGGTTGGCGGACATGGTTAGGTTGCTTATTAAATATGGCGTTAATATCCGTGCTTGTAATCCAGAGGGACGTACGGCGCTGTATACAGCAATTATTAAAGGATACGTTAAATGTGCAAAAATCCTTTTCAATTATGGAACTAACCTGAACGAAGCTTCGATAAATGGACGAATACCGTTAATGATGGTAATAATTTACAATAAACACGATATTTTTAAACTTTTTTTAAAATATTGCCAGAAATACTATGGCCTCCAGAATTTTGGACTTTTGGGTATAATAATAGCTGAATATGCCGACGCGGATACCATATTAATACTCGCTTCGTCTTATTATTTGCTGAAGCTGTTGGGTTTAGACGGGTCGGTTATATTTATATGATATCCGCGACACAATTCTTCTGCGGACGCATTAGGATGCAAGGCTCTGCTACGTTTTTAAAGGGTTGCTAGCCGCTGTTTTTTTATGTGTAAATCAACTTAAGCTATAAAAAAAATCGGTTTATTAATGAGATTTTTTCCAATTGGTATATTATTTGATATTAGTTATTTTAACGGAGGGCCGATGTGCAATGCAGGCTTGTTAACATCGCCGTTCTTATAGCTTTCGCGCGATTAATATTAGCATTGCACGACGGAAATCGGGAATTCGTTTTAAAATTATTAAACATACTTTAAAATTGCAACTGCACCAGGATTAAATATTATCGATACGTTATAATCGATATTAAAACCAATCCAACGCAAACAAAAGCAGCGTAAAATAAAACCATATGCGACCTTGATTTTTTATATCAGCGGCTGCATGCGACGGTCGAATAAAGTGAAAGGTGTTTAAAACTTACAATAAACACATTAACAGGCTTCCCACCTCCCATATAAAGTCTCTAAAAGCTTTTTATCCGAAATATAAGCTTATCCAGTCGCTCGGTAATTGCGTTTTTTGATTTATAGTGAACGTAATAAATACCGGCCGACATTTGAAAAAGTTTACAAGAAGATGAGCGTTATACTTTCCGCCTTTACATTTATCCCTCCAGATGTTCCATTCCCGATCCAAATTTAGGCCCCTTTTTTTCCTTAAGCTTCTAATTTCCTTTTTCTTAAGCCTTTCGTAACGGCCGTAATTCCACTTTGCAATTTTTTTAGTGGTAGTGATTTTATATTACCCCTGGACGACACCTTTTTGCGGCAGTAGCAGCTTTAACGTTTGCATTGCTTTTTTTTTTGGGCTGACAAAAACTTTCCCCAACCGACGCGGGTTAATGAGGTTGTTGATTCCCACGAACTTTATTCCCGTTAAAGAGACCTGTTTAATACCATTTTCCGTGAGTTCGATGTCCGTAATGCCCGTGAAACGCCCTGACTTCGCCCATTCCGTCTCCCCTAAAATGCAAATATGTATTATTAATATATAATTTCATATCTTCTAGTAAATATGTTAATAAATCTTACCATACCGTATAAGGAAAATTCGAAACGTAATTACGTTCTGGTTAAATATAATACCAAATAATAATTATTAACCCTTCCAAAATTAAAAGTAGCTGTAAGGAAAATTTATGTAAAATTTTTTCCCCGGCTTTCCTGTAGACAATAAAGGGGTAAAACTTTATGCCTGGTATATCAGGCATAAAATATTATATAAGCTAAACCCATTTAGGAAATTAGAGCTAGTGCCAAAGCCCCTGCTCGCTTTGCATAGAATATTAAGGAGCAGGTAACGTAGGTGTTGTAAATATTTTTCTAACATTAGGGTGGCCCAGTTAAAATGGACCGCCTTGCGTTACGAATATTGTATTATAAGTAGTAAATGAGGAAAAATAGATGAGCCTAAAATTGGAGCCCTGGGCCTAACTTCAATTGTAAAAAATGGAACCGAAAAGCCGTCCGCCCTGTAGAAGTTTCTCACGTGCGAGGTTACGTAAGGTGGCCCTTTTGGAATAAAGGGCAAAACGCGATTTTAACTATTTCATATTATCTTGCCAGTTTTTGAGTGAACATTTTGTGGGTAAAATCAACTAATCTAATTGTACGGACCAATAGGGCAGGCAAATTGCGGGTCTAGCGTTAATTGGTATAATATACAGGAAACGAAAGGTGCCTTGCCAAGCCTGCTATTTGCAACATTACTATGTAGCACAACGGTTAGTGTAACCGGTAATTGCAACCACCCACATCTTATTATTGGCGATTTTGCCGAAATAGAAAAGGCAATCGAGGCCTCTAAGGAAATCCGCTTTACATATTTCCTACATTTCCTGCAATAATAATAATGGTGCATTTTTATTTTTGATTTGCTTACCCTGGCCGCACTCTGGTGTTAATATGCAATTAATTTGTTATCGCATTAAATAATCCGATAAATTGAGTTATTATATGACAGCGAGCGCTAAGTCAGCGTTAGGAGCAGGATAAAAAAGCCTCCGCGTTTTTTTGGCTAAATAACGCTATTTAACCCAATATATGGCTTTTCTACCCTATAATTTAGGCTGCACGTGTCCTTTAATGTGCGTCCAGGCGAGCCGTAATCCCGGGTAAGGTGTTGGCCCTTTATTATTTATTATTTCGTTTGGGATAATGTGGTAAAAATTATGGGTAATTGCGTTAAAAATATTCCAATTACCAGCATGTTGCCGATTATAAAAAGGCTTTAACCTTATTCCGGGGGATAAGTAAAGGAGAAGAGAAATTGATCGATATATTTATATTGTTGCCAAATTTGCGTACCCTTTTATCGATCCACAGTTGGACACAGGTATAAGGAAGGAAATACTCAAAAGGCCGTTAGATTAGGAGCTGGGCAACCCCTGTTAATATTATCCCCGGATTTCAGTTAAATACGTACTTAATCGTTTCCACACACCCCGCGAGGACCAGGTTCGAATCTTTCAACAATTTCGCGAACTTGGTTCGTTGTGCCGTGTTGGAAATGCTCCTTTACAAACCCAAGTTACATTGCTTTTGGATATGGTTCAAACGCCAATCGTAAAATATGCATCTCTCCCATAAATATATATTAATCTGGCTAGCGGCCATACGACGATGGTTACGCCAGGGGTCGACCAACCATCCCCTGTTTGGCAATTGACGGTTCGACTGCCGAATATCACTGTATAACTGATTGTATCGTTCCCAAAGCGACATACCTTGCACGCCCATTCTTAAATTCTTGAGACTCTGCGTTGCCATTGTTTCCACACAACGTACTCCACTGCAATACAGAGCTTTACGATATCGATCTCCGTCTCGGAATGGTCTCGACAGCCACAAGGTATCGAATCCCCAGCTATGCTCCTCAAAAGTTCAAACAACCACCCCCGTGACATTGCATGCTATCCTTCACCAGGCCCGCATCCTCCCAGTTTCCAACCACAACAGCCACGATACCTGGACGGCCAGAGCCAGGCCAGCTTCGATAACGGCCAGCCCGGACTCGTGTCACGCAAGCAAAGCTACCCGCCTCCTCTCCCAATACAGAACGCCCATATTCAGTTGCCGGATGAGCAACTTTCGACTCACAACATATATTCAACACCGTACACGAACACTGACCAAATCGCTGCTCTACTTACACGGTAATGAGTGTGGCAAGTCCAACCGAACCAGACCCCACCAAATTAACTCCAAGCAAAGCAGCTTCGATGGAAACAAAAGGTAAATTGCACACATCGTTACTGGCTTAGACGCAGCTTAACTGGGCTTGAGGACCTGCCACTGGCTTTCTTAATATTCAAACTTACTTTTTCTTCCAAAATGATGGGTCGAGTAGGACTCTAAGAAGCCGGATGGAACGGTTTTTGACAGGCTGATATGGAAGCAACATTACGAAGGCGAGTGCCACAACCGACCAAGCTACCGAACCATCCTCTATGCTCATTAGAGTGATGTATGCAGGGTGAACTGAAGGACGACCATGTACTCCAATTTTGCCCCAATATGACTGGCGAACTCAAAAAGTGGTGCATAGTGTAAGGCTTGGAAGCACCGTTGACCTGAGTAACATCCACGAGCTCTGGCCAATCATTGGGCTTACCTCGAAGAGATATATATTGCTCAGTAAGGGTCGGTGAAATCCCTCTCCGACTTTGCCTGTGCCCCTCTCTACTGCCTCCCTTCTCGAGATTGTTTGTTTAAAAAAAAAGAAAAATTGACACGAACCGGGGCACACCCGATGATGCAGCGACAGCACCGCTAGATAGGAACTTAGTCTGATCCACAATTCCTATTACAAGCAAACTAAGATAAGAATGCAACCTGGCAAATCTCAAACATGTAGTTGAGGGGACTTGATATTTCAGGTTGTACAACCTTGACAAGTCAATTGAAAGGCTTGGCATACAGGTACACAGGGGTTCATGCACCTAGGCAACTGCTTGCTGAACCTCGGCTGTAAGCCAGGAGATTCAAGTGTTGTTAGCCGCCCATTCGACCTTCACCTGTCGCACAACGACAGGCCCGATTACTTTTCCATTCGTTGGGAGTCTTGCAAGACGCTACTACAGCGCTAGCAATCCGCTGCACTTATGTGATGGATGGCAGCTGATGTCAGCTGACACAGCAGGCAAAAGGAGGCATTTATCAGCGATAAAGGCTCCTTTGTAATCTTGATCTGGGGTCATCGCTGGGCTGACAAAGTTTTCATTGGAGAACTGGTTCTAGTTCTAGAATAGATTGGTGATTAGCACTGATTACGTCAGTCACAATACCCTTGTTGTGAGGGTGGTGAGCCTACCCCCTACCGGGTTAGGTATTGCAAACTGTTGCAAATGCTCTCTAGCAAATCATCGCACGCGCCCTCATCGATTTCATTCGCTGAGACACACTACTGCCTGTTATCAAAGGATTGTTGGCTCAGCGGCACAGCATGACGGGGTATGCCATTGGAAGGACCTTGTCGGCCACCTAAAATCACCCATTCTGAATCCCGCGGCACCGAGCATCCAGTGTAAGACATTCTATTCGACCATTATGTTACCCCTTACTGTCCCGCGACTCGCCATGATGTATAAATGAAGACGTGCTGTACCACGCTAAAGACGTCCTCAACTTTCACAAACCATCACCGCGCAAGCAAACAAAAGAAAACAGCAGCAAACATGTTATCCGCAGTAGAGAAACCCCTGGTCGTGGCAGTAGGCTACCCAGCAGACGGCCACGCCGGCCCTATCATTCGCGCCCTCTCCTACCTCACCGCCCGCGGGTTCAAAGCATGGATCGTCACCGGCGACCAGTACAAGGACCAAGCCATGTCGGCTGGCGTCGAGCGCTTCTTTACCCATCCGAGCCCGTTCCTCATGCACCAGAACATCATGGAAGGGATCGAAGACGTGGCTCCCGGCTTGCATCAATTCGACTTTGAGCTGCAGAGGGTCTTTATTCGCGACATGCCATCATACTTCGAAGCGGTCCGCGGCGCGCTCGAGGCGGCCAGGACGGAGTACCCCGGAAAGAAGATTGTGGTGATGCAGGACATGTGCATCACCGGTACGGCTCCGTTCTTGTACGGCGCGCCGCCGCCGAAGGGGTTCGAGGAGGACGGCTTCCCGCGCGTGCTTACCGTCAACGCCTCGATGAACTTCCACTCCGGTCCCGAAGTCCCCCCACTCTTCTCCCGCGTCGACCCGGGTGACATCTCCGAGGAAGAGATGCGCAAGCTGTACGACGCGTTTTCGGAGGCAATGCAGAGCTCCAAGGATTTGTTCAACAAGCTCGTGGCCGAGCTGGGTGCCACTGGCCAGATGACAGGCTTGATAACCGACGCGTTCCTGGACAAGCCGGACATAAGTGTGCAGCTTTGCAGCCCCGCCCTGGACTACCACCGGAACGAGCTGCCGCCAAACTACAGGTTCGTGGGCGGGCTGCCGATGCCGCCGCCCAAGGGTGGGGTGTTGCCCCAGTGGCTGCAGAGCTTTTTGGACGACAAGGCCGGCAGGAAGCTGGTGTTCGTGACGCAGGGGACGATAGACACTGACTACACGGAACTGCTGATCCCGACGCTGCAGGTTCTTAGCGGCAGGGAGGATGTGTTCGTCGTCGGCGTGCTCGGGGTCAAAGACGCCAAGCTTCCCGAAGAGGTCGAGGCAGGCCTGGACGGAAACGTCAAGGTGTTGGATTACTTCCCCTACACCGAGATATTGCCGCACACGGACGTCTTTATCACCAATGTAAGCTTTCACCATTCTCTTCTGCGTCGTCGGTACGGTATCGACTTTTATCAAGAACACATTAGCTGACATTAGAGCTCCATCTAGGGCGGTTACGGTGGCTTCATGCAGGGCGTAATGAATGCCGCGCCCATGGTGATTGGGGGCGAAGCCAAGGATAAGGGTGAGGTTGCCGTCCGTATGGAATTAGCGGGCTTGGGTGTCAACCTTAAAACGGCTAGGCCAGCAAAAGAGGATCTGGTCGCTGCGATTGACAAGGTTCTTTCAAACCCGAATTACAAGAAGAGAGCATTGGAGCTCAAGAAGGAGAACGAAGATATGGACGCGATCCGCGGCATTGAAGAGGCCCTTTTGGAACTTGCGACGTGATGGAAGGGCAGGGCTAAATGGTGCCTCATCAGGATCTTGTTGCTATTTCAAACCCTTCTTTTACTGCTTTTACCTATATAAACTTCTCGATGCCTGTGTATACACCCTATACACAAGCATAACTAATTATAGCACTGCTTTCGATTTCTATTTGCGAATCTAACCGTAAACGCTACTTCCGAAACTCGGCCTTACTGGTGTCATTGTTACGCCTCAATATTTGCAGCTAGCGCAGTATTTGCCGTTGCTTTCACACGTTTTGGTCATTAACCTCGACGAAATGCGCATCAGCAGCAGTAATCACGTTGATAGCGTACCGCTGTCTCCATTCACATGCTTGAAGCATGGAGCAAAAAAGAGACCAAACAAATCGGTATTTAAGTCTTAGGTACAAAAGGGAGAGATGGGTCTCTCAAACTCCCAAAAGGTTCTTCTATAAAACTATTTGGTCAAAGGGTAAGGACTATAAATGCTCCAGTTCGATACTTCACTTCTGTGTAAAAACCAGATACCCACAAGGATAGGTTGTTACCTTTCCCATTTTGGGCGGGGGGTTGCTGTCGAAAGTGCTTTCGTTGACGAGGAAACAGGAAATTCAACACCTGTCGCCGAGGTGAATGCACTGGGCAAAAAAAGCGTATGTATCGGCGTTATTGAGGCTCTGCTTGAGATCAAGGCTACGTTTGCGGTCAGAAATGTTAGAGGAGAAACAGAGCTTCGTAAAAACAACAACAAGGAGTGAAGCTTACAGTCGGATGCCCTCAGTCGTATAGCCGTTTTTGTTGATAGGAATAGAGTGATCGCTGCGATCGGTAAAAACAATATAACAAATAAACGGTTTTCTCATACATCCTATCTATCGTTCTGTAATTATCTACAATCCTGCAGAAATTCGTTAAAATCTCTGCTACGTGTTTTAAAATCACGTATTACCACACGTGATCTACCCATACGCATATTTGCCCGCGAATAAATACAGGTTATCTTTTATATTAATTGCAAATATACGTACCCCCTAAACCCGTAAATAATTATTAATAAATAAATAAAGGAAAAATAATACGTTTGGGAAATTGTAAAATTTTTTAACGTTATAAACAAATATTTTATTCCAACCGTTCCCTAATAAATAAAGGGGATTTTACTATTTTTTAATAATAATAAAATAACCTTTTATTTACGTAAACGTTTAATTTATTATAAATAACCAATTATAATACGAAAATTTAATAAAAATTTTATATTATAATAATTACCGATTTTTTTTTAATCCGTTTATAAATAAACCGTTTTTTTTTAATTTGTAATTTTTTCGTTTTAACTTTCCGATTTACGTTTTATTAAATTTATCGTAAATAGGCCATTTATTTTTAACAATTATTTGGTAAATATATCGTCGTTAATATAAATTAAAAAATAATTAAACCATTATTTTTTGGCCTGGCGGTTCGCGCCGTTAATAATTTTACGCCTGCCGGCTTTATCCGGTACCTTTTATTTTCGGGCCGTTTTAGGATTTTTACGCCTACCGTTACCGCCGTTATTACCCCCGCCCCTACCATTACCGTTATTATTACCGTTACCGCTACCCCTACCGTTATTACCTTTACCGGTACCCGTAAAGGTAAAAAATTTACTACCGGTACCCGTAAAGGTAAAAAATTTGTTATTAATATTTGTAAAAATAAAAAATTTACTATTATTACGCCCGTTAATCGGATTACCAAAATTAAAAATAAATATACGTATTTTTTTTTCCCGTTTACTTTTCGTTTAATCGTTTGGAATTAATAATTTATATATAATACGCGTTTTTATTATTACCGCCCCCCGCCCCCGCCCCGCCGCCGGCGTAATTTGGCCAAAATTTTATTTAAATTGCCTGCGTTTTATTTTTGCGGACAAATAAAAATCCGGTAATTTCGCGGTTTACCGCGAAACGAACCCGTTTTTTAAACGGTATTATAAATACGTTTCCGGATATTTTTGCGAAAAAATCCCCGTTTTCGCCCGTCTTTTTACCGTCCGTTTTTTGGCGATTATTACCAAAAACGATAAAATTATAAATTATAATATTTACCGTTTTTTTTTTTATTTAATATTAACGTATATTTTAAATAATTACCAAATAACGCCCCGTCGTTAAAGGAATATTAGAAATTTGGAAGGAAAAAAAAAAAGGTAATAACGTGGCCGTAACGGTTATATTAACCGAAAAAAAAGGCCAAACGGGCCGTTTTACGGTTTGTAAAAATTTTATTTTAATTTATTAATTATTTTTTACGGGTCCCTTTCGGGGGTTAAAAAATCGTTATTTTTCGTATCCCTTCTAAAAAATAAATATTAATTTGTACGTTATATTTTATTTATATTATACCCTATTTTATAACTTTCCTTCGTATTTTTTTATTAATTATATTATATCCAATCCTTTATACGTATCCGTAATTTATTCGTTAATATTAAATTTTTTAACGCGTTATTCGGGTATTTTTTCGTTATAACGTTTGTAGGGTTTGTCACGGCCAGGCATACATTGGAGAACCTCAGTGTATTAGGCGCTATCGACGAAAATTCTAAACTGAAGAGAAGAGAGAAATTACAATCGACGACGCGCTCAAGAGACGCGCTTAAATCCGGAGGTAGTGGATCCTTGTCCGATCCCTGGCTCGGTGTGGAGCCGAGTCGTGATTCTGAGGGTAGGTCTAGGGGCCTAATCCTCACATTACCCCCCTCTAAGGCCTGATCGACGTAGGCGGTCAGAGTCTTGAGTTTGTTACGTGTGTCTCCTCGGGGCCTTCCTCCGCTCTCGTGTCTTTTTCGCATCGTGCTCGGCAATATTATCCTCGGGTCCGTCCTCCGCAAAAACATCCTCTGTTACGCTCCTGATCCACTATTGCAAATTTACCGGAGGTCCTGCTGCGTCGGGGTACTCCCTGTGAAAGGTATCCAGCAGTACTGGTGAGTTTTTCAAGTCGCGGGCCTCATACCATGTCTCATCAGGGTCGAGTCCGACCCACGATACCTGATATTGCAACGTCTTATTTCGTCCGAATAAACGTGAGGCCAACACTTGCTCCACCTCCCACTCCGGTTCTCCGTTAATTTCGACCGGTGGTTCCGGCTTTTAATACTGCTGAGGTAATGGATCCGTTGCTGCCTTGCGCAGTCGGCTGGCGTGGAACAGCTTACTACCTTTATACCAGGCAGGGGTGTCGAGAATGAAGCTGTGGCCCTTTTTCTCGAGAATCGTCCATGGTCCTGCATTTTGCGAATCCAACTTGGTCGTAGGAGCTTCGGTGGAAAGACCCTTTTTGCTAACGTAAACCGCATCTCCCACCGTAAAGTCGACCGGTCGCCGCTTCTTATTAGCCTGCCTCTGTTGCTCTATCTGCGCTCCGAATCCATTATTGCGGGCCAGTTCCTGGGCTTGCCGGGCTTGGCGGACCATTTCCAACGCCTTATGTTGCTGACCGGTCTCCAGATCTTCTTCGTGTAAAGGTAAAGAAAGCGGGTCTCGAGGGCGAGCTCCTGTTTCTGCTTCGATCGGTGCCATGCCGATAAAGGCGTGAACGGACGAGTTGTGGCCGAAGTCGAAAGCGGGAATATGCCGTCGCCAGTTCGTTTGGTACTTGTCTACATAAAAACGCATTTTCTAATCCAATTCAGCGTTGGTAATTTCGACGCTGCCCTAATTTTAAGGGTGGCGGGCGCTTCCATATTTATGCTTTATTCCTGTCAACTCGTTTAAAATGTTTAGGAACTCGGATATAAACGGTCCGGCGTTATCGGAAAGCCATAAATCGGGGACGCCTTTCCAACGGTACACAGTCTGATAATACCGCATGGCCAAGGTTTCCGCGGTGTCTGTCTTCTTTCCCGGTAGGGTGGCCAAAAATTTGGTCAGTCGGCAAATAAAAACCCAAACGTAATCGTAGCCTTCTTTATCCTTGGGCATAGTTTTGCCGTCCACCATCACGTGCTGCCAACACCGTCTAGGGATTTCCAGTGGGTGCAGCAGCCCAGGCGTCTTGTCATATCGTACCTTGTTACGCTAACATTCGCGACAGTTTTTAATGTAGCGTTTGACGTTTCGATTTCGGTCGGGCCACCAATAATCTCTTTTCAAACGGCTAAAGGTTTTATTCTGGCCTCCATGGCCGAAGATCTTGGGCTCATAAGCTTCGCGGATAAAAACCGTTCTTAAGAAGATCTTGCCATCCTGGGTAGTCTCGGGTACCGTTAACAAATTGTCGTGGTGACCTAAGTTCTGTTTCAGGTTTTCTTCCAGGATAAGGGCCACCAGGTCAGCTCCTTGCGGTGCGGAGGGTTCCAAGCTGCTAATGGTTGGAAGAGGTTCGCCGGGTCGGGAGTCGATCTTTTCTGGAGGGATTAGTGCAATGGTGCGGTCTAACACAGCTCGGGCCTTGACCGTAGGGTTGTCGATGGTTTTGCGCGAAAGGGCATCGGCTGCCACATTATCCTTGCCGGGACGGTATTTAAAGGTGAGGTCGAAATTGGCCAGGTAGTCAGCCCATCGTATTTGGCGAGCGGACAAAAGTTTCTTGGTCGACCAATAAATTAGGGCCTGGTGATCGGTGAAAACACAGAATTTGGTACCCAATAGGGCTGGTTCGAAGTCCTTTAGCGTATTAATTACAGCTAATAGCTTCTAATCCTAAATCGGATAATTTTATTTAGTAGGGGACATGGTTTTGGACGAATAACCGATTGGCTTCCAACTGCCATCGTCCTATTACTACCACACGACACCGGCGGTGGCCCTACCATTGGCGTCGATGTCCATTCTAACAGGCATACCGGGTTTGAAAAAACTTATTACGGGGGCGGTGACCACCAGTTGTTTCAGCGTTTCAAAGGCAGTTTTCTGCTCGGGGCCTTTTTCGAATGGGATTTCCCTTTTTAATAATCGGGTCAGAGGTTCTGCCTGTTCGCTGGCGTGATGGCAAAACGTCCGAACGAAATTGCATAAGCCTAGGAAGGATCGTACTGCCGAAACGGAGGTGACGTCGTCCCATCGCCAGCTGGTGATGGCTTCGACCTTTTTGGGGTCGATGCGGATACCTTTACCGATCTCTAAAAGTAAACCCAGGTACTCGATTTCGAAAACGCCGAAACTTGACTTTTTAATATCGCCTTGGAATCCGGCTTTATACAACCTGTAAATAACCTCCTCGGTTTGCTTAAAATGGACTTGCTCCGATTTATCCTCGGTATAAATTAACACGTCGTCTGCGTAAGCGCTCGCGAAAACGTCCAGCAGTTTATTAAACTGAACGTTAATAAAAGCTTGGAACCAGGCCGGTCCGACCTTCAGTCCAAAAGGTAGAACCTTCCACTAAAATATGCCTTATCGCGTTTTAAACGCCGTTAAATACCGTAACTTCGGATCCATTAACAATCTGTTAAAAACTCGAATAATATCGATCTTGGTCATCCTCCGGGCTTTTCCACACTTGCTCAACGTCCCGGCCACGTCGGAGACAAATACTTGTCGTCCTTTGATAAATTTGTTTACCCATCGGTAATCCACACAAAAACGCTGCTCCTTCGATTGCGGTTTAGGAACGAACAAAATCGAAACTGCGGTCTCCTCCATTATCCGTTCAATAAAATCGATCCTTAAAAGTTCGTCGATAATTTCCTTTTCCAACTCCATTATCGCGAAAGGGGTCGAATAACGGGCTAACCTCCCCTCCAAAGGTTTCTCGAATTCCAAAACCACGTCGAAACCGGGTCGGCTAGGCGGGAGAATCGTCGACGCCTTTTTGGAAAAAAAACCCTCAAAATGGGCAAATACTTTGGGTAACTTGGCTCGTACTTGCGCGATGTGCTCCGGGTCTTCGCCTGCAGGAAATGGAATGGGATGTCCATCGTGAATCTTGTTCCATTGCAGGGCTAATACCGCATTAAAGCTGGTCGTAGGCGTATCGCTTACTGGTACCAACGGTATAAACTCCGTGGGTAACGGGGATCGCTTCCATCGATCTTGACGTGGGTCGTTAAAAAGGGCACAAATATTTGCTGGCAGGGCTTTGTTGGAAACGGTCTTTGGGATAATCGGAAAGGCGCTAATTTCTGCGATCTAAACCTGGTTTCCGTGTTGGCGTTTAGGGCCTTAAAATATCTTGCGGACCTGGATGCGACGGTCTTCTTATTCCATCTTACGGTCCCGGCGGACTGCGTCAGCTTGGGCCTCAAGGTCCAGAGGCGGATTCGAACGTTGTACGACGATTGCGGGTGAGTATTGGGCCATTACGGGCAGGTCGTTGGGCCAAACGAAACTGCGGGTAACTGGGAATAAACCTACTCGATGCTTCGTCCACCATTCTTATCCGATAAACACATCGTGTGCCGTTTCGAGGAGGATAAATTTCTGCCGTGGGAATTATCGTCCGTCGATTTGCAAGGTAAGCCGAAGATATTCGGTGGCTTTTGCGGTAACCTTCCGGTTAAAGTCTCCAAAGTCCAAAGGTTTGGGGAGTTTTTTAATAGGTAGCTTTAAACGTTGGGCGACCTTTTTCGCGAGGCTCGGTCGAATGGATAAATACACATCTGCTCCGGTGTCACAAAAAGCTTGGGCGTTAAGACCACGACCTTTGTTTTGCAATTAAATGGGAGCAAAAAAGGTGTTTAATTTAGGTGATTTATCGATTTTAGCTATCTGAGGCATGCAGACTGCCGAGGAGACTTTCGGCAGCCTTAGCAATTTTCCGAATCCGACGAAGATAAGCTGTGGCCGGATCGTTTACAAACCTCTCGATCGTCTTCGTGTTAAAGGGCGAAAACGGCGGCGATGTGAGCGGCCTTTTCGGGGCAATTGCGTGCCAGGTGCCCGGCTTCTTTGCAAAGAAAACATCTACCCTCAATGACCAATTTGGCGTTTTCTCTGCTGGGCGACTTCGGGGCGTCAATGGTCTGTGTGCGGGTTTGGTTTTTGGCTTCCTGGCTGTGCCGGCGATTCTCGCGTCGACGCTGTTTGCGTTCGGCGCTGGCTGAACGCTCACGGCGCTCTTCCCTCTTTTTGCGGTTTTCGCGGAGCTTCTCCCAAACGCGTTGTTGGGCCAGCGCCGAATTCGCAACTTCTCCGGCAAAGGTCTCGTACGAGATATTTGGGTCTTTGGATAGGCTGAAAAGCTGGGGGTTCAGGTTGGCAGGAATGTGCTTATAAAGAACCAATTTGCGTTCCGTTTTGGTAATGTTGGCTTTATCGGTTAGGCTGTTAACTTTGCCAATAAACTGGTGGATATCTGTTAACTTGTCCGACAAACTAAACTTCAGGTGACGAAGCTCCTCACGGGCTTTGGAGGCTTAATTGTCATCGTGGTAAACAGCGGCTAGGGTCGCGACCATTTCGGCTGCGCTGCTGAAAGGCATAATGGTGGATTTATAACGGCCTTGGATAAGGTCGTTGGCAAGCCCTTTAGTGAGGGAATTAATCACTGCCATGCGGCTTCTTTCTGTTTTGTAAATTTCGTCGTCCTTTACAAATTTATCTGCGATTTTAGTAATCCATTTATCAAAACGATCCTTATCACCATTAAACATGCCGGGGTCGATGCTGGCTTTACGTGCCGTCCTATCGTAGGCAGGGTTTTTAGCATTTTGGTTACTTCCGTAAGGCTTAAATGCTGTCCGGGCAGCGATACCATAGGGCTTAAACTCAACCCCTCCAAAAGCGCTGTTCAAAAGCGTAATACCGCGGGTTTGACGGGTGGCATTATTACTCCGGGTGGCGAACTGGTCTTTAAATTGGGCAATGGTGGCCAAAAGATTTTGCAACTGTGATTAAATAATTGTAACCTGGCCGGCAATATTTTCGCTTTCGTCTACCATTTCGCTTCTCATTTGGGCGGCAGGCGAGGGCGCTCTGCTTGGAGGTTTCGGAATTTCGTTCCTGCCGTCTGACGTCTTGGCAAAAGGTTGGTGGGGAGGGCTTCGCGCCTCTCCTGGGTGCTCAGAAACTGACTCGTACTCGTACGATCCGTCAACTTCGATGCTGTCGACTGGCTGATCTTGCTCTGTGTCGGATTGGGGCTCAACGGGCTCTTCAGGCTCTGTGTTGGCGCTGGTAGGAGCGGGCTCTACTGGCTCTAGGCTCACTGGGGCAACTGTAATCTCTCCGTTTTAATCCGAACCTTCGGTGTTGGGAGTAGCAGTGCCTGAAGCCAAATTATCTGGCTTTGCTGAATTTGCGTTTGTCACGCGTTGGGATTGGCGAATCGGTGGGCCGTAATTCTTACGCGGCGACATTGATTTCGCGAATGGTGTCTTCTGTGGCCTAGTTTACCGTCGTGCACAGCCGACGTGGTGAACGATTGAATGAAGGGATTAAACGATATATTTTAATTGCTTCACCAGCAAATCATAATAAGTTTAGAATTATGTTACGGCCAGGCATACATTGGAGAACCTCAGTGTATTAGGCGCTATCGACGAAAATTCTAAACTGAAGAGAAGAGAGAAATTACAATCGACGACGCGCTCAAGAGACGCGCTTAAATCCGGAGGTAGTGGATCCTTGTCCGATCCCTGGCTCGGTGTGGAGCCGAGTCGTGATTCTGAGGGTAGGTCTAGGGGCCTGATCCTCACAGGGTTATTTAATTTATTAATTTATCGGATTTTTTAAATTTTACGACCTTCGTACGATTACCTAATTATTATAATATCGATTATTAATTTTTTTTTTATAATAATTCCAAATTATATTAAATAATTATATAATAATTTAAAATTTGTACAAATTACAAAATTTAAAAACGGCAAACCGTTACGTTTATAAATTGTTCGGAACGTACGCGTTAATATAAAATTTATATTTAGGCCGCTTATTATACCGTAAATTTCGCTAACCAAAACGTTACGCGTTACGCGTTTACATTTGGTGGAAAACCAATATATAATATTACCTTATATTTCGAAATTATTTTCGTTTTTATAATTAATTTTATTACTATACAAAATTACGTAACCTATTTATAAATTTAAATCCTTTAAATTGGCGAACGATCCGTCCACGAATACGTATAATTTCGTTATTTTTATAAATAATAAAATATATTTTAACCTTTTTTACTGGTTTTTAATTTGCTATTATAATCGTTTGTTAAACGTTTCGATTTTTGTATTTAACGGATTAACCGTTTGCGCGGCCATTAAAAAATCGAATATAATTTCGGGCTGGTAAATAATAAAAATATAAACGTTTTTAGCCCGTTGGACTACGTATTATTATTTGCGATTTGGCGTTTATACGTTTACCAATTTTAAATAATTTATTTTATTTTTTTATTATATTAATATATCGCCGTTTCGTAATATTATTTTACAACCGTTAAAATTTTTAATATTTCCCGCCTTCAATATTTTTTGCGGTTTCGTTAACAGCCCTATTTTTTGGAATTTTATTTTTTCGTATATAATAAATTCGGAATTTTCCAAATTTAACGTATTATTTATTTGCAAGCCTATTAGCCCAAACGGACCGCTTTTCGTAATTAAAAAACAAATATTATATTTAAACGTTATATAATTTAATTGCTTTTTATAATAACGTTAATAAATATTAAACCAATATAATTTTAATTTTATTAACCCGTATAACGGTTTATTAACCTTAAAATAAATCCCCGGCGGATATTTATATAGTAATTTTTTCGGAATTTTTATTAATACGTTTTTAATAAATTGGCTTTTAAATTAGATATACGCCTGGTTAATATTCCTAATTATAAAAATGTAACCAAATTACATTATTATAATAAATACGATCGTTAAAATTAATCCTTGGTTATACCGTATAATCGTTAACGCTTGGATTAATAGGTTTTTTTTTCGTTATTATTATATTTTTATATAATAAAACGTAATTTTTCGTACGGGCGATTTATTATTCCCTTAATTTCCCGTATTATTTTAATACCAAAAATCCGGTTATATATATTATTTCCGTACATTGGTTTAAATATTCCTACGTTTAATAAAATATTTATTTCCGTTATATTTAATTATTTAAATAAAATTTTTAACGTTATTATTTTTTTTTGGCCCTATATTTAATAGCTAATTTTTTGGATTAGGCTTTTTTAATTAATATAAACGCCTCGTCGTAATTTATTTTAGGCCGTTTTTATTTGGTATTACGCCGTTAATCTTTTGGATTAATCGCCATATAAATTATAAAATTATTTTTAAAGGTAATTTATTATAATATAATAGATATTTTTATAAAGGGATTTAACGTTAATTTAAAAGGTTTTTTTGGGGGTTTTAATACCGTTTTTGGACGCCCTTTCCGTCGTGGCTAAATTTCCCCTAAATACGTCAATTCGGCCTAATTACCTTATATATTATTCGGCTATTTTTAATATTTATAATAAAATTTAACGTACGTATTTTTAAAATTAAAATTGCCGTTGGGTAGCGTTACCCGTATTATATTTTCGGTAATAAAAACAACTTTATAAAGGTTATTCCAATTGCCTTTTTCGCGGTATACCAATATTTCGTTACCTAACGTTAACGTACGCGGTAATTTATCCCTTATATTAAACCCGTTTTTAATAATTAATACGTCGTTTAATTTCCTTTTTACAATAATTTTTCGGAATTTAACTATGGTTTTATTTATTATTTCCGCGCGTTTTACCTGGGTAAACGTTAATAATAAATTTATAATTATTTTTAGTATAATTTTAAAAACCAATAACGTAGATATTAGCCCGTTCGATCCGGCGGTATTATTAACCGCTTTTACCGTTACTTAAAAAACAGTTTTTTATAAATAATCGTTACCGCATTTTACCCGGATAATTTTATACGCCCTTTTTAGGGGTATATAAAAACGTTCGATTTTATTTACGGTTTAATACGTTTTTATAAAAATTTAATAATATATAATCCCTAAAAAACGTATTTTTACGTAAAATTTAATTGTACGGAAATTAAATTTTGGGTCGAACGTTAATACGTTTGGCGGATTTAAATAAATATCGATCCAATATTATTTTAACGCCTCTTACGTTTTTTTGGCTAATATATTAACCAAAAATTGGGCTAATTAAAATATAATATTCGTATTAATTATATAAAATATTAACCGCCTATCCAAATATATAATATTAACGATAATTTCGTAATTAAAATTAATATTTTTTTTTAAAATAAATTTAAAACGTTACGGTAATTTTCTTTTTTTTTAGTAAAAATGGCATATTTTATTAATTATTTAAATTATTTTAAAATTCGCGTTTTCGTTTATACGTTATAATAGGCGTTAAAATTTATTAATAAAAAAATGTCCAAAACGTTTGTAAATTTACC
This sequence comes from Pyricularia grisea, assembly GCF_004355905.1. Classification (NCBI taxonomy): domain Eukaryota; kingdom Fungi; phylum Ascomycota; class Sordariomycetes; order Magnaporthales; family Pyriculariaceae; genus Pyricularia; species Pyricularia grisea. The sequence continues at coordinate 7,281,415 of NW_022156716.1, read as the reverse complement.
GCAGTTCCTTTTCCGTTAAAAACGTTCCCGTAATTTTAAAATCGGTAAAAAATATAATCTTTTACGCGGTATTATCCAAATAAAATTGAAAATACCTTTTTCTCCGTTTTATAAGTATTCGTTTACCGTTACCGCAAACGATCTTATTTCGAACGTTATTAAAATAAGCTTATAATTTATCCATATTTTTTAACGATATTAAAAACGGTATATTTATTTTTATAATATAAAACGTAATTATTCCTATAAAGGTAAATATATCGGCAATTTTTATTAATATTACCACGCCATTTTGGTTAAAACGTATACGTATTTTTCCAATACGTTATTAGTTTATATACAGGTTTATTTTATATTATTACAATATTATAAATTGTTAAAATTTTACCGTTAAATATTTAACCGCGCCAATATTTGGCAAAAAACCTTTCCATTCCATATTAATTTATATAAATATATAATTTAAACGATTAATTAATTACGTTATTTTTTATTTTTATATAACGTTAAACCTATATTTAAAAAACTCGTTTGTTAAAAGTTTTATACCTTATATTATTATATAATAGCTAATTATAATGGGTTTTTCGTTTACAAATTTTATTAAATAACCCTTTAATATTTTTAAATTATTATTGCCCAAATTTTCGTTAAATTTTTCCGCGGTTTGTAAAAACGTTTTATAACCTCGTATATTTTAACCATAATTTTTCTATTCGCGTTTTTAACGTTTTTTTTAACGCGTTATTTCTTTTTGGTATATTTTTATAATTTGTAATTTTTTTTTTACAAATATAATATTTTCCCTTTTTTTATACCCTTTTTTTTTAAGGTTTAATCCCTAATTTCGTTCGAATTTTTAAACCCAATTATTTACGGTATAATGGCCGTTCGTTTCGAACTATTATTTGGTATTTACAATTAATTAAATATTAACCGCTAATTTGTGGTTTATTTTCGATAATTATAAACCGGCGTAATTAATTGTAAAATTTTTCGTACGATTTTTTTTTCGTATTTATAAATATTAATTTTAATTTTAACATTTTTTATATAACCCGTATCGTATTATTAATAAATTGGTATTTAAATTAATAATTTAATCCTATAATTTTTTAATACCGTTATAATTTATCGAAAAAAAACTCCAAAATTTATTTTAGGGTTTTATTTATATTTTCGGGTTTATTTTTTACGGAATAAAACGTAATTAAATTCCAATTTAAATAATATTATTAACGGATAAAATCGGTATCGAACTTTTTTTTAAACGTAAATATATATTTTTAAAAATTTTATTTTTATTTATATATATCCGGAAATAATCGCTAATTTTTTTTTCAAAAGTTTACGGAAATACGGCGTATATTTGGAAAATTTCGATTTGTATTATTTGGTAAATATTTGTAAAATTAAATATTTTTTTATTTAAAAAATCGTATAAATTTTTTAAATAATTATTATTTTTTTCCTAAATTTGTAAAAAAATTTTTAACGTGGTAAACGGAAACGTTTAATTAAATATTTAAATAGGTAATAAACGTTTATATATAATAATATTTTATACCGTAATAAAACGATTATACGTTTGGAAAATTTCGTACGTAATTAATTGTTTTTTTTAAATATTTACCCGTTTATTTTAAGATTTTTTTTATATTTTTCGTTAAACGGCCTTATATTACCAAAAAATTGCTTCCCGGGAACGGTGGATAAATAACGGGTATAATCGTATTATATATTAGGTAATAACCGTAATTTTGGGTCGGGCCCCTAAAAATCTACCCTGGGCGTAAAATATACGGGTTGTAAATTGGTAAATAATAGAATACGATTTTTTATTTTTTTAATTAAAGGTTCGTTAAAATTACGGTTTTGCGTAATTACCGTTTACGGCTTTTTTTTTGCAATTTTTATAATATTTATTAATTTTCGGCCTATTTTTCCGTATTTTCGACCTGGTATTATAATTTTATAATTTTGTAAATAATTTTTTAAAATTCGTATAAACCTTTTATTATATTTATTAAAATCCTTTTTTTTCCAATTTTTAAATTTTTCGATATAATATTCCAATAACCGGTTATTTTTTTTAGGTATTATAAGTTTTTCGAAATTGTAAATTATTTTAATAATTTATACGTTTTTTTACGTAATTATTATTTAACCTGGATATTCGGATAAATCTCCCAATCCGGCTTTTAACGTTTTTATATCGATTTTTTTTTAATTATTAAAACGGATCCCCAATTTTTTAAATATACGATTTAAAAATTCGTTTTCGTTAGGATTTTCGAATATTTTCGGTATTGTAAATGGTACAGGCGGTATATTTGGGTTTATCGTATTAATATTCGATATAACGCCGTTTTTCGTTTAAAATAGCGGTTCGGAATAAAGGTTTGGTTAATAGTATAACCCGGGTGGTAAAAATTCCAAAAAATTTAAATTGTAATAATTTAACCGGTGTTTTTAAAAATTTACGTAATAATAATTTACAAATCCTAAACGCGTTAATATACGGTATTTATAATTATTATAATATTTTTCGTTATTAACCCCAAATATAACGTTGGTTAAGGGAATTAACAATTTAAATACCTTTATTTAGCTTATTTGTATTGCTTATATTAATAATATTAATTAATGTTAATAGGAATAAAATAATTGCTGCGATCGGTAAAAATAATATAATAAATAAACGGTTTTTTTATATATCCTATTTATCGTTCTGTAACTATTTACAATCCTGCAGAGATTCGTTAAAATCTCTGTTACGTATTCTAAAATCACGTATTACCACACGTGATCTACCCACACGTATGTCTGCCCGCGAACAAACAGTTTTCATAATCGGTGGTTCCTTTGACTAATTTTTATTTGACGGCCAAGATTAGAATTCAACAGTTGTAATATTGACCAGCGGCGATGAGAGAGATATCGCCAACTTGCATGCGACCCATTGAGCAGAGAAAGTCCATAGGCATGTGACTGATGTTGATGGAGGCCTGATTGATAGGTTGACACTCAAGCGAACGCTTGAGTGCGTATAAAGGTGATCGGAGAATATGGTTGCTGGGCTGTCTGCGCCCTCGAGCCTTTTGATATTTAAGTGCAAATGATGGGATCTACTTACTTGAAGGGATATGCGTAAGTTCGTGTACCAGACAGGGAGCTTGGTACGAGGTGAAGAGGTAGCTACCCATCGCCACCTCCTTGAAAAACAGAGGACACAAATGTATTGTATTGTACGATTTTGATGTCAGGGCTACAGTCTTTTCACACTCTTTTGTTGCCTTTTCACAATGAAAAGAAACGCGTGAAAATCCGCTATTCTCCTGGTTGCACTCTGTGTAAATCTTGTTATAGACCTCTCGGACTTCTTTTATAACGTTGGCTTTGTTGGTTTTGAAATATTCAATTACTCTGTGGTTATAATAAGGATTCGTCAGAGCATCATAGGCTCCTCGAGCCAATTTCCGACACCTAGAAAATTAAGAGACTTGTTAAAAAAGGGACGATTGGTAAATTGACTGTTCTCATATTACCCTTCCATAGCATTGATAATCTCTTGCTCTTGCCATCCACTGCAATCGTCGGCAACGAAAGCGCGCTTAACCCAGCGGCTGATATCAACCGCCTCGGTTTCATTCATCTGGTTGCAAATCAGGCAATATACATGATGTCGACCTAGGAAGGGAATTTGGGCCTTAAGGGAAACCTACGGGGACATCGCGGCCGATAATAAGAGGCTTCGAGGGGATATTTTCATCGTGGATGGTTTGCTCCGCCCAGGCTGGGACACCTAAGGTGACGCACGCAGCAATGGCTATGCTCAGGTAGCGCATGGTACAGACGTCGTTGTGAAGTGAAGAAACGATTAAGGAAAAAAGAAAAAGGAAACTCTGGATTCGTCACTTTGAAAGTGGAAGTCTTAGGCAAGCAACAAGCAATAGTGAACCCAAGAAAACTTCAACAAAAAAGCCTAGTAAGCCTAAGATCCAAATACCAGGGGGGATGTGAGTGAAAAGGGAAGAAAGGAATGAGCTACAGGACCAATTCATATGGGATTTACAATCTATATCCATCTCTTTAACAGAAGGGAAGAACCTAGCGAGCGAACTTAGTAATGAACAGGTGCCAAAAAAGCTCAGATTCTCTATGCAAACTTTTTAATAGTAATTATATGAAGAGACTACCAAAGAAGATCCTGGTAAGTGCAACACTAAGTGAAAGGTGCATGGCTGAAATGAGTCGTTCATCAAAAGCAGTTAGCTCATGTCGTAATTGCACAAGCAGTCGAACTAAGCGGGTTATGCTTCCAAATTACAAATAAACAAATTCAGACCCAAATTAAGGCATAAACAGCTATATTTGGAAATCATACGTAAGGGAAGGCTATACCGGGACCCGGATTCATGGCGAACAAAAGACACATTATTTCATATAAAGCAACATTCTCTAACATCTTGACGCACGGTTTCAATTTGAATAATACTACTAGTCTAGTACAACCAGCTGTTATTCGGTAAAGCTTGTGAGGCACCATAACAATTCATGCACACCCTATTATAGGCACCATTGCAAGGCTAACAGTTCGGGTCGAATAACCCCGAACACATACGCACGATGATTGCCTGTCTAAAACTTTGTCAGCAAACAGTCAGACGTATATTGTATACGCTTTTGGCTTTCTATGAGTCTCATCGGAGGTGGAAGATAAATAGTAACATTATTGTATTGAATATTCCCGATGGTTGATCCTATTTATGATCTTACACGGCATACACTTCTAGGCGTCATGTTCACGACACCTTTAGACTGTGGCGATCCGCAAGACGTCGGTCATAGATCCCGCTTCTGCTACCCTTTATACGAAACACGTGGGGATCCAGATATGCCGCGTTAAGCACGACATGCGACCGAGTTCAATATCTCTACCCACGGAATCATGCCCCTTGATGCGACTGGTAGCAGGATTTCCATCAGTAAACATTCTTTCAACTGGATTATGCGTAGCAGATCGATGCTCGGTTTTGCCAGAGTAATCAACGATTTCAAGACTTGTCAGGTTTCTGCTGCAGTGGGCACCAAGCTGTAGCTGCTCCGCAAATGTCAAGATTCGATTTTCTTCTTGTGTTTGCAGCGCATGGGCGTGTTGTTTGGCAATGACTTGAATACCATCGTGATGATTCGGTTTCTTTCGACAGATACGCAGATCACCGACTAAGAGCAGCTTCTGAAGGGTCTCCTTTGAGCTCGGCGAGCTAAGAAACCTTGGCTGTTCAGATGTAGGTCTATCAAAGAGGACTAGTATGCTCAAATAGCTAAGCGATTCATTAAGTCATGCCGTTGGTGCCTTGTTGCTATTTTGTCTGAGGTCCATGCTGACCTTAATGTGTGCTCAAGAAATCACTTTAACACTTACCTCCAAGGGTCATTTGGTACCTCATTCCAGCTCACAGAAATAATCTCACTGCATCCTCCTGGCTCTCTTTTCCTTTTCGCCTTTCCAATTGCTTCCGTGTTTCTATTATCTGCCTTGGATTTTGCGAAGTTGTTCGGTGTAATTTTGAAAATACTACTGAAATAAGATGATGAGTATGTTATGTCAAACTATGAATGACCGCTCTTGGTCGGAATCTGGCGCGGACCGGAATTAAGTCTTATTACCGAAAGAATTGTCAACCAAAAGCGGAGCAACATTCCCCAAGAGTTGATGATGAAGAATGAATCATTGGCCCTCAGGCACCACCAATAAGTAACCTGAAATACCCCGCATTATGAGCTTTGAGGAACACGCCATTGGTTTCCTGTAGTACATTACAGCCGCTATATACCAGCAAATATATCAAGGATGGATTCAGCCAACCCAAGCAAGATTCGCGTCGTCAGCACGCAGAGAATATTTCCACAGGAGCCCTCGTCCGAACTCACTACAACCAGGCTCTCCATCATCGACAACACCGTGGCGAGGTTCGCACTGACGGCAGCCGTCTGGTTCTACGACAAGCCGAATCGGCCGCTGCGGGAACATGTCTTCCCGACTTTGCGACAATCCCTCGCCCGCACCCTAAATGACTATCGCCACTTTACCGGACAGCTCCGGTGGGCGACGGCCGATGAGGTCAGGCACACCGCAGTACCCCGCCACCTCGGTCGTTTGGTAGCCGAGTATGGGACGTCCGACGACTTGGGAGTCGAGCTCGTCACAGCCGAGTATGAAGCCAGCGTGGCCGACGTGGTGATTGACAGAAGGGACCCGGCGCAGATTTGTGGCAAAGATGGAGACCGTTTGCACATTTGGGATGCGACAGACTTGCCCCAGAATGATTTCTTGCCTGCGAACAAGGTTGCCCTCTCGTCCCTTGGTACGATAGGCGGGATTCCATCCGTCGCGATTCAACTTACGGCGTTCCGCTGCGGTGGGTTCTCCGTCGGCATCAAGATGGCGCATCCGCTGGCAGACGCGATTGGGTTGATTTGGTTCATGCGTAACTGGGCAGCCTTTTGCAGAGCTGCGATACTTAGCTCCGGTACTGACGGGCAGACAGAGCCCTCATCCTTTACTCCGCCTCCTCCTCCCTTGTTTGATCCCGATCGAATAGAAACTCTCGCCGGCCTCGTCGCGCCAAAGGATACAACCACAGAGACAAAGCCCGACCAGGACAAAATTGTTACCGCCCGCGCTCTACCCATGCACCGGCACGACTGGTGGGACTTTTCAGCCCCTGGCTACCCGGATTGGGCTCGCGCATCCTCCGAGGTGACGATGCCCCCACCTTCAGCCGTCATCGACACATTCACCCTCAGCCCATCCCAGCAACCTCCATGGCAGTCCTGGGACATGGCGGCCCCGGTGACGCGCGTGCAAATCCTCTTTCCCGCGTCCTCCGTCGCCATTCTCAAGGCGACTGCCGAAAAGGCAGTCGAAGCAAACGCGGTCGGGACGGCACCGCCACGCATCTCTCGCCTCGACGCCGTCCTCGCCCACATTTGGGTCCTCATCAACAGGGCACGTTATCCCAGCTCTAAGGGAGCGCCCGAGTATGACAATAGGAACGGCAACGAGGAGCAGGCCGAGGAAGTCTACCTCAACATGACTCTCGGGCTGCGCTCGCGCTTCTCCCCTCCACTACCTGACAACTTCGCTGGCTCGCCGCTGCTGGTCGCCCACATCAAGCAAAGCGCTAGCCGACTGGCACAATCATCCTCACCAACAGAAGCCACGCTCGGTGAAGTGGCGGCCTCGATCCGCGAGATGATCGGTAAGTTCACGCCCAAGGCGGTCGCGGCGCACGTCTACGACGCGGCGCACGAGGTCAGCCCGCAGCGACTGTGGCAGGCGTTCGTCGGGCGGCGTCACACGCTTGCCACGTCGTGGCAGGGGCTCGAGACGTACAGTTTGGACTTTTGCGGAGAGGGAGGTGGTGGCGTTGCCGCGAGAAACGTGCAGGCGATCATGCCTAACATGGACGGGTTGGTGCATGTGATCGACGTGGACGGCACTGGAGGTGCGCTTGATGTCAGTGTATGTCTTGAGAAGGGCGCCATGGAGCGGTTGCTTAAAGACCCGATGCTTCGGGTAGGGGGTATTGATTTAAACATGTCATGACTTTCTCAGGATTTATAGCGCTTGCCTTGAACATGGGCTGTAGACCTTTGTCTCGATTCTCTTTTCTCCTTTCTCATGTGGGCAGCATAGGCACGATAAAAGGGACACATCAAAGGCAGAATTCTAATTGTATATAGGCTCAAAAGATTAAGGAATCGGAGTGGAGTTGCCACACGAGAACAAAATCCGTTCTGGATCACAACACCCGACAACCTAGATTTGCCCGCACAGTCCGAACCCTATTACGCCCGGGACACAAACGGATTCTTCCAGTACCCCGGGTAAGTCGTAGGGAGCTTGGTCACCAACCACCTCACCAGCGCCGCGTTGGTCTCCTGGGGCTTCTCAAGGGCAACCCAATGGCCGGCCTCGATGGTCACCTCGGTCAAATCATCGCACAGGTCCCTCATGGGCTCGGCCAACCTCGAAATCGTCGTGTCGACTATGCTGTCCCATCGCGCTCCGATGAAGAGCACAGGGAAGCTCAGGCGTCCGCCGTTGGGCGCCTTGGCCAAGTACTCGCGGTTCGTGTCAAAGTTGCGATAGTAGTCATTGGGGCCCTCGAAGCCGTTCTTTTGGAGCTCGGCAACCAACCTCTCGAATGCGGGCTCGTCTTGGGCGAAAAGAGTCGCCTCGAACGGCACGTCGGGCGCCTCGGCCGTCGGGCTACCGAACCAGCCGCCAATCTTGCGCATCATCGCCGTGAAGGCCGGCTTGCGGTATCTTTCGGCGTTGCCGGGACGGTAGAGGGCCTTGACGGTGTTGGGAACGTTTGCGCCAAGCTGCGCGGTGCTGGCCTCGGGCTGCTCGTTGTGGAAGGCCATATAATCCCACTGGGCGTTGGGGAACTGGTCCTCCGGGTAGATTTCGCGGTCAGACAGGCTGGCGAGAAGTTCGATGCCCTGACCGAGGACGGCGTACGGCACCGTCAGGCAGCAGACGCCGATGCACTTTTCCGGCTGCATGGCGGCAAAGGCCCACACGAGCCCCGCGCCCCAGTCGTGGCCGATCCAGACCGCCTTGTCGCGGCGCAGGTGCGCGAGCAGCGCCAGCATGTCCGAGACGTGGTGCTCGAGGGCGTACGCCTCGTGGCCCTTGGGCACGCTGGAGCGGCCGTAGCCGCGGGTGTCGGGGGCGACGGCGTGGAAGCCAAGGCCGCCGAGGGCGAGGAGCTGGGGCTTCCACGTCTCGCCGTTGGCGGGCCAGCCGTGAATGAGGATCACGAGGGGACCATCGGTGGGGCCGGCGGACCAGTAAAAGGTGGTCTTGTCGCCGCTGTGGTCGAATGTGTTTTCGCGGAGTGTAAGCGAGCCCATGGTCGGAGTGTTGTAATTTTATCAAGGGTTATTCTTCATAAAAGCCTAAAAGGGAGAGGTCAGGTGTAGAGGTCGAGAGACTGCCTCGAGGTTTTAACTCGAAATTCCCTCCCGGGCGTTCCGCTCGGAATGGATCCTGTGGCGGGGGCAGTTTCAACGGGTCCGCCCGCTTTTGAAAGGGGATCGTGTTCCGGAAACTCCGGGGTTTTCCCACCTTGGGTATTACGAATTTGTCATGTCTTGCAGGGTTGCTCATCCAGATTCGCCAAAACATGACCTCGCAGGTGGTTGATCGATGCTGTGTAACTGATTGATTGGATGTTGATTATCTCGCCCAGAGATTGGTGTCTGACACCGTCAGAAATTGCCCTGCGTCAAAATTATGCGGCTTACTGCTTTTGTGGTGTTCATTTGGCCGGTGGGATGTTTACCTTGTCACACGGTGGGGGGACGAACCAGAAAAATTGGGTTTACAAGATTGCAACCTCGGATTGTCAATCATCCAACTGCCTATCTGCCTAGGTACCGAGGTAACAAAAGGTTGTTAAGGTAGGTATCAAAACGCATGACTGCCGCAATATAGTGCCGAGAGCAGCCTCGTGTACTACATTTTTGAAGATCAAAAAATCGACGTACCAACAAGGGAGTTGCAATGCATTTCGATACGTTAATTGTCAGGAGTGGTCCATGCATCAGCCCTGCTTGTCGCATCTCAATAACGAACGTTAGCGCACCGATTTTTAGCGCGTCAATGTTTACGTAAAAACAAAGCGCGCTTTCTTTTCAACTGTGGTTTGCAATAAATTGTGGTTTCCAATTATATACGCAGCTTTTCGTATAATGACGCAGCAAAAGATGATCGCGACCATTGTGGTCTGTTTATTATTTTAAATAATTGATCATGGCTCTGTCGATTTCACAACGACACAACGCTCAATCACAACGGGGTAATATCATTAGAACGCTATTTAATATATTTAGAACCACCTGCCCGCCTGCACAGGTTTAAATTTGGGCCAAGTCATCCGTCACCGACGATTCAACATATGCACCCCTTTTTGCCCCACACAATGTCACCATCAAAAATATAATGATATTTTAAAACAAGGTTCAAATTTATGTCAAAATGCGTAGTTTTCAATTTTACATTAACCCAACGCCTTATTTATTCTGAAAAAATCGTACTTAATTGTTATTTTCAATGCAGGTGGGTTATAAGGTTTTCAAGACCGAGTTCCCCAACCTCGGTTACCACGACACCTCGGTTACTTGAGCATTCCCTCCCATACTAAGGAAAATCACCATTCCCACAACATTGACTCCAAGTATGAATAAAAATAAAAATACACTACGTAAGGGTTTTCATGTTTTAAAACCAAACTAATTAACGAGCGACATTTAAAATACTTTAAAAACTGTTCAGGAACGAAATACATAAATCGTATAGAGCAGTAAAATAACCGTTACCGTAGCCACGATTACCATTTGTTCAAGTGAGTACGACACTTTTGTAAAGCCATGATTGTTACCCCGCCTAATTTGCAAAGTATAGAAGATAATCAACTGTACGTAAGACCGCTCCAAAAAAAAAAAAAAAAAAAGAAAAGACTGGAATAAATTTGGTAAAGGAATTGGGAATACAAGATTATAGTTTTCAAAAAAAGAATGTTAAGTATACCATAAAAGTCCAGAAATAGTTCTTCGTATTCGTATGTAATTAGACTTAGGTTAATTACCTGCCACGATGAGAATAGGAAATACCCGCCCACGTATTACCGGAAAACAAAGGACGGTTGTATGGTTGAAATACTATTGATCCTAACCCTTTCATATGAAATAAACAAGGCATTCTTCATGGACTTACTTATATTAGCCACTGTGTCTGAGACCGGCTGCAACGAGACGAAAACGGAAAAGTTTGAATAAAAAAAAGTCACGTAACCTCCCTGACCGTTACTGTTATCGCTACCGTGTGTGCGTAAGCTTATGGGCACCCATGTTGGTTTGTTCAACCAATAACTCGATTGGAAAATACCCAGCGCAACATCTGCTATGTGGGTTAAAAACTGTGCCAAATATTACATTGTAGATGCCAGATAGCGCTGCCCTAAATCTTTGTGACCGTTGTCGCAACGGCATTTCTTTTTGTGCGTCCACCTTTTACACCATTTTTGATACTATCTTATTGCAATGCAAAAAGCGCGCGCATACATCACAACTAACAAACATTAAGTCTGCACTAATTTATACGCGGCGCGTTTTATTGCAATTAAAATGGTGCAAAAATGTTGCTGCTGCAAACATGTTAAAACTTTCAACTTGTTGATAGGAATGGAGTTGCCCGTAGCCCTAATAACAGGCCAACGGACCAACAAAGTAATGGTACTAATGGATATCAATTGCTTTCCTATTTTGATTGATCGAAGTGGTAAATATCACAAAAGTAGGGTTGTACAACCAATATAGGCCTTTTATAGGCACCTACCCCTTGTTGAACTCTCGATAAGTAATGCATACGCAAATGTAACGTATTTATGAACAGACAGAACCTGTTCATGCCAGTGCAAAACAGTAAAGCTTTCGGGCGCGGGGGCTCTAATACTAACACTTCGTTATACGTTTAGGGCATTCACTTAGCTATTTTTGGCAAGCAAAGAAAGGGGGTGCTGTTCAGCCATGATGAAACAGGAATTGAAGGGTGCTGGAGATGAAAGCTGTGGGAATGAGGGTGGATTTGCTCAAGTCCAAAGGTACAAGTTGATCATAATGAAGGTGAAATATAAGGGCAGAGAAAACTTAAACAAGTCAAATCTAGTTGGGCAAGGCAGTATTCTACTTAAAATTCATCCAGACGTCCAGTGACACAATTACGCGCTTCGGGAAAAGACAAGCTGGGACTCTGAAATGTGCGTGTGCCGGATTTTTCCAGTATGGACCGTATTAAGGAGCCTGCAGTATCTTGGCTGTGGACACCGGGCCTTTCATTTTTCATCTTGAATCTTCAAAAGCCCTGATTGTCCACTGCTAAGTCAATGTGTAGATGTAGAAGAACTTTGCTCAATAATTTCCATTGTTGCTTACCCACAATTTTACAAGAGCTCAAGCATCAAGATTCGGTACAAAAAACCGCCAACTCCAGGTTGCCAGGTATCCTCAAGGAAAGCGATGGACTTCGTAGCAACTACTAAGCGGAAGAAAAACAGAATCATGGCTCGAAACTCTGGCTCCAAATAGCCATGTGAATCAAAGTTTCATCCTGAGTTGTTATTCTTCTAGTCTTCGTCGTCACTATTCTCCTGGGATAGCACATTTTGTCGAACTGGGGGTACAGTTTATAAGGCAATTGGCCTAGATAGAGGCCTACAGTTGTAAACTCCCACGGAGGTAGTAGGCAAGAGGTAGCAAGCCCCCAGAGACCAAACAATGGATACTGGAACCAGCACCGCGGACCCAACCGTGGGGGTGGGGGGCTGATGTAAGAGAGATAGCCCCCACGGTTGACGCCGGTGGCGCACCGGCTTAAGACGAGAAGCACGTAACACTTGCAGTCGATCAGTATCTAGATGGCAGGCGCACCGTGTTGGCGTTTTCCCTTAAAGAGCCTTAGTCCTACTAATACGCGCCAAGATTAAGTTCTCAGACCAGGACGTTAACACATTATGTAATTTATAATGATGGGGTAGGGGTTCGTTTATATCCTCCTAAGGCTCCTATTCAAATTCTCCGCACCCCAGTCGCGTACTTCTTTCCTTTTCCATACGTTATTCCTAAGCTTGCTAGCTATGCAGTAGCAATAGGTGAGAAATTAAAAAGGAAAATAGAAACCCCTGTATTGTGGTCATTTGATATTGGAGGTAAAGGCTGTGGCTATATTAGCGCAACGCAAACCCAAACACAGGCTTCCTCCCTTATGCCCACATACCCGGCTGCACAGGTTGAGCTTTTTGGGCCACGCTATAAATCACCCACGATTCGTTATCCAACACCGTTTTCTGTGCCAAATAGTGTACAAGTGCACTCAGTACCGGCGTACCGCTACCACCGCCCATACCAACACTAACACCAGTACCATTACCAACACCACACATTTGTTATAATTACCGGTTAGGGATTCGGTGCCGCGGTTTTGGACTAGGACTTTAGGTTAGAACTTGGGTTATTTCCAGAAATACGAAAAAAAAGTTGCGATACATGTGTCTGCAGATTAGTACAGGGCGGATCCGAAAAGGGTGCTGGCTAAGAAAACGTATTAAGTAGGTCATCGATAACGTAGCCCTAATTAAGTGTTTTAACACGGTCGTAATTAATTTCTTTTGTAAAACCTTCTTCAAAACATGTTTTGAAAAAACAATTTGCACCTCTTTTCGCGTTATTTTAACAATAATAAGGACGCGCTTACATATTAGTTAATGTTTCCTTATATATATATTATCGATTGTAATACATATGCGCCAGTGTTTCTATTAAAGTTAGTTGAAAAAAATAAAAATTTGTGCACCAAATTCCTCTAGTAGCCGTGCTAACAATTTAATATTGTGCAGGTAATAAATTCAATTTTCATCTAACATAAATGTGGGTACTGGCAACTTACCCTAACGTAGAGAAACCTATTACATAGTTTCAAATGTGGAGCCGTTCCAGGGTGGCATCGCTTCCCGAAGGCGCACAACTACCCACCCAAGACGTTAAAAATCGACCAAAAACACCAAAAATTTCATCGTCATATCACTCTAAGAGACATCACTCTAATGGAGACACCAAGAATCGAACTCGGGACCTCTTCCAATTAAGGCAACCTGATGTTGCTAAGGAAGCATTATACCACTAAACCATATCCCCTGATGATGAACTGTCTCATCACTTGTTGGTGGCAGCCCCGCCACAGCCGGAGGTTATGATGGCTAGTGCGGTACACATGGGTGAGTTTTGGCAGGCCTTGTCCATATTCCTTCCCTGTAGGATTTCAGTGCTATTCTCGGATCACGAGACGAACACGAACGTTGCGAATGTGTGCTTCGCCGACAAGGCGGAGCTGGGGTTTGTTTTGTTACGTCGAGTTAGTTTTGATTTGCATACGTCGTTTTGTCGTAGTTGGTTGTACGAACCTGAAACTTAGCCACAATAGAGGCCACCACTTTGGCCACCTCCATCTGGGTGTAACCCTTTCCGATGCAATTTCGGCTCCCCTTGCTAAAGGTCAAGTCCGTCCTGTCCATGTATCCCTTGCGCGCCTTGTATTCCGCAGCAGACTCGTTGGGGCCTTGCATCCAACGATCGGGTCGGCAAACTTGCGGCTGGTCACCAAAAACAGTCTCGTCTTTCTGGATGGCCGGGTGGCTCAGCCCGATGCCGTAGCCGGGCGGGAGCATCCGCCCATCGCGCAGTGGGATGCCCTTTGGTCCGGCCACCCTCTCCATGCCGATATCGCTGGCGTAGCTGAGCCGATACCCCTCGCGGACGAGACCTTGCAGGTATGGCATCTTGAAGGTGTCATCCAGGGGAACCGGGTAGGTGGTACAGTGCTCCTTGACCTCGCGATACAGGCGCTCCTGTCTCTCCGGGTGCTGCGCCAGCCATCTCATGATGAAGTCGACAGTGAAGGACGGGCTGAGCGTGCCGGCCAGAAGGTTGACTGTGCAGAACATCTGGACCCTGGCATTGTCCAGGACGTCTGGGTGCTTGTCTCTGGCGTCTAGGAGATGATGCAACATTGTCTTTGGGGCTGCGCTCGCTCCTTTCTCTTTGACCATCTCGGCATTGACACGCTCGGCAGAATATTGGAAAAAGGCGCTTGCTCTGCTCGCCTTCTGCTTGTTCAGGGCCAACGCTATGGGGTTCGTGCGTAGGACATAGTCCAGAAAAGGCCACTGGGTTGCCTGGAAAGGATACCGTCGAGTTAATCTCTCATGATTCTAGGCATCCCAAAAGGCGTCAAAACTTACCACCCGGACATATGATATGTGCTTAAGCTGGCTAGAAATCAGGTCGTACATGTCCCTCCCGTTGCGGATGAACCCGGTCGGCTCTCCGTATGTGACATTTGTGATGGAGTCGTAGGCATCTAGGGAGGCCATTGTCAGTGTCGAATCATATAGGTTTCTTCAGTCACTCGATTCCACTTACAGTAGTGGCACCATTCAGAAATGTTTACGACCTCTCCTGCTCGAGCCTTGCCTTCAAACACCCTCGTCAACTCCACAATCGTCTCGTCCACCAGTGGCTCATATCCCTTGAGGCTGGACAGAGAATAGACCACCTCGATTGCACTTCGAGACCGGTTGTGTTCTTTTTCGTCTCGAATGCCACCAATGTTTGCTGGCTGACCGGGCACCTGCAGCGCATTCACATGGTCCGTCTTCATCAGTCGGTCTTTGAAGCCCAACACGAGCGGAATTGCGCCGGGATCGTCAGTGTAGACTATGTTGGGGCCCATGCGCACGGTGGTGCCGTACTTATTGTGAAGGTATTCGTGGTAAGAGATGCCGCCAGGGCGATTGGAGTATCTCCAGGCCAGATATGCACGGTAGGCATTTGTGTATCTCGCGAGAATGGGGCCGGGAAATCCCGAGAGGTGTCGATATCTGAGCTCGGTTGTGACAATGTAGCCAAGCAGACAGAGGGCTACCGCTAGACCAAGGGCCTGGGCGTGGCTGAGGCTTTTTAGTGAATAATCCATGCTTAATTCCTTTGGTTTTTGTGGACTGAAAATAACGAACTTGAATCTGAAATCTAATGGGAGACAATTGGTGCATGAACTGGGCTATTGCCAGATTTTGAATCTCGATGTCGTTGTTCATAGCTCGGAATACTCGAGGGCTATGATCACATGTGCTTGTTTTATCCCTACGCTTACTACAACCGTAAAAGGTCTAGGCCTCACTTGGACCATTACTCTAGTATCTCTGGGACTGAAATGACAGACTTTACTAGTTGCGTTTTCCAGGTTCCTCATGCAGTGCGTATTTTACTTCGTACCGTGAAAACATGGTTTTGCCCATGGCCAAAGTTCGTCTCAGTATTTTTTAGACTTTTTCGAGATAGTTGCCGTTTTTTCCGCGGGCTCGTCCGGACGGTCCGGTCGATGTGCAGAAAGTATAATGCAGTAGAGGTTGAGCAAACCTTGTACCTCGGTGTTACACCCAAGGTCCAAAATTAACACATAACCCTTTGAACCTGGGGAATGTTAGCAAGGGTGAGCAATGTGTCAAGACGGTGGAGATCGATTATTAACATAAGGGTATTGAAAATTTGTGTTCAAATGCCACTAATCTGCATATAGGCTACGCGTAAAGCCTAAAAAGTATTAACGGTTCCCACCTGTATCGCCATTGTAAAGGAATTTGTCCGAAATTTAGACGAACCTTCTTGTACTATGTATATTGTACAATGGGAACAAGGGACCGGGTGGTACATTCATTTGTCTGTGAAACCTAATCATGGTACCCCAAATTGAGGGATCGTTAACTCTGGCTATCCTTATCAAAAGTGAAACGTTGTACTGGCAGATTTGAGCACCGGCGTGTACATCCTTGTACGTCAAGGTGACTAGGATTTTACCTGCGAGAGATCGCGTTATAAACAAGCAACACTGATATATTGTGCCACAGGTTAGAAGACTAATGCTGCCGCTAGCTCTTTATTTTCACAAAGCAGCATTTTCCTTGTATCAAGCTTATTATTATTTTCCACGACACCGCTGATAGTCTTCGATATGAAATTGGAAACCGTAGCAACGGCATTGTTGATAGGCAGTGGTATCGATGTCGGCATAACCACAGCATGGAGCTTGAGTAACCTACAAGTTCAAAGCAGACTGAGAGGCCCGCTACCTGATAGCATCAACATCATGGGGCCCAACACATCCGAGTTCAAGAAAGCGACAGAGAGGTGGGATACTTATCAGGCACCCAAAATTGAGATGGTCGTGGAACCACGTGAAGAAGACGACATTCCAAAAATCGTATGAGAATACCCCATGAGGTCCATTGTAGGCGTACAGTGATGCTTAACAACCTTTGGTCAAATGATTTCTAGGTTCAATACTGCAACGAAAATGGCATCAACTTCTTGGCCTACAGTGGCGGTCACGGATCGACAACCACGCTCGGGTCCTTTGACGGCATACAGATCAACATGGCAAGGCTTAGAAATGTAAGTGTTGACCCAAGCGGCAACACCGCTTGGGTGCAGGGTGGATCGACCGGTGGGAGCGTCATCAATCATCTATGGGACCATGGTTATGTGACTCCAACGGGCACCGCTGGTTGTGTTGGGTACATGGGCCTGGCACTTGGAGGCGGCCATGGGCGACTCGAGGGCCTTTACGGCATGGTCAGCGATAATATCTTGCAGTTCAACCTTGTTACTGCCAACGGCACCGCGATCCGCGTCAACGAAACAAACCACAGTGGCCTTTATTGGGCGATGAGGGGCGCCGGCCACAACTTTGGCATTGTGACAAGCGCCCAGGTGAAAATTTATCCTCGCGGACCGGACACGTGGTATCACAAAACTTACACCTGGCGCGGCGACAAGCTGGATGCTGTTTTCAACGCCTTGAATCAATTCCACGGCGACGGAACAACCCCTGTCGCCATGGCGGTAAACACAGGAACCTTTCTCATGATGCCAAACATTACCAAGGAGGAACCCGTCATCTTTTGGCTCTTCGAGTATCGCGGCACCGCCGAGCAAGCAAAACCGCTGTTGGCCCCTTTCGACTCCATTGAAGCCGTGGCCGTCGACGCCAGAGAATCCACCTACCCGCAGCTTGCAGACCAACCATCGCTCTGCGGTGGTGCCAAGCGGATAATAACCACCGCGGGGCTTCGGACCTACAACCTGACCGCAGAGCACCAGATATGGGACGGCTTCAAGAGGCGAGTATCCAAAAACCCAATGCTCACTGCCAAAACCATTATCATACACGAGGGCTACGCTACCGAGGGCGTGGAAAGGACGCATCCCGCGTCCTCGGCCTACCCGTTCCGTGATGACCGACATTTGATGCAGTTCCAGGGCAACGTTGAAGATTCAAGCCTGGAAGCAGAGATGTGGGAGTGGGCGAACGAGGTTCGCGATCAATGGAACGCAGGCCAGCCGCACCGCGCACCTGACGCGTATGTCAACTACGCCAACGGTCATGAGAGCAAGGAAGACTGGTATGGGCACCAACCATGGCGCCTTGCCAAACTCCGTGATCTTAAGGCTCAATATGATCCTCTTAACCGCTTTCGGTTTTATAATCCCATTGTTTGAGTCGTGCGTCACTTCGCGGGTTAGGAATGAACTACAGCTCGACTATGTGTAGTTATCATGACCATCGACTCCTATAGAGTTATCATGTATAGTTGCGTCGGTATCATAGCAAATATCACAGGCTTCGGAGCCGGCTAAGGCATTCCGAAACCCGTTGCGGGTGCCCACAGGGCGCCCATGGGCAAATCTTATTTGCACGTTATGGGGCATGTACCTTAATATTAATTTTAGTATTATAAATACAAACTCCACAGTGAAAAAAGCCACGGGCTTGTGGGCTGTTGGCCCGCGGGCTTTTCAAACAAAGTTTCGCGGCCCCGATGGGCGGGTTTTGGAATGCCTCGGAGCCGGCTAACCTAATCTCTGGCGTTGATTTGAAAACTTCTCGCCGTGGTTCAAGACATTCCTAGATTAGACAAATACGTGCGAGGTTTAACATCTACAAGGCAAATTTTGCCCTCCGGTAAAGTTAACAGGGGTCAGCGATCTGTCACTACGTCGTGATTGATAACTTTGGGGGACATATAATCAACAATGTCGCCAATGTAAGTTAGGATGGCTTCTAGACCACTGTATAAATTATATAATAAACAGTAAAGCCAGAACATATCCATGTAATGAATACACTCAATAAGAATAATATGTGAGCGCGGAAACTGCGAATATAATCTTAATTTCATAGAGCCATAAAAACAGTCTGGACAGCATTTCCGTACAAAAATCGTATGTCTTTATAGTTCAATGACTAAAAAATGATTAATCGCGGCCGTAAGAACAGATCGCTGACCCCTGTTCACTTTAACGGAGGTCAATGTTTGGGTGGTCGATTTTACACCTCGCATGTTTACATTTATTGGAACTGAACTGGGCCTAAGGAACGTGGGCCTTTTGAGGTGATAGGATGAGACGAAAGCTGCCATTTTAGGAAAAGGCTTGTAGTATCAAGATCAATTAGCTTTTATACCATTAATTATTCTCGGGTAATACACGTCAGCTCGAGAAGGGATGAGATTTTAAACTATAGCTCATCTTTGTGAATGGGCAGTAAATAGCTCACCATGGGAGTTCTAGAAGCTTTAGAGTTAAAGTTTGCGTTTTAATTGCGGCACAGGAGTTACGCTTCAGCAAGTAACCAAGCAGAGATAGGCGTCGGCTGTTGCTACCGGAGCGGGGTTCCCTTTAGAACAACCTTGTCTATCGGCTTACTGACGGAGTCCAAATTATGGCCAATGCGAGAGATTCAAAGTTCGCCTGGCTTATGAGCTCGATACCATTTTTTATCTTGACATATTTATCATATGTGGTAACAGATCTCTCCTGTTCTGCCAGCTGGACCACCCACCGTTCCCTTGAGCCAAGTAACAAAAAGTATACAGGACGTTTAGCAGACTTGATTTTTTTATTTCACATTCTCGATAGGCCTCCTTTGCGTATTAGCGGCCCAAAATGGAGACAACTAATTTTCTTTGGACATGGGGTCTTATGTTGACGACTTTGACCATTTTTTTGGCCTGGAATGCAAAGTCTCTTCGTCATGCCTTTCGCCCGACCAGCAACTACCCAATCATCAACTATCAAAAGAGGACTTGGACTTATGCTGCTGCCAAAAGGGAGTTTGTGCATAATGCTCGTCAGTTGTTGGTTGAGGGATCCCGAAAGGCAAGCATGAACTTTTCCTCGCCGTGCCGGAGAACTCGGGCTGACGGTCTGACCAAACAGTTCTCGGGGCCCTTCAAAGTGGTCACTCTCTCCAAACCGTTGATTGTTTTACCTCCGGAATTTATTGATGCAATTAATGCCGAGAGAAGGCTGAGTTTCCTCGAGTATGTGCGGGAGGAATTCCTGTCGGATTTCGACACCTTCCGAACTTGCCGCCCAATGCCGCCGGGAATGTTCAGCAAGGCCATACAAAATGGCATAAACCGCCGACTAGGTAAGTTGTTCCATTTCCTCACTAATACCCGGGGCGAGCTGACGATTGCTACCATCAGGCAAATTTACCAAGGGCATGTCCTTTGAGCTGTCTGCATGCTTGAATAAAAGCTTCGGTTACCAGCAAGGCTGGCACGAGGTTAACTTCATCAATGAAGCCCGAGGATGGGTTGCCCACATGACAAACTTGGTTTTCCTGGGAGAAAGGTTTGCCCACAATCAGCAGTGGATCGACATTACAACTACATTTGTCGAGAACATGTTCACGGCTATGACTGTGACGAGATCCTTTCATCCCTTGCTTAGGCCGTTGGTGAATAAGTTCTCGCCCCTCAACCGCAAGGTGCGAAGATATCAGGAAATAATTGCTTCCATTCTAGGACCCGTGATACAGGAGCGCCACAAGGAAATCGAAATCGCCGCAAAGGAAGGGCGGAAGCCGGACTTGCCGGACGACTCCATTGAATGGTTCCGCCAGGCTGCCGACGGTTTCAACTACCCCGAAATCTGGATTCAGATGGGCCTAAATCAAGTCTCAATGCAGACCACGAGCAACCAGCTGTGTCAGTCAATTCTCTATCTTTGCGCCAATCCACAGTACTTCGGGCCGCTTCGACAAGAAGCTATCGAGGTTCTTCAAAAGGATGGCTTGGAAAAGGCGGTCACCAACATGAACAGCCTAAGCTTCATGGACAGTTTCCTCAAGGAGGCGCAGCGGCTCAAGCCTGAGGGCCTGGCCAACATGCACCGTCGCGCCATGGAAGATGTTCAGCTCGGCCCGGACGTCACGATTCGGAAGGGCGAGCACCTGGCCATCTCTGCACACCAGATGTGGCAAGAAACTAACTACCCAAATCCCGAGCATTTTGATCCCTACCGCTTCCTTGAGCGAAAGAAAAATCCCAAATACGCCAACCGATGGGCCTTTGTTTCAACCAGTCCAGACCACATGGGGTTTTCCCACGGGAAGCTGGCGTGTCCCGGGCGTTTCCTTGCTTCCAGCGTCCTAAAGATTGCCATGTTGCACTTGATACTCAAGTACGATCTCAGGATATCAGACCCCAAAGAAGCGACTCCGTGGTTTCATGGGACATATGCTATGGTCAATACGAATGCGAGAATATGGGTGAGGTCGAGGAAGCCCGAGGTGGACTTGGACGCACTGCCGGGATAAGTTCCACACGAATGGGCCGGGATAGGTAGCAATATGTATCGGATCGCTTAGGCGTTTTGTGGTATGGCTGTCATCCAATGCTATATGATCAGACTTTTGAAACTTAGAAAATGGAAAATTTCTCGACGACCGGGTCAAGGTTCTTGAGGTTCTTAGAGTTCTGGTGAAGGTGATATTTCTGAAAGTTATGAGACCTGTGCAGCCGACGGAAAATTACATGTTCTCACTCCACCCACTGTGCCTGTGGCAATCAGTATGATCAGCAATGAGCCCTCAAATTGACAGTGTCTGCCCACTCGACATCAAAATAAACGATGTATTGTATAGGGGGCCTGGGAATCACCCTTTTCATGGGACCTATGTCGTCTTTCTTGGACGAATCCATAGACGAGTCCACGGCCGAGGTCACCTTGTGGTCTGAACTCCTTTGGTTCATGTTGCCTACCTGGCACCCTGGCATCAGGCTCAGGTCAGGAACACTGTCACATGTCGATCGATTCGTCATCTTTTATAGTTTACGCGAGGTGTGAAATCGACCGATCAACCTTTAGCCTTTGGTCAGATTAGCGAGGGTCAGCGATCCATCCTCACAGGCGCGATGAAACATTTGACACCGGAGTACATGAAGTCTGTATAGACGTGCTATACAGACCCCAGATATGGCACCACTAAGCCTAGAATGTGATGGGCAGTTCTGAGCGTGTTTTGCCGTTTGTAGTTAGCTTGTTTAGGACATAAACACATACTTTGCTGAGTATATACAATTAACGACACAGATCGGGTAGTTCGTTAACTGATATTGAAAACTCTCCATGATATTTGTTCCCTAACGTGACCAATCGCGGCCGTGATAACGGATCGCTGACTCTAGCTAACTTTACCGGCGGCCGGAGTTTGCGTGGGCAATTCGAGGCCTCGTTTGTAGCCCTGCTAGTTCCATGATAACTTGGCGTCTCGTCTTCCCTTCAGTATTACTCCGAGGTGGGAAGAAGCGCTATTTCATGCTCCTTTCCAAGGTATCTGTTTTTCTACTCTGACAATCATCTACGAGTCGTAGTGCATGGTATCGACAAGCCTTTCACTGTACTGTCTGACAGTGGCACAAAGGCTGCTATGTGGACACACTTCTTAGAGGAGGGTCAAGCGCGTGTCAAACAGACCCTGAAGAGGGGCTATGCACCGGCGCACTTTGCACACAACCTGGAGCTGATCCTGGTCGAGGACAGCCGGTCGTCGTCGTCGCTGTCGATGCGTAGCAAGCTCGCGAGCACACGCGAGAGGATAGCAAGGCTTCGCACACTCGACCCGCTGACTCTGGTATGGTGGGCCACAGCGTTTCCCATGCGCCAGTGGTCAGGGGGCCGGAAGATGAGCAGCTGTACCTTTTCCGCGCTAGTCTGGCGAGCCCCGGACTTGGCCACCGGGATAAAGCCGCTGCTGGGCACCGTTATGGACGACCTCAAACTGCTAGCCGAAGTCCATAAAACGTCGCGCGCGGTCCAAGATCTGCTTTTGGCCGTCTCTGGGGACCCCGCTCCAGGTTCGCGTTCCATCACACCTAATACCGACGGTATGTGTCATTGTAAATATCTCTCTCACAACTACATTGCTATGTTGTCTTTTTATCTTTGGTTCCTTTGAATTCGCGCTGGGGCAATCATAGCTAATATGACCTTGGACCCTTCTCTGTAGTCAAGTTGCTCAAGGATCAGTATGTTGCCTTAACAGGAGCACAACCACAATTCCCCGAGTTACTGCCGCATTTGCTCCGTCAGGGAATAGAAGCTTCACAGAAATACCGGCGAGAGAAGGATAAAGGGGCGCGGCTCTCAACTGCAATCCAGGTGTTTGTTCCCACGGTTCCGATGGGGGAGGACGCATATGTGATGCTACATATAGGCTCCAACGAAGTTTGGGGGCTTTTACACGAGCTTGGAATTATAGATCAAAGCGTCAAGGAGCCGAGAGAGGGGATCACTGATGGCGAGCTATTGAACAGAATATAGATTTTCCAAAATTGTTATTGAAAGCTATCTGCTGCCCCAGTAAGCGAGGTGGCGGATAAAAAAGAATAGTTGGTTGGAGCTTTCTTTTTTGCATATTGAGATTGTTAGTTAAACACCGTAAACATGGTATGAGTTTCGAAGAAAGCGGGAATTTGCAGACCAAATTCCAACATCCCAAAACAATGTAATTATTGAAAGTATATAAAAGGTCCCGCCATTCAAACCGCACCATTCTTGGTCCCTATATAAATAAAACAGGTTTTGCTTACTTTAGAATACGATAAAAAGACGCTGAATTGAAACCGGGTGAATACTTTGACAGAATTAGTATGGCGGAGAGGAAGTCTGATGTTTGTTTGGGGATTGTGGGGAGGTTGCAATTTGATACCTCTAACCGTTGTAGGTATAAAAATTAACAGAAAGGCTTGGTCTTTGACAAGCTTTGATACTTTTATTACCCCACTCCTGCTCAGTGACATTTATCAAAGTGTAAAATCAAACGAAGCACTCTTGTCTTTCACATTCTTCCCTCTTCACGCCTCAAAAAGATTGCAAAATTTGGAAAAGACACCAGAGAACCATGCATACTAAGCAAGACTCTGACCGGAAATGGGGGCCCATTCTCATCGTGGGCGGTTCTGGCCGCCTCGGTTACTTCATTGCTCGGGACCTCCTGCAGCAGCCTGAATGCAGCCGCGTAATCTCAATCAGCCGGACGCCAGCAGTAATGCACCGCTGCGAGGGTGTTGAGTACAGAGTAGCCGACATCCGAGACAGCGAGGCCGTTGCCGCCATCATGGCAGAGGTTCAGCCAGAAACCATCATCAACTCGGCCTCTCCGCCTCACACCGTCGAGACTGTCACCTCAAAGGCCGACTTTGAAGAGTTCTTTGGCGAGACCCAAGACAAACTAGTGGCAGCGGCTCGCAGATTTGGAACCAAGTATTTTGTTTTTACGTCATCTTCATGCGTCATCGAGGGCTACAACCACTACGACGCGGACGAAAAAGCACCCATGTGGCCAGAGAACTCCAAGGCTTATCCGTACTGGGTCCAGCGTGCCAAAATGGAAAAACGTCTTTTGGCCGCGGACTCGCCCGAACTGCAATTCGTGGCCCTCCGCCTGCCCCTTATCATCGGGGAGAGGGACTATGCCTTCGTGCCGTCGATGGTCAAGGCGTTTGAAGACGGCCAGACAGGATTTCAGATTGGGAGCGGCCACGGAAAGCTCACGACCGTCTCGGCCGACGACGCAGCGAGGGGGCATGTCCTGGCTCTGCGGGGGCTCATGAGGCCCGGGAACGACGTGCACGGCGAGGCATTTTACATTATAGGCAAGAAGCCCGTGATCTCGTTCCCGGCAATGGCGCGCGTGGTCTGGGTCGAGGTGGGTTGGAAACCGTCACCACCGTCCTTCACAATGCCCGAGTGGGCGGCCAAATTCTTAGTGGCGGCTTACGAGACGCTCATATGGCCATTTGGGGTCACTCCACTACTAACCAGTCATATGTTGAGCATCATGTGCAATACTTGGACCTACAACGATACCAAAGCGAGGGAACGGTTAGGATACATGCCCAAGGACGACACGGTAGATGCACTGAGGAAGGGGACTAGATGGTTCCTGGAAAGCCGGGACGAGCACCGACAGAGCGAACCAAATCGCACCTGAGGTTTTTGCACCTGGATGGGCGGTCTGTATTTACAGTTAATTATACTGTGAGGTATACGTCAACAGTCTGATCTCCTGAGCTTAAGGTTGTAATCCTTGAGGTTTCGAAAGAAAAAAGTAGAGGCTGGAGCTCCAATCAATAGTTTCCAGAAGACCGAGATTAGGAACACTTGACTCGGGATGCTTTCGAAACAGGGTCTAGATTGTCCCAATCACGCGTCTGCTTTTGTCGCTTCCCAAGGCATGATTATATTCCGTCTGTTCTTCTTGATATGCCCTCGGATTGTGTTGGAGCCTACAAGCCCCACTAAAGCTGACGAATTAAGGCTCTTAGTATAGGCTTCTTGGACTGAATATTGCAAACCTTGATGTCTTTGTCTGTTTATGGACCCTTCTCTCATACCACCTAGTTGTCCCGACTTTACCCTTCATCCTCTTGAAGTGATTCGACCTGCCTGCCGACAAGATCCAACGTCGGGTTTCTATCCTGCTGGAAGTCTATTCCGGGATTGTTGGTCATTTCTCCCATCGTCAGAGTCATCACAGACCGGCTCAGCTCGCAAGGAAAAGCCCTTGCTCTTGGGAGTCACTTCGCTGTTCGACGCCATGGTCCTTATTAATCCTCGAAACACACCATGTTTGTACTCCTCATCGCATATCGGATTTGCTATCCTGCTTGCACTAGCCGGTATTTGTCTTGGTGGCATGGGTGCACCGTCTCTGTCGAACCTCTGCTTGGTGGTAGCTTCAAGCAAACAATCAGGTATGGCAACAAGAACTCAGCCTTCGCTGGCCTTTGCGGTGTGACATCGCTCGTGTACCAAACGTTTTCTGGTAAAAAGTCCTGCAAAACGATCGAGAAAACACCGTCGAGGATGACCCTGAAATCTGATCAAGTTTACTCATTCTTCTTGGAATCTAGCAAGTTTTCCAGAATTCTCTACAAAAGCCGGTTGCAAGGCTACTTTTATACACGGCGACACAAGGCAAGGTGCTTCTGATGTGGGCTAACCATCGCTACTCTTTCGATGCTGCATTCTACTCGGGGTCTCTGCTGCTTGTTCTGACACATCAATAGAAATGTGACAAGGGCGTGAGAAATGGAATCCTTCAAGAAGAATATAGCCAGCTATGCTCGCATCGGTATCCGGTCAGCTAGCATCCTCCTCTCGATCATTTATACGGGCACTTGCCTTGTTAGCATTTCTCTAATTCTTCTCCACCGCGTCAGCGAGAAACCCCAGGGCCTCACGACGTTTAATACGCCCGTCATTTACTGCCTCTAAATATCCAAGGTTTAGCATTCACACGTCCTTGTTCTCTTTAACGGCTGGGTAAGACCTACCTTCGTTGGCGTCGGCCGTGTAGTGACCGCTCCACTGCACAAAGGTCCCTCCTACGGCAGCCCTGCTAGTGATGGGGTACAAACGAATAGTACTGAGGACATTGGTGTAGGGGATCCCCCATGGTTGGCACTGGACGATGTGGAAAGACATGCGATTCTTTATGTTCTAATATTTAGGTAGCATGAGTATCCCCAACCATCATCAGCGCGCAGCACAGAACTCACCGAGTACTCCTCCTCCCTAACATCAAGTACTGTGCCATCGTCAAACGTCCATCTGATCACTTCTGACTGAGAATCCTTGGAGGATAGAATCTCCGTTTTGTTGATTCCGACAAAGAAGTTCTGAAAGTTTCTCAGTTGAATCAAGGACCAGACTTTGGATACCGGGGCATTGATCACCGCTGATTCGGTGACCAATGTTGAAGTTAACTTGGAAGACATTGTTGACGCACGACAAGCAGTGGGTGTGACGAAGTAATATTTGTGGCTGGCTTCGATTCACTCCAACCTAACTTGTGGTAGTTTGGTTTATTGAAATAGGAGGAAGCACATGGCTTTTGTGAAGACGCTAGATAATAATAATTTTTAAAGTATCGGAAATTTAGAAAGGCAAAAGGCGTAAGCACCAGCACCCTGGCTCAATATGGAACGACATGTAAGTTTGCTGTAGCGGCACATATACACTGGGTTCAAACCGAAGTTTCAGAGTGTGCCAGCCTGCTGGAAATTACCCGTCCAAGGTTTGTATGAGAGCATTATAACGTATGGTGGTCCAGTGCTGAACGATTATTCCTTACCAAGGTCAAGCCGATCTTTTGTAACTACTATTTTAGTTTTGATTCGCAATGTAACATTTTCTTAGGCTTAAAGTTGTACTTGTTTTACCAAATCTTTCGGCATACTGTTTTATATTTTGCATATTGTGGACATATTGCTTTTACCTGCTGTAAATTATGAGGCACCCTCCTGACCCTCCTCACCCTCCTCACCCTCCTCACCCTCCTCACCCTCCTCACCCTCCTCACCCTCCTCCCCTTTTGCACCGCTCGCACCTTTCGCGCCGTCGGCTTTTTTTTTGCAATTTTTTTTGCACCGTGTACGCCGTTCGCACCTTTTGCACCTTTTACACCTTTTGCACATCCCTGCTACTTGAGGACATTGGATACTAAAATGGGATGACAGTGACTTTTCGTTTCGGCTGAGATAAGATGGAAACTATAACCGTATAATGGGAAGCCAAGGATACCTTACTCCCAATCCTAATATTTGGTGTTCATCACATGTCATGCTTTTTAGCTTTATTGTCTATTTGTTGGGCACAACCGGCGGTTGATTAGCGAGAAAAAGTTAAATTTATCTTAACCAGATTACGTGCCGACCAGACCAGAGAAACCATGTGATTCCCAAGCCCATGGTTCTACAATTTAGGATCTTGATGCCATAATTATCTGCAGTTATACCATCAGGCCTCATGCTTGACAGGTTTGTACGCTTCGTTCTGAATAATTTCAATTAGCTGTATGGATTGAAGGCTGGTCAGCATTTGAATGACAAACCGGGGAATGAAGTCCCAAGGATGCATTGGTTACGTTTGGGTTTGAAGGCAAATATGTAGAATACTCACATTTCCATCCGGGTCATGAATGAAGGCGACCCGAAATGGCCCTTCCATAAGATACTTTTGCCATTGTACGCCGAGACCTTCGAGTCGTTCGCAAGCCGCGTGAATATCATCGACTGAAATGCAAATGTGACCAGGATTATTTGGCTCGAGGTTGCCGTTTCGGTGATTCATGCCGTCTTCCTTCTTTGTGCCCTCGGTGTGAGCGAGCTCTAGAAGCCCCTCGCAGTTGTCATCCGATTGGGACCCGTCGATAGTTGACTCATTGGTATCTGGCTGTCCGCAGCCGAGAAAGAGGCTATCGTAGCCGACCGTGGCGTTGTGTTGTTTGTGCCTCAAAGTCATGCCGAAGACCTGCTCGTAGAACTGCCGAGATACCTTTTTGTCTCTGACCGCAATCACGGTATGATGAACCTTGCAGCTTTGGCAGTCCGTGGTAGCAGAGCCGTCTGTATGCATTGGCTTTCGAGCAATTATCTTGATCCAGTACCCATCGGGGTCGAGAACATGGGCGGTGCCGTTCTCGAGGTTGCTCTGTATCCTATAGCCAGCGTTACATAGACCCTTGCAGGCAGCATGGAAGTTATCCACTGATAAGCAGATGGGGCTTAAACCTTTGGGGCCTTCATCGCCGCCAGATATGTTTTCGATTCCATAACTGTAGCTTAATTCCAACACGCCCTCACGGTCGCTTTGGTGCTTTCCATGCGTAATGGACGGGCGCGAGTCTTTAAAGCTCACGGATTGTGTTAGATTTCCGGTCACCGTCGCGGGCGAATATCAGAAATGACTAACCGCCAGCAACAAAGTACAGCTCCAATCTGTGATCAGGAATCTTGTATTCTGATAACAAGCTCATTCCGAGATGCTTGTAGAATGAAATGCTTGCTTTCGGGTCTGCAACCGCATTAGAGGTGAAGAAGCAAGAGGAAATAGGGGGATGGACGCACCCTTGACCCTAACCATCGAGTGGTTGAATTTATATGTGGCAGTATCCGTCATGATCTCGGTTGCAGTTGGGGAGCAAAGCTTTGCCAATATGAACGCCCAAAGCAACTCATGGCAGATGATGACTAGGTTGGAGCGACAGGATCACGGATTTAAAGATCAAAAGACAGGGATATCATCTGAATTATACCCCAATTGACGCCAACCTTTCAACCCCTCATTCTACATGGGTCTGGGCGGCTGTTACGGTAAGTTTCTGTGGATTAAAGCCAAACGTGGCATCATTGTAGGTATAGCTGTACTCGTGGTAAGAAGATATCTTAATAAACAGGAATCAGTCAGCTTTCTTACTCGGGTTTAAAACCTCCACGCATTCATACAATCAATGACTGGAGGTCAATCCATCTGCTAACATCATGTTCAAGGACGGAAATTCAGTCTTCTCGCTAGATAAGTCCAATCAGAGCAACCCTAAAATGACATTGAGCAGCACTCTCTATCTATTATCGGTTTCCGTGTTGGCTGGGAGCTTACTCATAATTGGTTACTGCTTCTATGAACATATATGCACCGAATGGCCCTGGTCTGGATTTCCTTTGGCTGTGCTGCCTGGCAAAGGCCGTAAGCCGAAGGAAAGCTACATGGAATCTGCCAGCAGGACTATTGCTGCCGGTCTCGAGATGTTTTCGGGTCCTTTCCAAATCATAACCAGTACCGGCCCTAAGCTCGTGTTGCCTCACAAGTACGCCGATGAAATTCGGAACCGCCCAGAGCTGGACTTCAATGAAGCATTCCGCAAAGATTTTTTTGCTCACTATCCTGGATTTGATGGTTTCAAGGCCAGCTTGGATAATCCTTTCTTGATTCCGCAGACACTGCGCTTGAAGCTGACACCAAGTATGGGACTCGTTACACAACACCTTGTGGACGAGGTAACTGATGCTCTGCATGATATTTACGGAGAGGATCAGAACTGGCACTCGGTTACCTTCAAGCAAAACAACCTCGACTTGATAGCACGCCTTTCCTCGAGGGCGTTCTTGGGCAAACCGATTTGCCGCGATAAGCGGTGGCTGGAAATTGCCAAAATGCACACTGGTTGGTGACATATTCGCGGTCCTGTTCTGTAGCCTCTGGACAATTTCACTTACATCTCTTCCTCAAGTCGACTCCTTCTTGGCGGCTCGGGACCTGCGAGCTCAGCCCTTCTTCTTGCGACGCATAATGCACAGGTTTATGCCACACAACGTTAACATCCGTAGGTGACGTTCAACTTTCGTTTTTTGGCTAAAAGAAGATCATCATCGACTGAATATTTCCTCAGAACGGCACTACACTGATGCCAGCAGGATCATCAGCGCCGAGGTTGAAAGTAGAAGACGACGAGCCGAGCAGCTTTTATCCAAGGGCAAAAAGCCACCACGGGTTTCCGATGCGATTGGATGGATGGTTGAAGTAGCCAATGGGAAAAAGGTCGATTACGTGGCCGCTCAGCTCTCCCTGACCGTTGCTTCCATCCATGCCACGACTGAGGCGCTTACGGTGGCTCTCATGGATGTCGCCAACTATCCAGAAATTAAAAAGGAACTGCGTGAAGAAGTGATCCAAGTCGTCGGCGAGAGCGGCTGGAGCAAGCAGACGCTTTATAACATGAAGCTCATGGACAGCTTTTTGAAGGAGTCACAGCGACTTCACCCAGTATGTTCACCAATGGATTGCGGGCTTGTAATTTTATTCAGAATACTAACAACTGGCAACCGTCCACTGATAGCCTAGCGATGGTAAGATAGCTTTTGCGGAGAAGCTGGAACTTCGTGCTACTAGCTGACCTCTCGTACAGTAACTTTGAACCGGAAGGTCATGCGGAATATCACCCTTTCAGACGGAACTCGCCTCCCAAAGGGTGCTATTCTTATGGTCGCCTCTGCGACAAAACTCCGAGACTCAGAAATCTACGAAAGGCCAAACGAGTTTGACGCGCGGCGCTTTCTGCGACTTCGTGACGACTCCTCGAACACCGCGAATCAATATGTTTCCACTTCCAACGAGATGTTTGCCTTTGGTGAGCAACATACGATATTTGGCAAGGTTTTCAAAATGCAAGGGTTCCATGCTGACGTGAATGAACATGGGGTTACCAAAGGACATGGGAGGCACGCGTGTCCGGGACGGTTCCTTGCCAGCAGCGAACTCAAAGTCGCACTGGCACACATGCTCCTCAAGTACGACTGGGAATTGGACGTAACCGACACGAAGCCAAGGTTCTTCGACAATGAGACGGCGCACATGACCAGTCCCATGGTTAAGCTCAGGGTGAGGAGAAGAAGGGAGGAGATCAATCTGGACCTGAACGAAGATTGGAATCTGTCGGATAGTGAAGACCAGGGGTATACAACTTTGTAAGCCGGGCGAAGCTTGACTAGGGCTGAGGTTGCGGCGATCTAGACACGTCTGGATCTGGAGGATTTCCGTCCCGACCTTAGGTGCCTGATTCTTGTTTAACTCTCTTTTTGCGATCAGGGCTTGGGGAGACTGCGGCTGCCCTCGACTCCTCGTCGAAAACTCTTAATTTGACTGGAAGTAACATGGAATTTGTTTTCCTCATTGTCTGTTTGTCTTTGTTTTGCTTGAGACCGGATTCATACTTAAAGATTGTTGCTACAGAATCAACATAGTTTTCTTGCACCATGAAGGTTATTTTATGGTTTTCCCCAGGGCTAATAACTGGATCTAGCTTTTGATAAAGCTTCGGAAAGTTAGGTGCGTGACTCAGGGATTCTTTCTAACTACCAATGGTCGTCTGGTAGTCAGGTAGACATCCGCTTGGTAAATTGCAATTCCGGAGATCCACCCTCTCGGCCTTGTAGTTACTGAGCCTCGGGGTTTATACGCATGGGTTTCTCCGCTGCGCTTCAACTCTTTGCACTTTTGTGTCTTCATTTTCCAGCCATCCTGTAGCTTCACCATGGTCAAGTCAGGCCCGTTCTATTCTTTTCTGCCTGCTGTGGCCCGAGTGTGGGCAGTGAGCCTGTCGGTCCCCTCGCCAAGAGATCTTTTCGACGACCCGTGCATCACCTTTCGTTTGCCTCCTCGGTCTGTCAACGCGACGTACCTTGGTGAAGCCTCGGTTGAGTGGCCCTGGACTCAACCACCGTTTGGCTTTGGTTATGGAAAATGGGCTCTCGCTTGGACGAGTATAGAGGAGTACTGGGGCTGGTCCAACATGCAGGTAAGAACGATGTGGCTTCCAAAAATGGTATCAGGACCGGATCATGGCGGTCTGTCCCGGAAGTTCACCAGTTGTGCAAACCAACAGAACGAATGGTACCCGCTAAATAGCACAATCAGCGGCCACCTGGTCTCGGACATCAGGCCGACCGTCATCGCCGACGTCAACACCTTTCAACTGGGGAGCAACGACACTGTGATCAAAACGCCGGCATTTGATGTCCCCCTGGCGGGTGAGACGTACGCGTGGAACTTCACGATACCGTCTGACATTGTCGGGTCGCACGACAACACGGCTTGGACGGGATGGGGATACGACTTCCACGCGCAGGGGGCACCTTACTTTGTGAGTTACGACGCCACGTCCACGGGCATCAAGAACATATCACACGGCGTCTCCGTCTACAGCGCACGCGAGGGGGGGCCCACCAAAGAGACCGTCGACGAGGCCGCGGCATGTTACGACCGTCTCGGCAGCAAGACCTTTGCCGCCCTGTTCCGCTCGATGCGCCGCACGCCAACAGACGGCCGTCGCACCCATGAGCTGTCATGGCATGGCGGATATGCGGCCGTGTCGGTCGCTGTTGGCACGAGGAAGCATCAGAGTGTGCTCAAACGGAGGGGGGCTGTTTTGACAGGATAACCCACTTTCCAGGCTGGCTCAAGTCCTTCCTGGTTTGAGTTACAGAAACCTTTAGTTCATTTGACTAGTAGTATGGGATCACATGTTGCCGTATGAAATTATCTCGATGGAAATTTGGTTAGGGTTACGAGAATCATATAACTTTGGTTGTAGTTCGGAATGTCCATTTTGAAGCAATGTCAGCAGTAAAGAACTAATGTTACCTGTGCTTGTGTACGCATTCTCCCTTTTAATCTTCCCAGAAAATCATAGTATAGTCCGGAAAAGAAAACGGTTTGCGCCACTTTACTGTTGGCTTCACGTTAGTGGGTTTTCTGGGGCAATGCGATCATCATTTACTTGTTTTTCTTCCTTTTCCTTCTTCCAAAATACATCCAAAGCCATCAGTCTCTAGTATACTAGGGGCTTTAGGCAATTTAAAAAAGATTGTGCGGCAAAACATTGCCTGTTCAAAAACATAACAGCAAAACAAACCTTCCGAATCCATCCACGGTACAAACATTGAAATACATGGAATTTCAACCAAACTTTGGTAAAGTTGGTCCTAAACCCGTCTTCGGCTGCCACCCAACGCACCAAAATACAAACAGCCACCTTTCCGTAGGATCAATCTGTGGTTACTGCTACATCCTGTCCTATACACGATCTCAAAGTCGGAGAGCCAAGGCGACATCAAGTCAGCCTTGGATTACGTAGGTCTGAGTGTATCACTTCTCTCACTCACAACCAGATTCAGACAGTCCTGTTATATTCGGTGTTCATCCTCCGCCGTACAAGGAATGTTGCTTCGGGAGCGACTGTAGTGGTGTTGATGGTGTTCTTGACACGGTAGGTGTTGGCACGGAGTTTGATGTCAAACTTTGAAAAGAGGAAATAGAGCATAATCTTGATCTCGTGGATGGCCAGTTGTCGACCTGGGCAGGCCCAGCGGCCGTGGCCAAAGGGGAGAAAGTCGTGCGAGGTCTGAGAAGCCGGCTTGGCCTTCTCCACCCATTGGAACCCGTCGAACTTCTTTCCATCGGGTCCGTAGTTGTCCGGGTGCTGATGCGCCCGCCCGATCAAAACGATGCACATGGCCCCCTTGGGAATCACATAGGGGCCCACGCGTACGGGCTGAGTCGTCTCCCTTACGGGTCCCCAGCAGTCACCCTTGGTCCTAAAAACCTCGCGCATGAACGAGTCGAGCAGCCGCAGCTGGCTAAGCTTGGGCACCGTCAGGGGCTCCCCCGGCGGGTTGACGACCTCGAACTCGGCGCGGATTGCCGCGAGGTACTCGTCTTGCTTTTCGGTCAGCTTGACCAGCTGCCACAAGCCACCGACGACGGTCTGGTGGATCGAGGCGAATATGAGACCGATGACGATGATGAGGCATCGAAAGAAGCCCAGGAGCGCGAACAATCCCTGCTTCTCGTGGTAGTGTTTCACCAAGAGGAGGTCAAAGAGCGGCACGTACGTGCCATGACGGGAGGCCAGGCCGCTGGCGAGATGTTCTCGGCGGTTTTTCCACAGCAGAGGTGCGACTTTGAAGAAGAATCGAGGGACGATGGTGAGGAAAACGGCAGACAGTCCGTTAAAGATGACCCATAGCTTGGGGAACCAGGTCCATTCGTCCGTGCTCTCATCCATGCCCGTCATACGGGCCATGGCAACGGCGACGGCCGCAAAGTGACCTGCCATTTCCGGACCGGCGCGCTCCTCGCCTATAACCATTACGACCATGGCGTGTGCGACGGCGAGCTGCATCCGGCCGAACATGTCGTTGAAAGTGGTATATTCCTTGGTCTCAGCCGGCTTGGGCACCTCGTCCTCCATGCGGTCGAAGTACCGTCGGAAGACGGGAAAAATCTTTGCAATGATGGCGTTCATTCGAGGCTGCACATTCCCCTCAACCACCTGGTCTATGTCGTGAACAAAGGCGCCGTTGTCTGCTATTGCGAGGAACCCAAAATGAAGCAGGTCAAAGGCCGCCTTTTCAAAGGTGAACTTCTTGGTGTCAGTCAGGATCACACTGGCATACCGGTGATCGATGACGTATTCGTTGCGCCCGTGTCTGGGAACCATAATGACGGGGCCATGCTCGTCCAGGGCTTTGCTGTAGGCATCGCACACTTTGTACGAGCGCCGAACCTCGGTGGGAATTTTGACCACGGGGGGATGAGGGCCATCCAGCGACGTGCCTAGGCTCAGCTGTGGTTTTGGTGCAAACATTTGTATCTTTGTTTTCGAGGACTTGTAGAGATGCAAGCGCTGAGCTGAGATACCATCAATCTAAAAACTATATGTACCCCAAAGTGGCAGATCGCTGACCCTCGCTCACTTTACCGGCAGTCAAAATTGCGTGGTTGATTTTAGCCCCTTGTGGATAGCACCCTGATATAGACGCACTTCTTATTTGCAGAGGTTTGCAGACCAAATTAAAACACTGTCGTATTTTATGACGGCCCAGGGAAATGGGAAAACTTGAGCCTTGAATGAGCGAGCACATGTTAGTTTGGACTATTACTACATCAAGGTTATAACATGCTCTGATTTTGATTTTCTTTTCTTTTCCTTGTATTTCTTCTTTTGCTTCCTGTTCTATACATTTTGCTTTTTTCTTTCCGGGTGTACGACTCGCAGAACTGCTTGAAGTCGAATTCTTACACTAGTTTTCAAGCTTACTTTACTCGACTACTTTGATAAATTTAACTAATGAACGTCAGTTTACCGCTGGAAATACCTACGCTTTGGTTTACCACAATATTAACTCGAGCGCAGGTCGGTGAGCCATTTAGCTCAAGGACTCTGAATTGTATTTTTAAGCGATGAAGTTGGGGTTGCAAAGGGTGCATGGGGTGGCAAAGAGGTGCAGAGAGTGCAGAGAGTGCAGAGGGTGCATGGGTTTGCAAAGGGTGCAAAGGGTGCAGAGGGTGCAGTACGAACAATTCAAACGAGCGGAAAGCAAAAAAAGTGGTGACTGCAAAAGTACCTGCGAGAAAACCTTACCGCGAAAATTGTTTCTTGACTTTCCTATATGTTATTAACCTAGTGCATGTCTTTGGCACCTTTGAACCTGAAATTCCCGGCACCCTGGTCCTGGTGGAAAAGGTCTAGACCTAGACTACGAGCGGTTCGAACAAGCTTTTCTTTGTTTGCGGAGCCGCAGCTTATGTTTATAAACAACCTTTTAGCTAATAACTTCATCCTAGGATTGCTGATTCGGCTACAAGGCATAGATGTTACTATCATATTAGCATGCTTGCTTGTCAATCGCGGCCAAGGATCGCTTGAGAAAAAGAGAACCGCCCTGACCAATGTAACGCGTGACTTCGTACCCCTTGCGAGAACTCCCACATCAATTGAACTTTCGTTTACAAGATTGAACGTCAATGTTGTAGAACAAGACACGGCATTAAAATATCAGAAGAAATTCATGTTTAAATCTGAACAATAGCGAGTTACACACCCAGATCTCGCCCCACCCAGTCGCCAAGGAGGAATTTCTGCATTCTTGTCATTCTTGAACTTTTTACTTGGGTAGGTCAAAACAAATGGTAAATGAAGCTTTTCATCGAAGAATGGAAACAGTACCTTTAGTTTCCGAGCTTCTATGACACTTTTGTGGAAATAGCACTCGGCTTGTGGATTTGCACTTGATGTGGCACAGTAGGCGTCCCCCCCCGCCCCCCCCCTTCAGTTGCACTACGAACCACACCGAAGTAAACAACCGTGCTACCCGCTCTTTGTATCCCCGTTGATCACACTGATGACCTTGTCGGACTTGTGAAGCTCTACCTTCCAAGTGTACTTTTCGAAACCGGGCCTGTTTCTCACCTCCACTTCCATGTCAAAGTCGGGCTGCAAGATCTGTCTGGCGGCATTGCTGTTTTTGGTCGTGGGAAGGATCCAGTCGCCGCCGTCCTTGGGTCGCATCACATAGCGGGAGATGAAGAGACTGACGACGGCGAGGATCTCATTGGTGGCGAAGAACCTTCCGGGGCACAGGTGCTTCCCGCCCCCAAAGCTTCGGTAGCCGCTGTCGTCGGGAAGCTTCTTGCCGGGGACCTTGACGAAGCGGTAGGGGTCAAAAGACAACGGATCGTCGCCCCAGTTGCCCTTGTCCGAGTGAATAACCTGCAGGGGGATTTGCACCATAGAGTCCTTCTTTAACAAGTAGCCGCCGAGCTCGATGTCCTTGGTGACGATGCGCAGGGCAGTGCCCATGCCACGGTAGCGAAGGCTCTCCTTAAAGGTCGAGAGAAGCAGAGGGCAGTTGTTTTTGACAGAGGTGATGTCGATGGTGATCTGGCCCCTCTCCTCGTCGATCAGCAAGGCAGCATCCACTTCTTTCTGGAGCTCTCGGAGGAGTTCCGGATAGAGATGAACTAGCAGGAGCATCCAGTAGCAGGACGGAAGGGTGTTGACAAGGATTGCAATGGTTCCGCCAAGCTCGAAGCGGGCAATGTCTTCCACAGGGACGTTGTTCCTAACAGAGTAGTCGAATCGCGCACGCGCCAGCGCCGAGCCTTCTTTTTGATGGCCGTTGATGTAGTAGTCGGCCAGTGCATCCGTGACAAATTTGCGGGCCTTGATTGCTTTTTTGCAGGCGTACTGGGGAAATGGGTGAACGAGCAGTGATATGACGTGGTCCTCGAAGATCCAAAAAGCATCCCTCACATCTTTTCTTACGAAAGGGTTGTGGGTGCCATAGACGGATTTGGTGGTGGCGAGGGTCACCACGTGGGCAACCCACTCACCCAGCTTGATCACTCGGAATTCAGACCCAGGATCTGGTTTGGTCTCGTCTAGCGAGCGGCTGACTTCTTCCGCCATGATGCGGTTCATCTTGTCCAGGTCGTCACCCGGCTTCAGGGCCTCGCGCATTCCAGATACCATCTCCTCGCAGAGACCCCAGTTGCCATGCTCGCCAAACATGTTCTGGGCGAGGATCTCGGTGGCCTCTTTACCGAGGCCGAAGGTGTCTCTGCTGAAGTCACGCACGACAGGTCCGAAAGAGAAGTACTTGTGCTTTTTGTCCACCTGCACCACAAGGTCCGGCTTGGTGATGACATAAATGCGACGGCCGGGCATTAGGATGGTGAAGATGGGTTTACGAATCTTCTCAGTAAGCATGCTGTAGTAGACGAAGCTGTTTCGAGCGAACCCGATAATGTGCCCGATGAGCGGGATACTGGTGCTGGCCAAGGGAGGCTCACGGACATCATGAGACGGCACCAGGAGACGATCGAGAATGAAGATGAGGATCACCGATCCGGCGATTGCCAAGGTGACGATATTCAGGCCCTTGATCTGGGCCGTGACGTCGTTGAGCTTTGCAACTGCAGGCGCGCCCAGAAGAATGCGATCATGAAGTGGGAATGACATTGTTTCGAAAAGACGGCTTATGGTCAAGCATGAAAAACTGGTGTGAATTCTACGCGAATGGTCTGGAAGATGAAAAGTTTCAAGGATATCGACTATAGCGATGTAAAAAGGGTCGATATTGGTTGACGCGGTAAAGCGCTCGTCAAATATATATTTTTAAACACTCCTCGGCGTGCAGTAGAAACAAGGGCGGCGGCACACTAGTGCAGGATTGTTCGATGTCCGAATCCAAACACCTTGATCCTAAATATCATCTGATCAAAGTATACTTCCCAGTCCCCAGCCAAAAAAACAAGTTGGAAGCATATCAGAAACTGAATCACGATTCACAAAGCCCAGAACTTTCTATCAAAGCGGACTTCCAAGGTCCTGGTCGGAATGCGGGCTGGAAGCATACCAGGAATTCAAAAACTTTAGGCAAAGTCTAGAATCTTTCCACAGAATTCCTCGATAAACTACTCGAGTATAGCCTTCGAACTTGCATTGGCCAATCAAAAGCCAAAGACCTCTCGTGAGTCGTGACTGACATCAGCCAGTAGATATATTCCCAAACTTGTACTGGAAGCTTTGGAGACACGGGTCTATAATAGCAATGGGGATGCTGACAGAAACAAAAGAATTTGGCTCTATGCATTATATTCCACCGCGCTGAACACAGAGAAGCTTGAGCAGTGTTACGAAATGACGCCAGCCACAACTCCCACAGTTACATTTTCGGCCATAGCGCTTCTTGTACACTTGCACTGGGAAAAAATGAAGAGGTCGCAGGGCATTAGTGACACGGCCTATCTTTGCTTTGTTAACCTCATTCTCGTCTTTCTTTATACCATTGTCTTGATCTAGCATGACTGCTTTATTACCGGCCACGAAGCCAAACGAAGAAAAGATAGAACGGAAAAGGAAAAAGAAACCAACAAACTGCCAGCGGGATACAACCCCACGATGGCTCCTCGTCAGAAAAGGCCAGCAAAAGGCTACAAAACTGTCAGTCACGATATGCAGCTTTCAAGGCCAAGACTATCTTACAAGGCGACACTCTTGGCCTATCGGACTTCTCAGACCCACCCACCGCAAAGGCAAAAGTGACATTGTGTAAAGTCCCACCGGGAAAGAAAAAGAAACAAAAAAGCTTCGAATCAGTTGGGAAATTTCACCTTGATTTACCTTCATTGTACAATATATCATGGCCCAGCACATGGCGCTTGCTTCAATATTCTGTACTACTTTTGGCTAAGCTGTAAAACAGCTTTCCTGGGGAAAGTTGGGAAAGCATTGGCCCTCATCAACTTGAACTCCATTGTTTGGCTACGTTTCTTAGGACCAGGAGGTTGGCCCGGTACCCGGGAGACCAGGTGGAATTACACCCCTTCCAAACGATATTTGCCCAAACACTCTTTCTGGGAGTTTAAAGATACGCCTGAGTCGGGATCCTGAAGCCCCCTCATAACTTTTGCTTTAATTGGCCGAATAAAATTGAAACTGTTAATGTTCTTTCGCCAATTCACAAAGTCCTCAATCAGATTATGGACGTTTGTCAACTTGCCTGTAGTCATTCAACTGCTTTAATCAACCAGTTATTTGTTCCGAGCTCGTATTCCAGGGAATAGGCTAGGTCTAGAAGCAATATATATCTCTTCATATATCTGCAGTTGGTGTTTAACCGTAGGACCTCGTATGAGTCCAAGCGGGCAAACTACCAACCAGGCGATCTCGACTGGCCCCGACTAGCGCGGTTAACACGGGACATAAGCAGTGTTGGGCCCCGTCTGTGTAGGAATAAAATGCTTCTCCACATTTCAGAACGCACTGTGTGACCTTTATCGCCCAGAGCCGCTTTTATCATTAAGTTGTATCATGCAGTGGCCTTTCCCAGACTTGTTAGACTTCTCCCGTTTAGCTGTTTGGCGCCTGTTTTAGCACTGGCCAAGAGACGTAGACATGCGTTTATAAAACTATTGAATAACTGCGGAGATTTAATACTGTAGTTGCAGGCCTTGTGTCCGTGCGGTGAAGGTTAGGCCCTGCGGGTACTCCTCCAAATACTTCTGCTCAAATAACACCAAGAAAACCATCAAGCTATAACTCTACCTCGCGCAAATTTGCCGGCAACTCGCATTTAAAGGCAGGCGTTGGTAATGGGTACAAACATAGCTCCAATGCAAAGTGGAGGTCAAGCCACAAAAGACTACCCTTACTGCCGATTGATCTCATCTACCTGCATTGTAGTGCTGGGACCCTGGTGCTGAACATGCTTCGCGGCAGCTTCAAGAGAGGTTACAACTTCGGGCGTAAGACAACCGGTATGTTTGACGGACAATGCAGGCTCGCCTCTCTTGCTGTCGCGGACTTACTATCGCATTGTATGGTACATCCATGCAATTGTGTTAATCTCCTCGACCGCCAGGGACATATGATTGATAAATTGTAGTCATTGAAGCTTAGGCGTTTTCATTCATCCTAGGAGAACTTTCAGAGGGAAACAAACTTTTGATTCCTTCTTACACTTTAATTACGACCGTTCTCAATCGCCTTAGACTTAACCAAACGTCATCCCCTTGGAGCTCCGTAATTTCAGTGCAAGGCAATACGATCGCAGTATCTTTTTTTTGCAATATGTTAGAGCCTGGAATGGTGTAAATGGTGTAAATGGTGTAAATGGTGTAAATGGTGTAAATGGTGTAAATGGTGTAGAGGGTGCAAAAGGTGTAAAGGGTGCAAAAGGTGCAAAGGGTGCAAAGGGTGCAAAGGGTGCAAAGGGTGCAAAGGGTGCAAAGGGTGCAAAGGGTGCA
The DNA here is from genome assembly GCF_004355905.1 of Pyricularia grisea. Taxonomy (NCBI): domain Eukaryota; kingdom Fungi; phylum Ascomycota; class Sordariomycetes; order Magnaporthales; family Pyriculariaceae; genus Pyricularia; species Pyricularia grisea. Next base: position 7,240,501 of record NW_022156716.1, on the reverse strand, counting down.
AAGGGTGCCAGAGTTGGGGTACACTTAAGGTTATATGGGTTAGTCCGCAAGCGTAGGCTGGGTGGCGCAGTTCACGATAAAGAAAAAAGAGGATAATAATTTTTCACTCCCAAATTCCAGGATGCCAACACGGTGCAAATATTGAGTTTTATTCAAGATCAAGCATTTTCCACAGTAATTGACACCGTTTATACATAAACACAAACGACGTAGTTCCTTTTGAACCAGAGTTATCATGGCGGAAATGCTTTTTTCTTCTTGTAAAGTGTATGCATGCTGATATTTATGCCTGCAACCGATGTATGAAAACTGGAGCGGGCCCTTTTGCCCTATTAGGTTTGTCTGAAGTAGAATTTCCATACTGGACTGGGCTGTTGTGGAGGTATTTGTCGTCTGGAAGGCCAACCTCACAGACAAACACCGCGCCAAAGGTCCTCATCTGAAATAATAGAGCCCGGTTCAAGGTAAACCTCGTAAAAAAAACTACTTGTATTCCAATTACTAAGAGGGAAAAAACCACTGCTTTGCTGACATTATCATAGTGATGGACTAGCCACAAAAGCTGTTGATATTTATTCGCAATCAAGTTGTCTGGTCGTGGAACCAAGAATGCTCTCAAAAACTTCAAGCTTATTAAAGAAGATTCTACTTTGAAGCCACAAGAGCAGTCTTAAGGCTTTAGATTACCTCTATCGAATGTCAACCGACCAAGGCACCACAAGTCTACTATTACTCATTTTCCTTCCCACAGACGCCTGCTGTGCTGATATACTTTACCACACTGCTCAGAAGGTACCTCGCCTGTGTGACCACCAACCACCGCGCTAAAATGTCCAGTCAATACGGTAAAGAGGAGTCGAGGGAAGCAGAGAACAAGGAGCTCATCCCTCAAACTTCGGGCGGAAATATGCAGGATGAGCCCGTGGTGGGAGAGGAAGAGAAGTCCACGCCTCAAGGAATAGCGGAAAGCTCAGAGGGGGAAACTCCCGACGAGATTCAGTATTGCAACATCCTGCAAACCAATCTTTTGGCCATTGGACTCTGCTTAGGATTGTTCGTCGTGGCCTTGGATAATACTGTGATTGGTAAATAATCCCACGCCTCCTGCTTCGTCTCCACGGGAATATATTGACTCTGGGAACTTTTCCCACATTATTTTAGCAATCGCCATTCCGAAGATAACCACGGAATTCCACTCACTAGACAATACCGGCTGGTATGGTTCAGCCTACATGCTTACTAACTGCGCTTTGCAGCCCATGTTTGGCAAGTTCTACACTCATTTCGATGTCAAGTGGACATACCTGTCCTCCTTGTGTGTCTTTGAGCTTGGGTCGATCTTGTGTGCTGGAGCGACAAACCCGGCCATGCTGAGCGTCGGGCGCGCCGTGGCCGGTGCCGGCGCTGCGGCTCTTTTCAACGGAGCCATGACTATCATCAGCTATAGAATCCCTCTGAGAAAGCGTTCCATTTATATCGGACTCCTGACCAGCATGTACGGCATCGCTTCTGTTGTGGGCCCGATCCTTGGTACGTGCCTTTCCACTGTCTTGAAAGTAGGGTCGGTCTAGCCAACTTCTGAGTCTTTAGGTGGTGCCTTTACGGAATATATCACCTGGCGATGGTGCTTCTGGTAGGCCTCTTTTCTCCTTATACGGTTGTATTAATCCGAAGGGTCACTTGCTAAGACCGTTATGCTTGCAGGATCAAGTACGTCCTTGCCGAGTACGACGTTATCTCATGTCGCTAAGCTTACAACTAGATAGTCTCCCCATTGGGGCAGTTACCGCAATCAGCATTGTATTCATCTTTTCAAGTCCTGCCAACAAAGCATCCAAGTTGACTTTCCGGGAAAGGATCGGCAAACTTGACATGGTCGGCATCATCCTGCTCATTAGCTGCATTGTATGCCTGCTCTTGGCATTACAGTGGGGAGGGACCACCTACTCTTGGAGCGACTCTAGGGTATGGGGTTGCTTCCTCGGCTTTGGAATAGTGGGTTTTGCATTCGTCTGGCTTCAGCTCCGGCTAGGTGACGAGTAAGCATTATTTCCGCAACCTAGTCTCTTTTTTGCTGCGCGCCGTTACTGACTTGAATACATGGTCATTTAGTGCCACCGTTCCGCCTCGAATCCTCAAACAGCGGACAATCTGGTCTATACTCTGCTTTGAGTTGCTGGTGGGCGTCGGCATGTATTTGTTGGTATATTATCTACCCTTCTACTTTCAAGCAGTCCGGCTTCTCCCCGCCCAAGCTTCTGGGATCCGAATGATTCCGCTTCTCGTCTCCGTCACCATCGCCTCCATCGTGAGCGGCGGCTTGACCACCGCCACTGGCCACTATGTTCCCTTGCTCCACATCAGCTCCGTCATGTTCACCGTCGGGGCCGGCCTCTGCTCTACCCTGAAGGTGGATTCATACGCTGGCGAATGGGTCGGGTACCAGTTGCTGGCGGGTATCGGAGTCGGATTGTCCCTGCAGGTTGGCTACGTGGCGGCCCAAGTGGTTTTGCCACCGGAAGATCAGGCCACGGGAGTCGCACTCGTCTCGTTCTGCGCCTCGTTGGGAGGCGCCCTGGCCGTTTCATTGGGGAATAATGTCCTTTTGAACGCCTTGACGGATGAGTTGCGGAGTCGGATTGCCGATTCCGATGTCATAGACGTAATCATAAGCGCTGGCGCGTCCAACGTCGCGTCCGAAACCCCGCCATCGCTGCTTCCCGACGTTGTCCTCAGTTACAACAGGGCCATCACGAGGGTCTTCATCGTTGCGATTCCCGTGGGAGCTGCGTCCTTCGTCTTTTGTCTCTTCACCGAGTGGAGGAAGATTGATACCAAGAAGAATTTGAGTGACGAAGGAACTTCGGAGGATTCGAAGGCGGGAGTGTGATGTGGAGAAAAAACAAGAATGTCATACGTCATGTGAACAAAGGAACAGGATTGAGGTATAGGCCGGGGTAGTGGGGGCAATTCAACAACTTGATTTAATGTTCTAAATCAGTACAACACTGAATTTGTGAATGTCGACAGGGACGAAGGAAAATAAAGATAACGCGAGCTTCAGTAGATAACGCAGAATTATCTAGTCTCAAAAACGGATATCCAACATGTCCAGAGTCTCTGCATAAGCTATGCAAGAATAGACTGGAACCATCCAGTGGATCTGATCAGCATCATATGATTCATATGTAAGAATAAAAACTACCTGAATGTCTGGGCTTCTTCAAAAATTCCAACTAGGCGGAATGATCAAGCAAGTAAAGGCCAAAACAAAAGAGGCTCGTCTTTGGGTAGTCAAGGTGACTGGGGGATTACAGGTAACGCTACCAAGGAATCTCCGCCCCATTGTATTCGTGATGCGCGCCCGGGCGAACCTCCATACCTGGGACGTGGATCTTCAAGAATTTTCCATTTAAATCATTGCCATTCTTTGCTATCACTCTCAAGACACCCTCCGCGGACGTCGAAGCATCCAAGTCCGCAGTGTAACTCGTCATGTCCGTTTTCACCCACTATTTCAGTCAAAATTAGTCCAAACGAGGGAGGACGGAAAAACGGAGCCAAGTCCAACATCTCTGGAACAACTTACGCCAGGACAAATGGAAAACACTGCGAACCCCTCTTCCTCGAGTGAATACGCATACTGAAGAGTGAGGGCATTGACAGCGGCTTTGGAAATCTTGTAGGCGTATTGTGTCGATATCATCCACTTGCGGGCGTTTGCCATGGAAGACACACTCGACCCACTGTGTAGCATGACGGAGGTTTCGGTCAGTCACAACCTCCCAACTTCCCTGGGCCCTTAATTCTTGGTCACTCACATGTTTGCTATCTTCTTCTGCTTGCCCTGTCGCAACAGGGGCAATAAGGCCGCGGTAACGTCGTGAACAGCCTCGACGTTTACTTCCAACATCTGGCGAAGGTTGTCCATTTCCTCAATGCTCTTGGAGTAGGCTATAATACCGGCGTTGTTGATGAGCACGTCGAGGCCCTGTCCATCGAGCTTCTTCTTGACCTGCTCGATGCCCTTGGCGATGCTCTCCTTCTCGGTCAGGGTCATGTGGATGATGACAAGACGACCTTGGGACGAGTCGGCGAGCTGCTGTAGCTCCCTTGATGGCTCCGCACGGACCGTCCCGAAGACGATCGAGACCTCGCTCGGGGGCTGTTCTTGGAGCTTCCTCACAAACGCGAGGCCCAATCCCCGGCTAGCGCCAGTGACAAGATATGTTGACATGTTTTTTTTTATCAACTTTCAAGTGTCTTTATTCTAAAGTCCTTGTCTAAAGGGGCAAGATATCGATTTGAAAGGAAATACTACCTGCGCATACGGATCGAGGAGACTGTAGGCGGCATTTAAGTCCTTGGATCCGGCAGCCTTTGGTGCATTTTCCTGCGAGGATTATGAGGTTGATTCCAGGTGCAGATGGTCTGATATGGAAAAGCGTTTGTCGGTTTGAGTTCTGGCTCCCGTTCCGAATTCACGAACTTTCACACGACAAACAACACTTCATCCCTGAACGAAGAAGAGTCTGCTTTGACGTGGGGGACAAGCTTTTGTTGAAACCCAAAAGAAATGTAAAACTTGAGCCGATACGATTTAAACTTCTTATCAGGTCTCCGACTGATTCCACAGAATCCCTCAAATACAAAAGCAAAAAGGTCACTAAGAGGTGCCATGATTCATGATTATGATAAAAAATCACATTCATGCAAAAGCCCTGGCGTAGTTTAAAAATTACCTTTACCAATCAAAGTACCGTCCCAGGGAATTCAAGACTGGCTTTGGCATATTGGTGTACTACAAAGCAGATGCCGCCTTGTATACCCACACCATGCATAAACAGCAGCCAGACCGCTCGCCCTGGCTAAGTGGTTGTTACTTAAACAAATTATCTCTTGCTCCATACTGGTGCATTTATTGGTGCCTGTCAATCTCCCAAATATACGGACCAAATGGGTATATTCTCTTCGACACGGGTGCCACCACCCGAGGTGCCCACCGATACTGTTATCCCTCTCCGGGAAATGGACAGCTTGCCTTTGTCGGTTGGGATATGCAACGAGTTTTCATTCTATTTCGAAGATGCCCTAGATGTCCGCAAGCTGCAAGGTGCTCTCGACAGACTAGTGAACAAGGATAAATGGCGGAAGATGGGGGCAAGACTGAGACGCAACGTCTGTACCATCCCCCAGCCCCGTTGCTGAGATCTTGACTGGGCTAAAGCTTAACTCTTATTTCGCCATGCAGAAAGATGGGAATCTCGAGTATCATATACCGCAAGAGTACAGCGAAAAGCGTCCCGGCGTTCTGTACAGCCAGCAAACCTTTGAAACATCCATCGTCGATCATCCAGTGCTGTCCGAGATACCCAAAGGTAATGGCGAAAGGCCGGTCTTGATGCAACCTTCCTGGCACTTCCGGCCTTATATGCGCGGGCCCAACAGTCCACGAAGCCTGGAGGACTGGCTGTACACCGACATCCCACAGCTCGCCATTCACTTTGTCATCTTCAAGGACGCCACAATCTTTACGCTCACGTACCTGCACAGCTTCATGGACGGTTCGGGGTTGGGGACTCTGACCCAGGCCTGGACCGCCGTGCTCCGAGGCGAGGATGACTCACTACCTCCCTTCATCGGGTACGAGCACGCGGACGACCCTCTAGCGGCTCTTCGGCAGCAGCGGCCCGGGTCCGACTACGTGCTCGCGCAAAAGGCCCTCAAGGGTTGGGGGTTTTTTATATTTGTCGTGCGGCAGATGCTGGAGCGCCTCTGGTGGCCCCGGGAAGAGGCTCGGGTCGTGTGCATCCCATCGTCATACGTCAAGCGGCTGGCGGGGGTGGCGCGGGCGGAGCTGGACGCTGATCACCGCGCCCAGGACGGCGCTGAAAGTGGCCCCCAGCCCTTTGTGAGCGAGAGCGATGTGCTGCTTGCGTGGTGGGTCATGACCGCCGTGCGCGCGCTAGAGCCGGCGCGGGGCCGCACCGTCGCGCTCATCAACGCCTTCGACTCCCGCGCGCTGTTGGCCGAGATGGGGCTCCTCCCGCGTCCCGATGCCGCCTTCCTCGGCAACGCTGCCTACGGGTGCGTGACGCTGTCGCCAGCCCGCAACTACCTCCGGGATACCACCGACGGCCCGCTTGCCCCGCTCGCCGCAAGCATCCGCCGGGATCTTCTCACTCAGCGTACCGTCGAGCAGCTGCAGGCGCAGTCTGCGGCGCTCCATGAGAGCTTGGCCTCGGCGGGCCGGGCTCCGTTGTATGGTTCCTCGGATATGATGTTCTTTGCCTACTCCAACTTCAACACGTTCAAGCTCTACGAGGCCGACTTTTCCCACGCCCTCCTGGCGACGGAAGCCGAGGGGGCACACAAAGTTTACTCGGGGGCTCACCGTAGGGGAACGCCGACGTGGATCGGCAGCACGTCGACCGAGGCCGGGTTCTCGCCACGGAACACGGGCGTATTTATGGGGAAGGACAAGGCTGGATACTGGTGGCTGTTTGCTTGCCTGCGGAAGGGCGCCTGGAAGAAAATAGAGGAACAGTTCAAGGCGTGTCCCTGACGGCATCTGTTGTTGGATTGTTTTTGCTTCTAGCTGATTCCCCAATAATATTTGATTAGCTTGTATTAGAGGGGCTTTCAGGGCAATCTTTCAACTTCTTTGGATAAAGGAAAGAAAAACATAGTATAAATCCACCTCTACCACTTGTCCAAAGGCGTGGGCGTGGCTGAGGCTGTTGAGTGGAGAATGCATGCTTTGTTTCATCTTTTGGCGGATTGAGAATAAAAAAACTGAACCTGAGATCGACTAGAAGACAACAGGTGTATGAACTCGGGTGTTGTCTGATTTTAATCTGGACTTTGTGATTAATTGCAATCTCGCCTCTTTGGAATCGTTTTCGTGATTGTATCACTTTTTTCCATTTGTAAAACCCAACCGTTTGCTTTTATCTAGGAGGCACATCCAATACATCCTCCACGTGATGAGCCGGACCTGCAACTTTCGCCGCCGTCGGTAGGATAACTTGGAATATTTCGTCCTGTTGGAAAGTCCGCGAGCGAGTCACACCCACCCTGTCTATTACTATAACAACCACCGCACTAAACAACAGAGATTAGCACTATACTGCCAGTATGCTTATTAATTTAATTAATTGAAAGGAAACTGTAGCTTAGACAATAAGAATTCAAGTTAAGGTCTTTGCAATAGTTGGAGGCATATTCCGTAACGACGCTGCTGGTACAGCAAATGCCCCCCGTTTTAGACCCTCGGGAGTCTTGGTCTAGTCCGTTCCTTATAGCCAGGCCAGCGAAAAAAATAAAAAGGAGCAAAAATAACCATGGATGAACGCATGATGAGAATATGTTACGGTGAGAAAACAAAGTAGAACGGCGTTAAATAAGGAGTAGATTATACGCACAGCGAATAAAAACAATATTTTCGAAAACTACAAATTAATAGAAATTCTACACAAGGAATTGCATCGTTTTATCACGGATTATTTGTTATAAAAATTTTTAAGCGACCGTGGTGTTTGATGTCCCGTTCACCTAAGTGGTTTCCAAAACACATCCGTAACAGAACTCGTTTAATATTATTACTATATGTACATACTTAACAGTGAGACACTACAAGCTTTACCACGGTAGATGTATTATTAATAGCCTTGAGATATCTGGTCTGGTGGATATTTTTGCACGTATCCTCCCATATTTTCTGTCCGGATCAGGCCCTCAAGACCTCACCCTGAAAATTATCAATTCACCCCCAACTCCATACTTGGGCAGAGTTCACATCAACTTTCTAGGTTGTGGTCGTTGCCTGAGCTTGCCAGCGCCATGCCAGTCTGGCTGCAAGGATTATTGTGAAACTCGATTCTTTGTCGGGGAGTGAAGCGAGTGCTGTGAGTCTCGAGGGATGAAATATCACTGCCCCTGTAATCACAAGCAAGCCTAAGGCGCTGGTGGATGGACGGCTTCTTTTGAAATGAATACAAACTCAAAATTTGACATGATTTGAATGGCATTCTATAACTATCATAATGCAGGTTTCCATCCTCCTTCAGTCTCAAATATCCTACCAACCGCCTTACAGACCGACAACAACCGCCTGTCCTGGTAACGAGGAGCAACCAGCGACAGCCCAATCGGCATACCATTCTCTCCCTTGAAGCCAGGGATATTAACAACGGGTGTGTGCAGCGCCGTCCAGATAACATTGAAGGCCGCGCTTCCCGTGCTCTCCAGCCCGGACGGGGCCTCGTCCGGCACGCTCGGCACGACGACGGCATCGTACTTTGCCAAGATATCATCAACCCGCGGCCTGGCCGCCGCGATGGCGTCAAACGCCGCGAGCTGCTGCTTCCTCGTGATGCCCGCCGCGTTCTCCACCTGGTCGACCAGATAGGGCGACAGCTGGTCCCGCGACCCGGCGTACTCGGGCCGGAAGGCGCTGCGCCCGTCGCTGGTGATGACGACGCGGTGCCACTCGGGCAGTGCGTCCAGGTCCGCCGGCAGCGAAATCTCTTCGACCGACGCGGCGCCGTGCGCGCGGAGGAGGTCTGCCGCCTTTTCCATCGCGGCTTGGGTCCCCGGCCCGGCCTGTGGCCAGATGACAGTTTTGAGGATGGCGAACTTGGCGCCCTTGACGCCGGCAAAGCATGGCTGGGAATCGTCCTTGTCGTCCTCGATGCCGAGAACGTCGGCCAGGAGCTCCAGGTCGGCGACGCAGCGCGCGTAGATGCCCAGGGTGTCGAGGATCAGCGAGTAGATCTTTTGACCCTCCCTGCTGACGGCGTTCCAGGTTGGTTTGTAGGCGTAGATGCCGTTGAAGGAGCCCGGGCGGATGGTGCTACCGCCCGTCTGCGTGCCGAGGGCGAGGGCAACCTGCATGTCGCCCACGGCGGCGCCGCTGCCCGAGGACGAGCCTCCCGGCGTGCGGTTGGGGTCGTGTGGGTTGCGGGTCTTGGTCCCCGCCACGGTGGCGGCGAACTCGGTGGTGGTGGTCTTGCCGACAATGAGGGCGCCAGCCTGGCGGAGGATGGCGACGGGGCCCGAGTCGACAGCCGGTGCGTCGTTGGCGTAGATGGGTGAGTTGTGCTGCGTAGGCATGTCTTTGGTGTAAAAGATATCCTTGACGCCTATGGCGACGCCGTGCAAAGGGCCGCGGCTTTCAGGGGGTATGCGGTCCAGATCCCGGGCCTGGGACAAAACCAGGTCGGGTTCTAGGTAGGCCCAGGCCTGGACGGCATCGTCGCGGTCTTTGATCCTGTCGAGCAGCGATTGTGCATATCTTTCAACTGTGAGCTCACCGGCGCGGACTTTTTGCAGTGTCTCGGACGCCGTCAAGCGGTATGGTTCTAATTGCATGGCGGGTGGTGGAATGGTGGGACTGTGAATTGAGTGTTGTTTGCGAACGATAAGAAGAAAGAATTATCTCTGGGTCAGTGTTGGGAAACACCAGCCAGAATCACGAACAATAAAACGTTTATTCATGTGTTGCTATGAACGAATCAGAATAATAAAGAGTATGTGACATTGTCTCTGGATAAGATCGATCTTGATAAAATCAAGATGCCGAATCATTTACTCGATTTGAAACCGGACGCGGGGGAACTTGGCATGCATGTACATAATAGATCGACAAGCCCGACCGGTCAACGGCATTGCACAACCCGAAGATAGATAGGGACTCCCGATGAACAAGAGAGCGGATAACAATGTGATATCGATCCATCCGATAGGCGGAAAGCGGTTCGGCGATGTAACGCATGAGGGGGAATCGACTACGGAGGCCCACTCATATCGCATCCCGATAAGACATTTGTCACCCCTTTCGGGACACTTGTATCAATCTTCCGATGGGCGATCAAGATGTATTTGTATTTCTGCTGCAGCTTGCCTCTGGTTTGAGGAGTCGTGATGGTGTTGTCTGCTAATTGTTTGATTATTCTCCCTGTACAGTCTCGTCTTCTCGTTGCAAGGGCAATCTTATCCCCGCACCACTAAAACAAACGAACCTCTGTCCTACAAGGAACAGATTCATTATTTCATACTTAGTCCTCAGTCACAGTCACAATGCCTGAGCAATACCACGGCCACCCCGACTACGCGTTTGATCGCAATTTCCAAGGTTATGGTGAAAAGGGCCTAACACTCAAATGGCCCAACAATGCCAAGATTGCAGTTTCCTTTGTCATCAACTATGAAGAGGTCAGTCACACCCCCTGACGCCACTCTGTTTTTAAATATTCCCACTAACACACAAGACCTCAGGGAGCTGAGCGTTCAGTCCTCACCGGCGACGGCATAGCCGAGCCTAATCTTCGCGAGCACGCAGCAGCTCACCCGCGCATCAACGAGCGCGACTACAGCGTCGAGTCCGAGTACGAGTACGGCAGCCGGGTGGGCTTCTGGCGCATGTTCCGGCTGTTCGAAAAACACGGGCTCAAGTTCACTCTCTACGCAGTGGCGCAGGCGCTCGAGCAGAACCCGGCCGTCGCGGATCGCTGCGTCGAGGGAGGCCACGACGTCGCCTCGCACGCCTACCGCTGGATTGACTACCACGACTTCCCCGTCGACCGCGAGCGCGAGTACATCAAGAAGGCCGTCCTGTCCCTCAAGAAGCTGACGGGATATGCGCCCCGCGGTTGGTACTACGGTCGTCCCTCGCCGCACAGCCGCAGCCTGGTGCCGGCCGTGTACGAGGAGCTCGGCGAGGAGCTGGTCTGGGCTAGTGACGCCTACGCGGATGACGTGCCGTACTGGACGGACCTGCCCATGGAGCGGGACAAGCCCGAGCCCAAGGGGTGTTTGATGGTGCCTTATTCGTACGACTGCAACGACTTCAAGTTCTTGTCAGCGGGAGCTGGATTCCGCGACACTGAGGGATTTGAAAACCACCTCAAGAACGCGTTTGATGTGCTGTACGAGGAAGGTGGAGAAGGCATGCCAAAGATGATGACGATCGGGCTGCACTGTCGCATCATTGGCAGGCCAGGCAGGTTCACGGCGCTGAAGAACTTTGTGGAGTACATTACGAGCAAGGAGGGTGTTTGGGTGGCGACAAGGACCGAGATTGCCGAGGCCTTCAAGGAGCAGTTCCCATACAAGAAGGGACAGCTGGCGTGAGGGGTTGAAAGGGGGAGGCTTTGATGGAATGGCATACAGGACGATTTATAGCAGCCCTAATTGAATTTATGAAGCTTTGATTTCAAGGCCATGTTGAATATATTTTTGAATTTTAATCTTAGTCCCCCTGAACCATTTCATTAAACATCTGCCACACCTCTGCCCCTCCCGGTGCCTCTTCGTCAACCTCCATAAACGCATTTCGCACCGCATCCGACAGCACACTATCCATACCCACAACCACCTCATCCTCTGGCAAGCACAGATCCCTCGAGTCCAACCGAAGCCTTTCTGCCCCACCACCACCACCACCACCACCACCGCCAAAACCTCCATCGTCCGTCATCATGACCCGCAACAAGCTCCCCGACAGCGCATCAAAAACATCCCTGTATTTGACGGCACCGGGCCACTTTTCCCCGAATATCGCCAGGCTCTGGGAGCAAGCGCGCGTGGCCTCGAGCGCCTCGTACCCGAGCAGCCGCCGCCCGCCGCGCCAGACGCAGTACACCAGCGTCAGCCCAGCCACGAAGCACGAGTGCAGCGCCAGCATGGTGTAGCTGAGCGTGCGCTGCCTCTCGAGCCGGCGGTAAGCTGCGCACACGCTGGCGGCCGACTGCGCCACAGCCCGGAAGCGTGCGTCGCCGTGCGGGTCTAGCGTCGGCAGGAGCGCTGTGAGTAGCAGCAGTACGGACTTGTGGTACTGCAGCTCGAAGAAGTCCCGGCTGTCGTGGTGCTGGCTCTCCGGGTCGTACATCCACCCTGGCGACATAGGGGGGCCGCCGTCTCCCGTGCTCCGCTTCGGCGGTGGGTGAGGTACGCTGACTCTCCACTCGTCCAGTTCTCCTTGCAGTGAGCTTATTTCGGCGTCCAGATCCGCTGGGGTTTGGACTTCTTGTCGGTTGACACGGTAAATGCGGCTGTGGATGCGGGATTGGATGCGGTGTAGCTTGACAATGTGGATAAAGGGCAGTACGTTGGACCACGTCAGGGGGGAATCTGACGGCGTGGCGGTCAGGTCGCGAAGGTCTGGGTCTGGGCTCGGGAGCTCGGCGTCGATCTCTCTATCGTCAATGGCAAACGGGCGACCGAGAACGCCGCTGGTCAGCCTATCTAGGCAATAAGCGGCCCAAAACACGCGGCACCGCATCTCGACGGCCCTGGGACTGCTGTTGGGAGACGGGGCGGTCCGTCTGCGACGGTGGAACCCCAACTCGATGCAAAGGGTTACCGCGTGCCGGACTTGCGACCAGGATCCGGCCCCGTATGGTGATCTCTGGCCGTGCAGAGCAAGCAGCAGGAGGAATTGCACCGTTCCGAGGTTGTGCTGCTCCAAGATGTAGTCCATATGTTGGATGGCAGCCTTGAGGTGCGTCTCTGGATGGACGCCGCTTGGCTTGTTGGTAAGTTGGAGGAAACGTGACGAGATGGCATAGATCAGATGCAGGACGCCACGCTGCTGGATCGAAAGCTCCCCTTGCTCAAACTGTTTCTCAAAAAGCTGAGTGTATAGTCTCCGGTCAAGGATCGGCCAGTGAGTATGAAGCCTGTCGAAAAAGACATCAAACAACATCCTTGCCGCCTCACGACTGGGAAAAGCTGCTGCCGTCCCGATGGCCACTGACGTTGGGCTCGTGGGGCTTGGCATGACAGGGGTCTGATCATAGTCTGCAGCAACCGGGTACTCGCCCGTGCCAAATATGGCCTGCCTGCCCCTGGAGCTGTCAAAGATGGACGCCTGCAGCATCCGTGCGATGGTGGCGCCCGAAGTGGAGCCCAGATAGCACGGCTCCGTGTCGGCATCGCCAGTCCCGGAAGCCCGGAGTGAAAGATATGCCACCCCATCTACCAGCGAAGAGGACTCGGCATCCGAAAAGGAGCCGATGAGTGGGTCCTGCCGGCTCCTGCGCCGAAACGCTGGAGATCCAGGGGCGGTTTCATGGTGGCCATCCTCGGCGCCGCGATCCGGCACGGTTATCGGGTTGATCGTCGAGCCCGCATGAGGTGGCGGGATTTGATCCGCCTGGGAGGCTGGTGCTGGTGGAGCAGCGACAAAGTGGTCTTCAGCGAAACCGGGCAGGCGGGATTCGAGAAATGCAATGCGTTCTTCAAGTGCCGCAATGTAGCTGGAAGAAATTAGATTGAGTAAGTTCAGTTTCTTGAATTGGGTTGCTTATCTCCAAGCCATGCACATAGTATGGTTGGGCAACTCCACTCACAGTGACTTTCCCCCTGGATACTGAGGTCGCACGGGACGTTCATATATACAAGGCACTTTTGCCTTTTCACATGACCTGCACACTGGATGAACGCCATCACACTGCAATGTTCATTGATTAGTGAATATGCACATCGCTCTTCAACATGACTCCTTGTCGATTTTCAACTGCTCTCCCATGCTTGGCTTACCCTCTGTTTCCTCCGCTTGCAACGCTTGCAGGCCAAAGCAACCCGGGGTTGTTTTCTCGTGCCATTTTCACTGGTTGGTCCCACCGAGTTGGAGTTGGTATCCGGGGGACAATCTAGAGACCATTCTCCATTGAATGGTGGTGCCACAATGTTCCAATCCATTATGACGAAGGATAAACGAGTTTGCGAGGTTACACGGCTTGATGGTCGGCTTAGAATGGTCGCGTTAATTCGCTAAGAACTGACGGGTCATTCTCATCCGCTGATGTCAAAGATGCGCAAGAAAAATAAGGTGTGGCTGACTATGTTGCGTATGCAACCAGAAAGCCCACCTCCAACGGCCGAAATCGATGAATGTCAGTCATCTCGGCACTGATAAGTCAATCCATGCTATCTTTGATCAACAGTGTTGTATGCTTGTTATTTACTCCACTCCGGGGAGCGGGTTGCCCCCAAAATGAGGAGAAGGCCGACAACGCTTACGGCTCCAATTGGTCGATATCGTCGTCGTCAAGATAAGCAGCAGTTGTGTCCCCACATGGTGCTTTGCCTCTTCAGCTTGGGGATAATATCCATTTTCCCCCCCAATGAGCCACATGGTACCCATGAAATATGACTGGGCCAAGATCTGGGCAAATTGAACAATGCCTTTCCCAGAATGTACTCCGGCCTTGGTCGACAACGGGTAATTTTTCGATAGCAGCCAATTAACTTTTGTCGGTTGCAAACAATCCGATACATGGTTGCTATCTATTTCCCATGTTACTATAGGTACTAGCCTAGAACTAGTTCCAACTAACTGGTCAGGGGCATTATCAAACCTCAGTCATGTCGTTGGTTTAAAATACTTGACTGTAAATGATATTAAGGAGCTCACATCCAACCACTCCTCTCATGCTACGGAGAGATCTGCGTGGACAGCGGCTCCCACGCTCCAACATACCTACCTCTCCAACCTAACTACTTTAATTTGAGGACACAATTCTTTCGATATTTACTCCCCCTGTTGTAGTGTATTAAAATAAAAACCCCACAACAACAATGGCTCGGATCACAACACCGAGCCTCACTGCCGTCAAGGCCCCCTTTCAGTCAAAGGAAACATTTGTCTCCTGGCTAGAGGCTCCCGTCGGTTCCGAAGATGGACGCCCTCTTGTTGGCGACCCTGGCTGGTCAAACGTGGACCTGGTGCCAACGCCACCAGAGCAGAGGACCTGGACTTGGTTCAACCTGCCAATGTACTGGTTCTCCACCATGTTTGGCATCACGGGTTGGAACGTGGCGGCCTCGCTCATCGTCGTCGGCCTGACATGGCAGCAGGCCTTCATCTCGTGCATCCTCGGTGCCCTCTTGGCTTCCGTCGTTGTCGTCGCCATGGCTCGCCCTGGTGCAAAATACCACATTGGATAGTAAGTTTTTTTTTTTTTTTCTTCCTCAACGCCCTGTATATATCTGATCTTATCCGACGCGCACTCACTAACAGCTCAACCCCAGTCCTGTCCTTGCCCGATCCGTCGTCGGCATGTACGGAGCCTACTTTTTCGTCTTCATCCGCGCCATGGTGTGCATCGTCTGGTTCGGCATCCAGACCTATTACGGCGGCAACCTCCTCAGCGTCTGCTTCCGCTGTATATTCGGCGACTCGTGGCAGAAGCTCCCCAACACGCTCCCCGCCGACGCCGACATCACCTCCAAGCAGCTGCTCGCCTTCTTCCTGGTCTGGCTGCTCAAGTTCCCCTTCACCTGGGTGCACCCGACAAAGATCCACTACATCTTCACCGTCAAGGGCGTCATCATGCCCATCGCCTGCCTCGGCCTCTTCGGCTGGTGCATGGCCAGCGGCACGGGCGTGGCCGACATCAACAAGGCCAACGCCGACGGCCACGAGGCCGCGTCCAGCACCCCGCTCGGCTGGGCCCTCATGAGCGGCATCAACGTCATCATGGGCTCGCTGTCGCCCATGCTGGTCAACCAGCCCGACCTGGCCCGGTACGTGCAGAAGCCGCGCGACGCCGGTCTGCTGCAGGGTGTTTGCGTCTTCTTCGGTCAGGTCCTCGTCTTCTTCCTCGGCCTCGCCTCGACGACCTCCATCCAGGGCAAGTGGGGAGAGGCGTACTGGAACCCCTGGGACCTGCTGGACGCCATCTTGGATCACTACTGGACCTCGGGTGCGCGCGCTGGTGTCTTTTTCGTTTCGTTGAGCTTCCTGTTTGCCGTGTTTGCCACCAACCTCGGCTGCAACTCGATCCCCTTTGGTGCCGACATGACCGGTCTGTTCCCCAGGTGGCTCACCATCAAGAGGGGTCAGATCCTGTGTGCCATTTTGGGTGTAGCCGTGGTGCCGTGGAAGCTCATGGCGGGTGCGGAGGAGTTTTTGTCGTTCCTTGGCAGCTACAACATCTTCATGGCTCCGCTTTGTGCCGTAAGTCTCATCTCTTGATCCTTTTTCCCCCGGCAATGCATCATACGTTTGACACTAGGACTTAAACTAATACCATCAAAAAAAAAAAAAAAAAAAAAAAAAAACAGATCATCATCGTCGACTACTTCTTCAACCGCAAGGGCAACCTGCACGTCCCATCCATGTTCAACGGTCGCAAGGGTGGGCTTTATTGGTTCTGGTCAGGCGTCAACTGGGTCGCCGTCTTCTCGTGGGTCAGCGGCGTCGTCATGGGCCTCCCGGGGCTCGTGGGCCAGTACCAGCCGCAGATCATCAGCCAGGCCGCCAAGTACATGTACATGATGGGCTGGCAGCTGACCTTTGTGGCGTCGGCCGTCGTCTACATGGTCTGCCTGCAGTTCTTCTTCAAGCCCAGGGTCCTGCCGGACGAGTGTGCTGGTCTCGCCGGTGCGGCATCTTTTGAGTGGCTCGCCAACGATGGACGCGAAGGGTTTTTGGAAGGCGAGAGGCCGGCAGCTGCTGGGTCTGAGAGTGCAGAGGAGGTCATATATTCGCCGCCCACACCGACTGGAGCAGAGGAGGGTTCCGGAGGAGAGTCGAAATGGTCAAAGGTCTAGGGTGTTTTTGAAGCGTCATCAAAGGAATCCGGTTGACTACCTGGTCGACCTGTAATCAGTGTTATTTGGGTAATGAATGATAAGAGTATACCAGTTTGTTTGGAGAGAGCTGACAGATGAAACTGTGCAAAGAAAATGCAGTGTAACATAAGGTTTACTCTTCAGCTCAAATTAATGCCTATGATTCATTGCACCTGTGACGATCTACCGAAGTACGCCGTTCTGAGGATGGTCTCATGCATGAGGATCACCATATCCATGTGGGTCAGAAAACAACTGCCGTTAAACTGTGCACAGTACTGGAGTTCACCCTTCATGTGATCGACCAAGATACACTGGTTGGTACTTATTATTAGTCTGCTACATGCCAAGTATTTTGTCTGTTACGGAGCCTGGAATCAGAGACTTTATCACATTGCCTATTTTATCTCATAAGTTGGGGGCGCATATCCTAGGGTGGAGTCATAGTTGCACTTTAATTGCCCCATTCAGCCAAAGTCAAAACCAAAGTCGCTATTTTTGTCGTTGGGGGTCAAAGCAAACATGCCAGGCCTGCCCAAGTAATGGATCAGTCCCGTCCCAGAGTAGCCTCTGAAATGCCAGATCCGTCCGATGGGGCCACACTGAGCCAGTAAAACCGCCTGTCAAATTGCGGTCCGGATCGTGCACTTTTGTTTCGAACAAGGACTAATAAAGAAATAAGTTTGATGGCCAAGCTTGACTTTACAGGGTCCAAAAAAAAACAATCGCCTGTTTGGTGTTACATGCCGAGAAACTCATGTCATCTCCTCTGTTCTCTTGCGGCAGCATGGTCGCGGACTTAGGAAGGGACGAGAATGGCATCGTCAAACGGAGAGAATATTTAGGCATATAAATATGAACGGTAGCCAACCCTTTTTGTAGACATCTTCACTTTTTATCTTCATTCTCGTTTGTATACAGGTTTCCTACAGTCTATCTTTTTTTCCCTACTTTTCCTCTTCATTTCTTCGGTGCAAGTCATCTCACTATTGCAACTCTCTTTGTTCTGGCCAACAATCTCTTCTTTTCTTTATCCAAACCCAGCACAAAACAAAAACTCCGCAGCCATGCAGACCTCATTCACCACTATCGTCCATCTCATGGTCGCCCTCTTGGCCAGCAGCGCAGTCGCCGCTCCATTGACCACCACCGAAAACGAGAAACCCAGGCTCCTACCCCGCCTGGATTCACGCTGCGCCGACGAGGGGTACGGATGCAACCTCCGGTGCTACCCAAACACCGACGTGTGTGGCTGGGTCGCCATTCCTCCTCCCAGTACCAAAGCGACTACCAAGCGCGAAGAGATCAACGCGGCCGCCGAGGTCTAGTCTGTCGATCATGCTCCGCTCGAGGCTCGCAAGGAACGCAATCGCGACTATGGCTTCGGCTGCCAACACCGGTGCTATGGTGTCCAGTCCGCCATGGTACTCAACCTACCACCTCCTTCGAAGCGTTCCGTGCCAGGAGAAGACCGCCGAGTCAGATGCAGATTCTGAAGACGCTACTCCAATCTAGGCCCGACAAACTTGTGACCGCTCGCTTTGCAATGGATAAAAGGCCCTGGCGCAATTGTTGAAATTGTCGATGAGCAGGCTCTGATCATGCCCTAGCAGATACGGGGAGGGATGGGAAACTAAGAAACTCCAGGAAGAGTAAAATTGGCTTGATTGAATCAGCCTTTATGTTTCCTTTATTGGTTGCATTTTCTTGAAGCGGGTTCTTGTACATAGGTCGTGGCGAATTGGATGAATTTTAACGGGATGATCTTTCCATGACAGCTCCCTTCGCACATTCTCTTTCTGGGAGAATGAAATGAGAGACCGTGCTAACTAACCTTGTTCGTTCCAAATTAGAGTTGGATCCTAGAATTTGACCTGATATGTTTTTTTTCAAGGCATTCTTACCTTGTTTGAAATATTAGGAGTGAGCTGAACAAAGGTTCATGTGGTACGAAGGGCAACAGATGGAGATTTTTCTGTTCATTACTCTCGGCACGAGGAGGTGCTAGACCAACTACTTATTGACTAGGTATCGAGCTATTCAAGCACCTGAAGGCGAAAATACCATGCTCTAAATCTTGTTTCCGTGATCTCAGATCTTTATATGAATACAGCCAAGCAAAACACTGAAAAAGGAAAGGATATAAGAAAAATAAACAAAAAAACAGACTTTAAGCGTTGAGGCCATACAACCTTGGGTGATACCAAATCAGATCCCACGCCAAGCTCCAGCAGCAGTGTCAGATCGATACAACCAACCAGTCAACCCACCAGCGAAAGCGCAGGAGTGATCCTGGGCAGCGTTCAACCTGGAAAACAAAAGAAAACGAAAAAGTGAATAGAAGGACAATAGAAAGAAGAAGGAAAAAGAAGAAGATAAATGCGGACCCAACACATCATTGGTTCCCAAAGGAGAACCTATGTTGACCATGTTGGAACGTGCCGCCACCCTGTTCACCCTGGGCTGCGGAAAAGCTAATTTGGCCCTGGGGACAAGGCGGGCACTGTCCTTCTTGTTGTTCGCCCTCCTCCTGACGGCGCACGAGACTCTCGAGGTCCCTACGCCCTATGGGTATGCAGTGGCAGCGTCCGGTGTTGGTGTGGAGCCCGATACCCATGCTCTCGGCGACGGCGGCTCCTGCGGCAGCCCCGCCCAGGAAGCCTCCTCCCGCCGCACCAGCCGATAGTTGCCCACCCGCGCCCTGCCCTAATCCCGCCGCGGAGCCCGCTGCTCCCTGACCTAATCTCTGCCCGGCGAAACCCGGGGCGGCCGTCTGCGGGCGTATACTGCCTTGGCGCATAAGTGGTTTGCGCATCGATCCTGCACGCGTCATTGCTCCTGACTGCATCATTGATCCACCGCGCATCATGGATCCTGAGCGCATCATTGCTCCGGATGCCGTGCGTCCGCCTTGTACCCCTCCTCGCATAATCCCGAGATTCATTGGTGTGCGCATCGCCTGTGTGCGCAATAGTCTTCCTCCGCGCATGGAAGAAGCTACCCTGGATAGCCTTCCGGCCTTCGCGACGTTTGCGACTCTTGCGGTCCTTGTGAATCGCGACCCAAGCGAAATGGTTTTCTTGAGGAGCATACCGCCCTTGAGCGCAAGGCCCCAGGGTCCTGGGACCTTGCTGGCAATACTGAGCAAGCCACGGGGGACGTGTTTCTCGTGCTGGGCGGGGGCCGGGGTGCTACTGCTGCTGGTGCTGGGTTTGACATCGCGGGCCACGACTTCGGGCTTCTTCCCCTCTCCTTCTTGCTGGGCATCATCTATGGAACCCCTGCTCACGGCTTCGTGAACTTGAGCGACGCCTCCCTGTGCGAGGTCGACGTCGCGGGCAGTAAGGCTGGTCTCGTCGGGGATATCGATTGGCTTAGCTAGCCCGGGGGCGCTGAGAGCCACAATGGCGACGAGCTTGAACACACTGAAGAGTTGCATTTCTCTAGAGTTGAGAAAACCAGAATTGCGACAAAGGACATCAAGGAAAGAAAAACAAAACAAAAAGAAGAATGGAAAAGACGGTCTAATAGCGAATCATAACCAAGAAACTCCCAAAGAAACAAAGGAAACCAAAAGAGTGAAATACGGAAAATGGACAGCCAGGGTTGACAGTCTAAAAGCCGGGTGAGAGAGAAAAAAAAAATGCAAACAAAATTTGTAGAGGCGGGCCCGGCACCTTTTGTACGCATTGAGAAATCTTAAACAGGCGCTCTGGCACTTTCTGCCAACTATGCCGATCATACAAAGCTGTCCGTGGAGATTATCTTACCACGGCCGAATTGACCGATGAAGCCGGCAACACCCATGCGGCTATATACGATGGTACATAATCGCACCAGGTTGCAGCTTGTGCGTACCGTATTATGGCAAGGTTATTTTTATGATCTACCCATCATTGATCGTCGGCTTCTTAAGAATAGACTGCTATACACCAGGTTAAGGGTATCTGGATTAAAGCTTCCGTCAAGGTTGGGCCACGCATAACACCTAAACTAGTTCAATTTATTTGTGTTCACAACCCTAGGTACTATGGTACTTAAATCAATTAAATTGGTATTTTGATGGATAATGAAAACCTTCAGAGCATAACATACATGTTATTAATACCATCAATGGAAATTTGGATGTCTTCTCAGGTCCCCAAATTCTAATATTGTGTGTCGAAATGTGTGGGATGACTAGTCGCCTCAGTAGGCAGTTATGAAAGCCTTCCTGCCAATGACAGTAGTTTCCCCCTTTTTTTTCACTGCCACTTTAGTGAATATTATCATTTTAGACATTGGAAAGCTGAAAAACCTCGCAGGCATCACCTTATCTACGTATGCATCTGTAATATTTAACCGACAATTACGACGTCATGAAAAGGTTAACACGAGCCAGCTCCCGTTATTGACGAACATCAAACCAGCCCTTAGGCAAGGATTCGATGTCCAACTTGACTTGCGAATACAAAGACGCGATCATCACGCGCAAACTTATTGGGCTTTACCCCTTGTCCTTATTCATGCAAAGTCGCTATGACATGACAAAAATAGCCGTTTTTTTAAATTCTTGCTGAATGCATTGTTATTCCAGAAACCCCACACTTCCGCTTTAAGCCATGCGCTCGTATCCACTTTTGGTTTTTCCCCCCCTTCACCTCCGGGATTGGTCTAGAGAACTGCTGGATCGTGAGGCCGGTGTAGAGGTCGGAGTGGTCTCCGCCTGCTGTTCCGACTTTTCGCCCCCATCTGCCTGAGTCTTTGCCTTGGCCTTGAGGTCCGTATTACCCACACCAAAGGTCAACAATAGACTCAGTGCGGAGCACACTGTGAAAAAGATGAAAATGTAATGCAGCCCGCGCATGTACACCGTCAAGACGAGGTCCACATCCTCCCCCGACAAGCCTAGAGCGTCGATGGTGTAAGCGGAGGAAGTCAGGCTCGCAATGGCCTCTTCGGAGAACCCTGGTCGGCCCGATAGCTCCTGCTTGAGCGTGTTGTTGAGGATGGCGCCCGAGATGACGAGCCCAAAGGCGCCACCGATGGTGCGGATGAAGTTGCGCAGGCCAGTGGTC
The DNA here is from genome assembly GCF_004355905.1 of Pyricularia grisea. NCBI lineage: Eukaryota > Fungi > Ascomycota > Sordariomycetes > Magnaporthales > Pyriculariaceae > Pyricularia > Pyricularia grisea. The sequence goes on along the minus strand of NW_022156716.1, from coordinate 7,218,863 downwards.
ACGGCGCGGTCCCGGTTGGCCGAGTTGGCGTACATGCCGACCAGCGTCGGCTGCAGCGTCAGCCCCGTGCCGAACCCCTGCACTATCAGTATGCCGACGAGCGCCCCCACGACGGTCGACCGGTCAAACGTCAGCGTCAGGCCGTTTCCCAGCGTCCACACGACGAAGCCGACCAGGATGCACGGCATGTAGCGGCCCTTGCGCGCCATGAAGAAGCCAGAGAGGATGGAGGAGAAGGACGAGGTGATGACGAGACTCAGAAGGAGGACACCCGAAAGGAGAGCCCCGTTGCCGAGCACGGATTGGAAGTAGATGGGTAGGTAGAAGAAGGCACCATAGTACGCTAGGCCCGTGAGGAAGGTCTGCGCGTACAGGTAGGAGCAATGTGGGTAACGGTAGAGTCGCAGCGGCATGATTGGCATCGCGGCGACCTTCCATTCGTACAGCACAAAGGCCACGGCGAGGACACATCCTGCGATGAGAGTTCCGATCAGGAACGGCGACGACCAGGCATAGGTGACACCTCCTCCTGAGAGGGGAATCAGAACCAAAAGCACCGATGCCAGGTTCAGCACGATGCCGCCGTGGTCGATGCGCTTGATTCTTTCAAAGTAGGTGCTGCCGTCGTGGTGTCTCAGGGTGAGGAAGAAGAAAATGACGACAGCGGTAGGGGCGGCGAGGAGCGGCACCATCCAAAACACCCAGCGCCAGTTGGCCTTTTCAACCACCACTCCGCCGATGAAGGGACCGACGCCGTTGGCGAGAGATATCATGGCACCAAGAATGCCCTGGTACTTGCCGCGGTTCTCGAGCGTGGTGACGTCGCTGACGATAATCATGACGATGCTGTTGATGCCGCCGCCGCCGACACCGGCAATGGCACGAAAGGCAAACAGCTGCTCCTTGGTCTTTGCAAAGCCGCAGAGCAGGTCGCCCAGGCCCATGAGGCACAGACACACAAGGAGCAAATTCTTGCGCCCAAAGATGTCGGAGAGACGGCCGTTGATCAGTTGAAACGCCGTCGAGGCGATGAGGAATGAAGCCCCGATCCACGACGTGGCGGCGCCCGTGTCGAGGTCCTCAGCGATGGCGGGTATCGCGGTTGATACGCTGGTCTGGTCGATGAAGGAGACGAATAGCGAGATTGAGAGGGCGGGAAAGGCAAGCAGCAGCTGGCGCGTCGTCATGGCGCTGCGCTGTCCGCCCACGCTCTCGGCGTCGCTGTCGTTGCCGTCATCGTTGGAATTTTGCGACAATGGCTGTTCGGCAACCCTTGACCGGCTGTTGTCGTTGTTTTCAAGGTCCCTGTCGGCTGCGGGTTTATTGTCCTCCAGGTCGACATTGTCGGTCTGCGATTTCTCATTCCACATGACAGCTACCGGACTCGTACAAGACACATGTGTGTTGAGAAATCGAAGATACTCGGTCAATCAGTGGCCAAGGGAGCTTCGAATCTATTCAGGTAAATAGTAACATTGATTCTCCAAGGTATAGTATCGCAACTCTTCCGGGTGAGAGAACCAACGCATTCGGTCGAGGTGTACGTAACCGGGAGTAGGATCGCTTCCGATAAGCCGGCATCCCGTCATCTCTTGTTGAATTTTCTCCGGAATCGATCCCCAGAACGTTGTTTTTGCCGCCCGACTTTTCGGAGACGGGGATTCCGCTCTACGACGTCACAAGCGAGAGGGGGAAATTCCCCTATCGAGACCCATCGCGTCGGCAGGTTTTGAACCGATGACACTTGGCATCCGCTCCACATTAAACCCGAGCAGACGTCTTATCACTGGACATTCAAGGCCCAATCAATAGTTGTTGAAAAAAAAGGTGTATGCTGCTAATTCTGGTTCTGTTCTAGAATTAGTCTAGCCGACTTTTTATGCATGGTTTTTCAAAAATGCCGCTACCGAAACTTGAGGCCTGCCTGAGATTATCAATATTACTGGTAATTATACCAGCGTTGGAGCATTTAGTGGGACACTGCATAACAACCGGTGCATCACAAGTTGAGCAAATTATTGCCCAAGGTTGCACAACTTGTTGACATAAGCACAAAGAGTTTGGTAAATAGTGAAAAGATCCCAGAGTCATTCGCCGTTCGTCCCAGTCCTCAAGGTACAGTGGTCCTTTTGAGCTTGGCAAGTATCTCGTTGCTTTGGTTCCCCTGATCGGTTCAAATATGAAACACGTTCGTTTGCGTGGAGTACTCGCGGTACTTTGACTGCAGTGTCTATATTTTCACATAAATCCGAGAGGCTCATGGTGATTGACCGACTCATGTGTTCAAATATGTACACGGAGCTACCCTGAGGCATCAATGCAAGGTTAAATGCACTACATTGACCCCGGGATTCATATACGCTGACCTACCGCATGAGGTTAAAAACATAATAAAATTCAGACGTATATCCAGCTGTTATTTAATATACATAGTGCCGGTGTGCTTTTCAGCTCGGTATAGCCCTTTATGCATGTTGGTTTCGTGACTTAGGTTGTTCAACTTGTTACAGGCGTGTCGATTAATAGGTTTACGAACTTTTTCATATCAAGAAACCGGACCAAGCCAGTCAAGACCTGGATTACAGCAAGGGCCTAGAGTCGAAAGAGAGATCACTTTACTTTATCCATACTTATAGTACTCCTTTGTGAAACACACGAAATTTACCCGCCCAGAGCTGATATTGGAAAGATTCGCATTACACCTCTTTTTCATACATTTATAAATAGTAGGTAGGTCGGCAATTACCTAGGCATACAACCTCCTGGGTTGCCAGTGCATTTTCATGACGTAGGTCGACCTGTGAAATTTTGCCCGCTATGACAGCACATGGCAGCAATTGTCCTATTCGCATACGATATTTGCACGTATGGTGTATGCCTTGGTTGATTGCGATTAAATAACCTGCTACGGTAATAAAGTCATGTAGCTATCCATGAATTGAAGACAAACTTCTCATGCTTATTCCCCAGATAATCTCCCAGACTCAGGCCCAAGTTCTCAGTAATCAGGGTACCAAACAGTTTGAAGGAGACCGAGCATGACAAGCAAGCACTGCCAAGGGTAGCTGGTCAGTTATTACTATACCAGAGCCCCAGGGGGTATTGCGAAGGGGAAATCTCAACTTACGACAGTCTGCATACTCGTACGGCAAGCCGTCAAATGGCTGGCAAGTCTTGAGGCAGGCCTGCGCGCACTCCTTAGTGAGCTCCGTCTTGTAGCCAAGCTTGGCGGTTTGGTGTGGTCCGGGCGGCTGAATGAGCTGCACATCATCTCTCTTGCTAGGAGTGGCCCTCTGTTTTAAGCTGCTGGTGTCTTTGTCCCAGGGCATCCTGGTCGGTGGTTGCCTAAGCTCGAGCGCGGTGCAGTCATTGCAGGTGAAGGCAGCAGTGTATGTGATTAATATTGAAAATAATGCGAAAACTAAAAATCGGGAGGCCATGGCTGCTGTTTCTGCTTAAGTGATGAAGGTGAAAGTTGAGTTCACGAGATGAAAGGGGGGGAAAATAAATGAATGGATGATGTGGATTTGATTTTGTTGTGAAGATCGACCATGAACGGATGGATGGCTGGCTGATGAACGTAAAAGAGGAGGTCGAGGCGGGAATTCTGCAAAAGCATATCTAGTCATGCCGTGGACAATGCCAACAAACATGTGGGATTTACAGTTTAACAAGTTTTCTACTTTTTTTTTCTTTTTCTTAAATGATGGAGGTAGGGAACTACGGTAACTGTTGGAACTAGAAAATCATGCATGTGTTTTGGTGCCGCTTTTCGCAGGCAAAGGGACGAACGCCATCGACGTGGCGAATGGATCTGCTTCAATTAGCTTGCCTACCTACCTTCCTACTTGAAGGCTTTTTGCACACCGATTGCCTCGAAAAATAAAAATAAAAATAAACCAACAAAACGTAAAAATCATCTGAAATTTAGCAGAACTGAAACTTTGTGAGCAAGGTGGGTATTAAACACTGCGCCTTCCTAGGTCGATATTGGGCGACGGCAAAGAACCAGACGCGTCTGACTTGCCTAGTCTGGAAATGGACAAAGTCAGGAGTCATCGCTATAATTGCCAGGACCAGCAGTCACGGGTTAGGGTTAACTAGTCCTGTCTTTTGCTCTGAGGATCCCTGCGTCCTGATCAAGCCAATGTCGTAATCGTAGCCTAAGTGGGCCGCTTTCTGCTTATCAATCCCCTTGAAAATTTCGATAAGGCGCAAATCGAGGGGGGGCAAAAAAAGTTGGCGGGGTTTGCATTGCCTTGTAGTGCGTGCGGTGCAGGAATATTCGGAAGAAGTGCACTGAACTAACAAAGCAATCACCGAAACACGTCAAAATCCATCACGATCCGACGCGAAGGATTCATACACAGCTTCTTTGGTTTTGCTCTACTTCAGTACGGACCACACGGAAATCAACCGATCACACAGGGACCGATCACCCCGCCAACATGGACGTGTCGATGGACCTCGACGCCCCCGTGCCCATTGCACCACCGATGGGTAGCGCTCAGAACGGCGCAACGTGAGTTCTCGGGATATGCGGGTGGCTTTCTTTCCATCTAGAGGCATGTACTAACACTCACTTCGATGCACACAGAATTCTCTGCTGCAACTGCGGCGCCCCGATCGACGGCACGACAGCCACCGGCGCTCTCTGTTACGACTGCGTAAAGACAACTCACGACATCTCTCAAGGCGTTCAACGCGAAGCCGTCTTACATTTCTGCCGAGACTGCGACAGATGGCTACTCCCTCCCAGCTCCTGGATCATGGCGGCACCCGAGTCCCGAGAGCTGCTAGCTTTGTGTTTGAAAAAGCTCAAGGGCCTCAACAAGGTCCGCATAGTAGATGCCAGTTTCATCTGGACGGAGCCGCACTCAAGGAGGGTGCGCCTTAAGCTCACAATCCAGGATGCCGTCTCCGAGGGCGTCCTGCTCCAGCAGTCGTTCGAGGTCATCTACATAGTCTCCTACCAACAGTGCCCCGACTGTGCCAAGTCATACACAGCCAACGTCTGGCGCGCAAGTGTCCAGGTGCGCCAAAAGGTTCTGCACAAGCGAACCTTCCTCTTCCTCGAGCAACTCATTCTCAAGCACGGAGCCCACCGCGATACCATCAACATCAAGGAGGCCAAGGACGGCATCGATTTCTTTTTCTCGGCCCGCAACCAAGCAGAAAAGTTTGTCGACTTTTTGCACTCTTCAGTACCAGTGCGCACTAAAAAGTCCCAAGAGCTCATCTCACAGGACATACACACAAGCACCAAGTCGTACAAGTTCACCTTCCTCGTCGAGTTGATCCCCATCTGCAAGGAGGATCTCGTCGTGCTACCTATCAAGCTGGCCAAGCAGATTGGCAACATCTCCCCGCTAGTCCTGTGCCACCGCATCGGCACGTCAGTCAACTTCCTCGACCCCGCCACTCTCCAGACGGCCGAGGTTTCGGCCCCGATTTACTGGCGCGCGCCTTTCCGCGCAATCGCCGAGAGCAAGGACCTGGTCGAGTTTATTGTCATGGACGTGGAGCCATCAGGCGTTCACAAGGGCCGCTGGTCGCTCGGCGAGGCCACCGTCGCGCGCGCTTCGGATCTCGGCGTCAACGACAAGACATACTTTGCCCGCACCCACCTGTCAGGTCTACTGCACGCGGGCGACAGTGTCATGGGTTACATGCTGACGGGCACCAACTTCAACAACGACGAGTTCCAGGCGCTGGAGGACTCCAACTCGTTTGGATCTACGATACCTGACGTCGTGCTCGTCAAGAAGCACTACCAGCGCCGCAGGAACCGCAACAAGAACAGGAACTGGAAGCTCAAGCGCATGAACAAGGATGAGGGTGACCTACTGCCCAAGAAGGCGGACCAGGAGCGCCTCGACGCCGAGTACGAGCAGTTCCTGCGCGACGTCGAGGAGGACGACGAGCTGAGGGCCACCCTGGCGTTGTACAAGAACACGAAGAAGACCAAGAAGCCGGATGCGGACGCCATGAGCGTAGCCGAGACCGAAATGACGTACGATGGCGAGGATGACAACGCGCCAAAGGTTAGCATGGACGAACTGCTGGATGATATGGAGGAGCTGGCGATCGAGGACCAGTGAGAATTTTTAAATCTGTTTTGTTGGTCTGGCGCTTGGTATTTTTGTTACTTTGGTTATTTTATGGGATTTTTGGCATTTAGGGGCTGTGGTCAAAAGTTGCATGGTTAGAAGCGTCTCATTTATCTTTTGTCTTCCAAGACAGTTGGCAAGACTGCTTCCTAATTTTTTTTCTTTCTCTGGTTTATATGTCTGTAACCACCTGCATACTTGACGTAAATTCATTTCTGGCTTTATGTGCAGATGAGTAATGGTTTGCTCGCCAAGTATTGGCGTTTCGAAAGAACCAAAATCATCTACAGCAACCGATACATAGACAAAAACTCTTTTTCGCGATCGCCGGGAGAGAAATGCCCCAGCCTCATCAACAAAGACGTTTCCATTTCCAGTGAACTGCCAACAAAAGCCCAGGACTTCACATGAATATAACTTGACTAACTCATGGGATGAAGAGGACCGTGAAACAGGGCCTGGCCCACGCACTGGGAGCAGCCGAAACTGTTCCTGACCTGCCAAGCCCCAAGACCCAAGTCCATCAGGGCCCGAAAAGATTGGTCCTTTTGGCCGCGTGCATAGCTGCCGGAAGGTCATCACCGCTACGTTTGCGCTTCGCTCCAGCCTGGTCCATCCCTTGGATAGACAGCCTTTGCGCAGGGGGATTTGTTGCGGCTCGCCGGTCGATGGCAGCATGGAGTTTGGTGCCTCCTGGCGGTGTCGTCAATGCTGCGTTGGTCGAGCGGTTTGCTTGCGCGTCCGGCTTTCTTTGTTCGTCCAAGTAGGTAACCTCTCCCGTCTTGAGATTGACAAGTTTTCTTCGCGTTTGTGATTGCGGTTTCTGAAGTGTCGGAACGGGCTTGACCATCTTGTGTATTGCTGTAGAAGGTGCCTTCTGTGGCTTGTCGGGAAGCTCGTCTGCGCCATATTCCTTAGGTTCCATCATATTTGAAGGCTTGGTCTTCTGTGAGGTTGGTTGGCAAGTCGTTTTGCTAGTCATGACTGGGCTTCTCGTGGATGAGTTTCTAAGCAAAGATGGTTGCTTATAGGAAGATCTCTCCCCCAACTGGGCCTTGTCGTGGCCTGGCGCTGCATTCTTTACATTTTTGACAAACTTGATATGTTTGAATGGACCGGATTCGGCTTTGTCCTGGGGGTTCCTCTCTGAACTGCCTCGCAAAACTCGACCTGTGCCTGCATGTCTAACGGGGTTGGGTGGTGCAGCGTAGGTTTCGTTTATATGACCAGCACCATCGACCTCAACGTCACCACTGGAGGGCGTAGATCCTCGAAGGTCTGCAAGCGCTGGGCTTGAAGATGGACTTTGGGATCGAGCCAGGTTCGGCTTTGCAAACTTTTTCCATCCAGGACCAACCATGGGAAAGGCAGGCGGCCTCTGCTTGTGCAATGGCGCATCCAGTGGAGTGGGCGAGGTGCTCCTGTCGCATTCATTCCACTTTGTTGAGGATATTTCGTCCTCGGCAAGGGGTGATGTGGTTGTCCTTGGCGCGAGGGGACTACTCCTCGGGAGTAGGCGAGATTGTGAATATGTACTGGTTGGTATTGGCATCGCCGGTTCGGTGCTTTTGGCGGCAGCTGTTTTAGTGCCATGTGGACCTTCTTCCGGCTGTGCCGATGATTCCTCCGTGTCCGGGAGGTTAGGGTCAACAACTGGCTCGCGTCCGTCTCCAGACAGTGGACTTGATGCTTGTGATGAAGACATGGTTCCTTCACCAGCTCCAGTGGTAGTTTCAGGGCGTTTTCTTTGTATGTTACTGTGGCTCGATCGCCCCATCATTCTCAAAAGGACATGGTTCGCCGGTATAACCTTGCTACTGGTCTTTGATGATGCCGTCTCAGTGTCAGTATGGGCATCAGTTTTAGCGGCGTCGACAGTTCCATGTTTGATACTGTGGCTTTTTCTGATTGATTGCTGCTTGTTGTATTCAACCACAAGCCCTATATACTCAGTCAAATGCTCAACCAGCTCCCAGGAGTCGCCCGTCTCTGGGTAGCCAGTCCACCTGACTAGGTACATCTGTCGATTGAGATCTTGATCCAGCTTGCAGTCGAGGATGACTTTGGCTTGCTTTCCGTCCGAAGACAGCTTGCTTTCCTTCTTTGGATTCACCTCGTCAAGTTTCTCATCCCCTCCCTCAGAAGTCGTCATGTCTACATCCAAGGAAAATTGTATGGAAACTTCAGTTGCTGACCCGTTCGTCCTGTGGTCCCTTTCTGGGGTCACGAAAAGGCCAGGAGAGCTTGACTGCAAAGGTGATATGTCATTGTTACCATTGTGACCTGATATGGTCTCCGCGGAGCTAATCAATGGTTCTTGGCCATTGCTCTGCTTTGTCGGTGTAGCAATGACCACCGATTTTGGTTTGTGGCATTGCAGCTCTAAAGCCGGATGGGAAGTGGATGTATCATCCAGCCCCAGCATAGTCTCAAAGAACTCGTCTCCGGAATTGTCGTTGCGATCTTCAGCTGTCTGCTCGGGATCCTTGGATGGGGAGTTGAGGCAAGGATCCGTCTGTTTATGGCCGGACACGGTTACCGACGGTATCTCAATCGACTCCTCGAGATCCATATCCTTCTGTTGTTGGTTTGCCACACGTTGATCAGCAGAGACAGTTCGCGCAGTCTTTTCGGGAACTTGGTCTCCATCAGACTGCTCTTTCAGGTCCCTGACTTCTTTGACGAGATCGCCCCCTCGCTTGACAAGCTCAACGCACTCGTGCATTGCCTCTGTGAGCCAGATGCTAGGTACCTCATCCCAGCAGAGCAAATCCGGCCAACGTTCCTTGGATAGTCGGATCACCATTCTCTCGGCTGCGAAACAGAGAGATGTCGGGCCGGTCGCCAGCAGGGTAAAGATGCATCCTTGGAGTTCCGCTGCTTGTAGTTCATTGATTCCCAGGGCGCAGACCACATCTCGTATCTCGATTTGGCAGAGAATTTCTTGAACTTCACGACACTTGGCCCACTGCTTTCGCACGCTGTCTTTAATACTCGAGACGGTTTTGAGGTTTGTTCGGTTGCCAATGGCAGGCCTGAAAGCCGAAGCTTCAATGTCGGAATCCATGCTGGACATTCGGGCAAGCTGTTTGGGAGCTACTGATGTTAGGAGCTGATCGATTAACGGTCTTCTCTTCCGATGTCATCTGCAAGGCAGATGGAGAGGCAGATGTGTGACGGAGGGCAGCAAGTTCTGCATGAGATGCGCGGAAACAAAATAAAACCAAACAATACCACGGAACTGACCAACAATATATGAGGACCCGACTTTTATCAAGGCGAGATGCTAAATTATTTATGGAGGCAAAATATGAAAGAGTGAAGGCTACAATGCCCAATAAGTATCAGTCTGTTTTGGTACGGTTGGATTCTGTCGAACAAATCGAACAAACGGTTGAGGTGAAAGTGACGAAGGCCTTAGTCGATGTGTGGCCTGGCATGGAGGCCCAAACACAGTTGTTGCTTGTTTTTCTGTGTTAAAAAAAAAACCCCGAAGTGGTAGTCAGAACAGGACAAGACACTGCTCGAGCTGTTCTTAGGACCAGCTTGACAAAGAAGATTTCACTGATCATTTCGATAAATGCGCATACCTGAGGTAGGTAGGTAGCTAGGCAGCTGCCTAGGTAGGCGGGCACATGACAAAATGTTTAATTCAATATTATCAAAACAAGGGCGATTTTATAACACCTACAGGATTCGTGGTTCAACATAACGCACCAATTCACCCAATCCCAATAACGGGAATTATCCATTTGCAACTTTTCCAACACGTTTGAAAATACGAGTTAAACAAATAAGCACCTAAGGTACCTAAGGTACCTATGGTAAGCAGGCAAGACGTAGGCAAGTACCTAGGTTACCAGTGCGGATTCATCATGTACATGTTGGTTTCGCATGCTAAATACAACACCATCAACAATCCCCCCTAAAAAAGTGTCCGTAGCGTCTTCTGCGCCTGGGCTGGAGGTTCTGTCGTTTCTTTCTTGGAAGCCACATGAACCTGCTCAAACTTCATCGACCTTGACTTTACAGCCCCACCATCGATATGTGCTTTGTCAACTTGCTCGTCCTGGCCCTTGGCCTTCTTCTTGGACTGTATACCCTCCAATACCTTTGCTCTCTCGGCTTGCCTGACAAATTCCTTGTTCTCCTTGGTCGACCGGGCAATCTCTGCCCGCATCCTGTTTGCACGCTCCAGGTTCTCTGCTGCGATTTGCTCCATCAAGTTGTGCCACTTGAACCCTTTCAGATACAACAGTGTCCATATGTCATCCCGGTAGTATGACCCCTTCTTTCCACCAATGGTTTGTCCATTCAGTACCTCTGCCACCGCCTTTGCGTCCTTCTTGTCTAGAAACTCGACCCAACCGTCCACAAAGCAGCGCTTCTTGTTACCTCCAGCCTTGAGTCGCCTCTTGCGGGCTTCTGGGTCCTCGGGCGAGAGAAAAATGCGGTTGATCTTTCCGTATGGAACCAGCAAGGAGCGTAGTTTCGACGGCTTCATGAATGGTGGGATGCGCGACAGGTATACAACGCCCGACTTCTTGATTTGCTTGTCTGTGACGACGAGGTTCTTCTTCAGTGGATTTGCAGCATCTGTGCGCAGTTTAGGGCCGACATCTTTGGACTTCTTTGGTCGCGAAGTTGCGCCATCTTCCTCGTCTCCCTCGTCTCCGTCTCGTTGTTTTGTAGCACCATGCGCCGATGCGCCGTCCTCGTCTTGTAATTGTTGGGTCGGTGACAGGACCGAGTGATCCTCCTCTTCTTGATCGCTAAAGTCATCGTCATCCTCAATGTCGCTGTCGGACCCGATCTTCCTCCGCTTGGCTGACCGCCCGCCTTTGGTCAATTCCTCCGCCTCTGAGTTGTAACCTTGGCTTTGCTCATCGTCGCTCTCGTCCGCGTCAAGGAAGTGGTTTCGTTTTTCAGGTGCCATTTTCTTTTTTCGCTTCCTTTAATCAATGTTTATCCGGTTGTTGACCAAGTATTTTTCGCAATGCGACGATAGCTTCCCACTCTTCCAACAAGTTGCTCGTCGTTACCAAAAATTTCGACAGGGTTCTGCTTATCCGACTTCTTATCTGCTTATCGTCCTCCCGCCATCCACTTATCCACCCGCAGCCTCTTACAGTACTACGCATGCGGGGCAATTAGACAGTTGATGGGCGCCGACCATCGGGGACATGACGCAGTAAGGGGGAGCGCAAGCACATGACCACGCTGTGTTGATACAATAATTGATTACATTTTTCTTTGGTTTTTTTTCTCTATCTTCTACTTTGTCCATAGTACAAGTGCTTTGATCTTACTGCCATCTATCAAACTTTCGTCTTTTTTTTTTTCTCTCAAGATTTGGTTGCACTTAACACTTCGTTGACATCATGGGCTCCGTCGAAACGCTCACCACAATCTCCCCCACCACCAACGAGGGCATCCTCCAGCGCACGGGCGTGTCCCTGAGTGAACTGGAACAGCTACCCAAGACCGCCACCGAGGCATTCAAATCTTGGAGCAAAACAAGCCTTGCTGATAGGCAAATCATCATCCGCAAGGCCCTCGAAGGCCTATCCGCCAAGAAAGATGAGCTAGCCAACGAGTTGACCGTGCAGATGGGCCGCCCTATCGCTTACACCGGAGGAGAAGTTGCCACTGCCATCAAGCGCGCAGAGTACCTCTTGAAGATCAGCGATGATGTGCTCAAGGACACTGACGGCGAGGCCGAAAAGGGCTTCAAGCGTCTCATTCGCAAGGTACCAGTCGGTCCCGTCTTGGTCATCTTTGCTTGGAACTACCCGTACCTCATCTTGGTCAACTCGCTCATCCCGGCCCTCCTAGCCGGCAACACAGTGATCCTCAAGCCGTCGCCGCAGACCCCCACCATCGTCGAGCAAGTAGCCAGCGTCTTTGCCGACGCTGGCCTGCCCCAAGGCGTCATCCAGTACTTTCACTGCGGCTCACCAACTCTCATGGAGACCATCGTCCGCGACCCGCTCATCAAGCACGTATGCTTCACTGGCTCGGTGGCAGGTGGATTGGCAGTTCAGAAGGCTGCTTCAGATCGTATCGTCAACGTCGGGCTCGAGCTTGGCGGAAAGGATCCGGCGTACGTGCGCAGCGATGTTGACGTCGACTGGGTGGCCGGGGAAATTGTTGACGGCGCCGTTTTCAACTCGGGCCAGAGCTGCTGCTCCATCGAGCGTGTCTACGTGCATGACGACATTCATGACAAGTTCGTCGCGGCCGTCCAGAAAGTGCTCGAGGGTTATGTTCTAGGTGATCCGCTAGACAAGGGCACCCACGTGGGGCCGGTCGTGTCAAAGCGCAGCAAGGAGGCCATCGAGGCACACGTCAAAGAAGCAATCGAGAAGGGGGCTAAAGATGTGACTCCCAAAAACGAATCGTTTGATACTGTACCTTCAAGCTCCAAGGGCAACTTTGTTAAGCCCACCCTACTGGTGAACGTTGATCACAGCATGCAGGTCATGAAGGACGAGACCTTTGGGCCCGTCATCCCGGTGATGCGGGTCAAGAGCGACGAGGAGGCCGTTCAGTTGATGAACGACAGCGAGTTTGGGTTGACGGCCAGCATATGGACCAAGGACACAGACACAGCCGCCAAACTGATCGACGATGTCGAAGCTGGCACGGTCTTTGTGAACCGATGCGACTACCCCAGCCCGGTAAGTTGACTGCTGTGTCCCTGCTCCACGGAACTAATACAACTATAGAAAAGAGTAGACAATATTCCAATACGCGACTTGACAGAGCTCATACTAACATCGATGTTCTTCTATTATAGGATCTTGCGTGGACTGGTTGGAAGAACTCTGGCAAGGGACAAACACTGAGCAGGTTTGGCTTCGATCAGTTTGTCAAACTAAAGAGCTATCACATGAAGGATTATCCGAAATAATCGCCACGAACCGAACCGAACCGAACGCTGGCACGATTCAGCTTCGAAACGGGGGTTTTTTTTCTGGTTCTAGAAGGAGATGGTTGAAAGCAAGGGAGGAGTGCATATCTTTTTACCCCAATTTTTTCTGTCGTGGCCGGATGCAGCAGCTGTTTCAGCACCGCCTGAGGGCTGTTGAGTACGTACCACTCGTCTCCGCACCACACCTAGGTACCACACTTAGATACACTCTCACTGGATCAACCTTGGCGACTACCAAAATAATCACAGCTTTTTTCAATCTAAGCCTAGCTCGTTCGTTGATTGCTTGACGTGACGTCTTTCAATTTGTTAGCTTCGGCGTTGTTTGCTACGACTAGACCACAAATTTTTGCCAATCGCGAGGTGTGTCAACGCTAAGAGATGATAGCTTCACTTCGTAAACGCAGCCACATATTTTAGACTTTGGAATCTTTTTTTTTTATCCTCTTGCGTATCCAATGTAACATCGCAGAGGAATTAAAGAGACACAGGTCAACTGCACCACATTCCAGCTTCGTAAGCCACGCGAAAAAATGGCCCGCGTTCTTGAAACGGCGCTTGTCGGATGGCCGATACATTTGCAACATTCCAACGTATAATGCACTATTAAAAAACGCCCTGGTTGCCTGAGTGAAATGTTACTCTTAAAATATTAGAATAACGTACCTGCGGCGCGCGCAAAAAACATGCTGATCACTACTTTCACGCCACCGAATGAAACCTTGTTGTATGCTTTGTTCACCGGCATTCTTGAGAAAATCCACTGGAAATAACAAACATCTCCCTCGTCTCTAAATTCCCAATATCTATCACGCTTCCTCACTCTGCCGGTACCTATTAAACCATTCGCAACCATTGGTTTCTTGGTACATTTAGTATCGTTCGATTACTTTCCCCGGAGGACACTGCCTCGCTCGTAAATCGGTGCCGAGTCCTAGCCTATTCCCAAAAGGAAGCTACCAAGTGAACCAATCGCTCACTATCTTTACCTTTTTTGGTCACTGCCTCGCCAAGCTATCTTTTTTTTTTTTGTTCCTACTGGATAGGCGCACACCACTTTTAGATCTTCTTTGTTCTGTTACATTTATTTTCCAGGCAAAGTCCGTGCTAAGATCTTGTTCCTGGCTCGCTTCTCATTTATATATACTCTGCAACCCCTCTTGCTTTGTTGAAGTTGCAGCCCTCGATCATTTCCGGCATCGACATTCACATCCTTCAACAAGCTCAAGCCTCAAAGAACTTGACCACTGCCGGATACACATGCTATCCCATGATTCACAATCTACATCTTCAACAATCACGGCACAGCAGGGTTGAGTAAAGCCTCAGACTTGTCGGAACTCTACCATCGTCACACCACCCAAACACTCCAACAAACAAATACCACAAAATGGCAGAAAGGAACAATACAATGGTTTCCGTCAGGAAATACACATCACAGTTTTCCAAGGCCATGCGCATGTGCGGACCCTCTACAGGCGGTCGATTCGGGAGGAAAAAGTCTAGAGGCATGAACATTGTAAGTTCGCCCGCTCCTTACCATCTCTTCTCATTACCCCTTTTATATCTTTCCTCTCAATATCCGACTAACAAAAACCTTCTTCAAACAAAACAGTCTGCTCCTTCCAACTTCCGCAGGGAAACAACTTGTATCCCGGGTCTCAGCAACGACGAGTTGGTCTCGCTCAGAGAACTCGCCTACGAGAAGGCCCTCGCCTCCCAGATCGGCATCATGGACTTTGACAGCATACCACCTCGCCGACTGCCACCTGCGATCCCTACCCGGCCCATGGGCGGCCCAATGTCGTCAAATCCAGTCCTCGTCATCAGAGACAACGAGCCCAAAGAAAAAAAGAAGTCTGGATTCCTATCTGGGAAGTACTGAAAGGCCAGGGCATCGCAGAGCCCGAAATTCTGCGTGGAATCATGATCTTGGATATTTAGACATTTGACCCTAATCTTTCTTTTGTTTTATTTTCATTTGTCGAGTATGAAATGAAAAGGCGACGGCGTTGGGCGCAGGGTTGAACGGCTCACCGCATGGTGATGAAGAGGTTGGGATTAGAGAAAATTAACACGATGAATGAATGACAAACTGATCCATACATGTTCATGCCATTTGTTGCTGTCTGTATCTCATTGTTGCTTTTGTTGCTGTTTCTGCCTTTTCTACACAGCATCATTCTGATACCCACCCATTATAGGCCTTCAAGCTCTCCATCCGCGCCCCCTCCATCTCGCCCTTGACCCCCAGGAGTCTAACTCTTACCTTCTTGTTCCTGCTCCAATCCGCCAACCACTCCTCCAACCTCTTGGTGGTAGCGTCGTCGTCCCTCACAAGGAGTGCCAAGGCATCGAAGCCACCCGCGCCCGGCACGACACCGCCGTATACACCCTCGACACCTTCCAGCGCATCAAGAAGCTCCGTCTGGCTGCTGGGCTCGATCTCCACTCCACTCTCGGTCCCCATTTTGCGTATGAGGTCCCTGACGCCAGCGACCGCACCTCTGATCCCGCCTGGCTGTCCCGACGCCAGCACTGCGGCCAATGCCTCATTGCGCGCCTGAAGGTCGTCCCAAAGCTTGCCGGCGGCTTCGGCGTTCGCACCTCGCCAAGACAGCACCGTCTTGACCATGCCGACCGTCTGGCTGCCACAGTCCACGTCGCACATGCGCACGGCGACTCCCGGCGGCAGTGTCACGCCGGCGGCGTCGACCTCGACGTCCCAGATCTTGCCGAGGACGAGGTTCTCCAGCGCGGCACCGAAGCCAGGGGCGCCGGGCGCGGGCATGTCAGCGAGCACCGAGGGGCTGAAGCGTCGGTACCTGCAAGATCCGTAGACGGCGGCGGCGACGTCGAATCCGGAGCCTACCTTGCCCTGCGCGGCGCAGTGCGCGGCCTGTGCGAGGTTATGCAGCGTCGCCTTGCCCTGTTCCGTGGCGAGGTCGAACAGCTGCGGCTCGAGGTAGTGCGTCAGCAGCGCGGCTGTCAGGGAGGTGACGAGCGCGGCGGACGAGCCAAGACCCGTCTTGTGTGCACCGGAGAGCGTGGTCGGGAAGCGGGCGAACCGGTTCGTCGTGGTGGGGGCATCGGCGGGTAGGGAATAGTAGTCGTTATCGGCGAGGATGGTCAGGCGTGCTGGGTTCAGACTGCGCTTGGCACCGTGCTTGGCAAGTCTGGATATCAGGGTGAGGGCGTAGGATAGTGCGGTTTCGACAAATGGGTTTTTGACGATTGTGTCACCACTGCCAAATATCGGTGTGAGCCATCCACGCATCATACCGCTCTACCAGAGGACACCTACACTTGTAGCTGCGTGGCCTTGATGCCGCCATCCTCGTCGGCCAGATGGTAGCCGTATCGCCATTGCGCGTCAATGAACTGAGGGCTTTCGACGATGATTTCCGATAGCTGAACTCCAGGGCTGGTCTCTATCTCAGCGGCGACGACGTTGATGCGCGCGCTAAGGCCAAAGACTATACCTGTATACTTGCGATCCAGGACGAGGTACCCACCAGCTAGGAGCACCTTGCCTGGCGCAGAGACGGCCGTGGTGGGATTCTTTGAGAGGGACATCCCGACGGAGCAAAGATTGTAACGGGTACTTGTTTGTGAATGGATCTTTTGGGTGCGTCTGAGCTGAGACTTCCGCTAGGAAGTCAATGTAGCTCAAGCAAGGGAAGCTTGAGGTACGGAGGAGGTATACCTAGCTTCAAATGCGGGGTTCAAGGTCGTAGTGGGGTGACCTAAGGGTTTGACGAACTTCAATTGGGACGAAATTTAGCATACTACAGATGAGCACGCTCGCAGCGGGACCGACTTGCCACGAAGTAAATTTGTCACAAAATAGGACGATAGGTATATCTGATGAGGCAAGTTCACATCAATCGGCCTGTCTGGAATGGAATGATTCATTGATGATCGCAAGTTTTAGTGACGTTGCCACTCAATGGCCAGATCGCCAGGAACTCCCGTGTCAATCCTCGTGGATCTTCGTTCGTTTCAACATTAAAACGTTGACGCTCCCATTGGTTAAATTGGACTTTCGCCAAACTCCTCCGTATGAACTCTTTTTTTCTAAAAAAGTTATTGCCCAGGATGTTTTTGTGGGTGTACTATGATAGATATTGCTGGCCGTCAAGGTGTTGAGTCCCACTTGGCAAACGAAGTGAAAGGATAAACGGGGTTTCGAAAAAAAAAAAAAAAAATTTATGAAAAACACGAAAGGGAAAAAAAAAAACTAACTCGCTTTGTTGCGCCCTCATTTAATTTCTTTCCTTGTCTCCAACTTAATCAGTGCCTCGGCAGTTCAAGGATGGTATTGGATACTTCGACCACTTGGTGATGAGTAGGTAATTATTCAACATTAGACGGAGCGTGTCACAGACGAACTGGTACTTGAAAGCTCCTCCTTACTATTTTCGAATACCTGGGGAGCCCGGATAATTAGGCGCGCAGACAGACGCGATCGAAAAGGTCAAGTGAGGAAAAAAAAAAAAGGTTGCCAAGTTTCCCCATCACCATGATGTCGACCTGCATGAGGCACGACTCGGGGTGCACATTAAAACAAGAATATCCCTCAAATCCTTTCGAATGTGAAAGAATATGCCCTACGCCGGCTTCCGGCCGTGATCAAACGGTGATATCGATCTTAAATCGGGATTAAGCGGGTGAAGTCTTTATATGCGAGGCCGAGTCCGAATAAGCCGGGTCAATTCAAGCGCCGAATGTTTCTAGGCGGGCTGTGCCAAACAAACGCGATCCGAAGTTCCTGAGGCAGCTGACGCGGTTCTTTTTCGCCGACAGGAACTCGTGACAAGCTGATGCTTTCAGTCCGTGCCCCACCACAGGTGCCGATCGCAAGTCTGCCATGCCCTGCCAAACTTCTGTGCCTTTCTTTTATGGAGTTTTCAACGATTGTGCATTGGCTTTGCAGGATCCATTAGAACTAACTACTGTAGACCTAACGACTGTTTGGCGTCGTTCGAATCGCCCGAATCCCGCGAGTTTGCAATAGCAATATTCAGGGTTCTGTGAAAAAAAAGAAGGGTCAATGAAAAAAAGACCAGGGTGCCGGATACGCCTTCCTCCCTAATTTCTAGAACAAATTGAATGGTCGGCATCCTTGTCGGTCTCTTTTCCCCGTCCCCTGCCCCTTTCCTCGAGACAGAACCACGTCGAATTTTCCAACAAGCGACGCGTGCACTTACCGGAGACATGGAACAGCGGATGGAACCACAGGTACGGGCCTAGGAGGCAGCCATCTCGCTTTGCTGGCGCTTTTCTCCCTTGTTGCTGGCTCTGTTTTTGTCTCCCTAGCATGTTACATCTCCCACTGGCTGGGTCTTTTACGGTTAGCGTGCATAAAGTTGGCAGCTACGGAGGTGCTTCCGAAGGAGCCGGCAGTCCCGTCGACTCCAGCCCATTCGCTAATTTTGATTGGTCGATGGGACGTTGGACACCCAATCGAGGTCGTCATCATCGGAGACAAACTCTTACTGCCTCCTAGAAGGCAAGTTTGGGCTGAGATTCAGAGTACGGTAGCAGAAACTGTCTTATTTGCGTGTCTTCAACAGAAGAAATTTTTACGAAATATAGGGGCAAGGTCATGAGGAAAGAAGGCTGCGCAGTAGAGAAAGTAAAAGATCCAAACACTTTCGCCTCCACCATCGCCACCACCAAAAACTTGTCGCGTCGAGTCAGATGCCTTCTCGTCGACTTAATTGCAATCCGATATTTGTTTTTGCGCCGAGGCCTCATTTGGAGAAGAAATCAAAGTGGTATGGGGCTAGGGTGAGGAAGTTAGTCACACATCCACTATTTTCAGTCCCGACCCCACCCATGCCCCATGCAGCTTTCCAACACTGGCGTTCCCGATTTTTCCCATATGCACCAAATCGAGAAGAAAGCTCCATCCAGCTTTCAAGGGGGTCGTGTGTGCGAAGGGAATGCCAGCCCACGCTCTCGGGACTCACGCTCATGCCCATATCACCAAAGGCAAATCCTTTCACTTCTCTCCCTCCAATCCTACCCTTTCCATTCTTTTGGTACACCCATCAACAATAATTTACAATTGGCGCGTTTGTTTGACGGCTCAGGTGCTGTCAAATGAACCTGCAACAGCGACTTTTATTTTCTTGACACCGTAAGTTTATGACCAATCTGCCTTACTCCCCCCAATTTCCGCGCCCGCTACAGAAAAAAAAGTCTTGGAATCTCCCACAAGTTGGGAATAGTGGCGTGTCTCGACGTCACGGGTGGTCAGATTTGTTCGAATCTAGCGCAACAGAGCATGACATATATCAGGTCTATCTGTGATATGTTATGGTTCTATACCTTTTGACATCCGATCTCAATATATGCGCCGGATCTGTTTTTATGCTTCACACCAGACACCGAGTCGCCTCCTCAGGCTCAAACTTGAGAGTTGAAAAATGCAAAAGGCTAACAATGTTTCCCAACCGCAGCTTCTTTCCTTAATTGGCCCTTTCTAAATGCCCTCTATTTACTCCTCCATCTACCAGACCTTCATCCGCCAAGGATTCTCCAAGTCTTTCACCAACGGCTACGCCCAATCGGTCGTCGCCGCCACTCACCACAATGTTCTAAATCCTCAGAACCGCCCGTCCTTTGCGCGGCGCAACAGCACCACAACCCGCATTGGACGGCTCTCATCTACGATCGCACTCCAAAACGCCTTTCACCCTTCAGCAAACACATCCGCCGTCGGTGGTCTCTCAAAAGATCATAGATATGATACGGCAGCGGGAGGTCATGGTGGCTTAGATGCATACTATGAGAATTTGCAGAAGAACGAGGCTGCTAAGGAGCATGGCGAGGAAGTAGATGAGGAATGGGTCCAGTATGAGTTCCCCAAGCGCATCGAGTGGAAGCCATCGCCGGCATCCATATTGCTGGGCGGGGAACCAAAGGCTGCCACGGCTGAGGATGCATCGGAAGATGTCGTCACTCGATCAATAACGCCAGAGGAGGAGGCAGTGCTGGCGCATATTGACGCTGCTCTTGAGTTGGAAATTGAGCACAGGAGACAGCTGGAGGCGCTGGAGGAGGAGGGCTCATTACGGTCCGGCTCCCCAGCTCTGAATGATGCCCACTCGCGCCCATACACACCCATCTCAAGGACAAGAACACCAGCCAGCATTGCCAGGACAGCAACACCCCCGGTTGACCCGCAATCCCTTGCCTATGCCGAGCACCTCACAAAGCTCGCCGAGGCAGGTCGCTATGCCGAGATCCCAGCTGTCTTCGAGGCCATGGTAGTTACGAGCATCAGGCCAACCCCGACCGCCTACAATGCGCTGCTCATGGCCGCCATCCAGCTCCCTTCAGAGAAAATAGAGGTCGTCTCAAAGGCTTTGGATGTCTATGCCGACATGCTGAGGAGACGGGTCTCTCCTGATAGCGACACATTCAACATTTTGGTTGGTTTATTAGCAGCTCGGTCTCTAGAGGTTGCGGCTGAAAAGTCGTGCCTCGAGGAGAAGAGGGCTCGCTTTGGTGGCATGGACGAGCCGGGCAAATTCATGCTTGCCTCCCATGAGTTTGAGCATGCGATACTGTGCGAAGATGACCGCCTTGACCTTGCCATTAAGCTTTTCGACAACTCTGTCATGGCTAACAAGGCCATGTACTCTTCTGAGACCTACCATCAGCTTATTTCGGCATGCGCAAAGGCCGGTCGGTTGTCCGATATGGTTCAGCTGTTTGAGCATATGGAGTTCAGCCAGGCTACACCTTTCGCGGCTACCTTCCCGGCCATGATCACCGCATTTGCTAATGCAGGAGATCTGGTTAGCGCCGTGGAATGCTACACGGAGTACAAGACACTTGCTATTGCCAACGACAACGGCCAGCAGACTCTTATGGACCGTCTTGACTCGCAAGTCTATGCTGCAGTGATCAACGCATATGTTATCTCAGACAAGCTCGACGGTGCCATGAGCTTTTACAAGAAGATAATACAGGAGTATGATGCCAAGGCTGTTGATATCAAGGATGCCATCATTAGTGCTGGTTTCGTCAAGGGCTTGCTACACAGGGGTATCTACCAGGAGGCTTTCATGTGGGCTCAAGCAGTCGAGGACGAGACAAGAGACCAGACCATGAGCGAGGTTGCCAGCATATCCGCCGATGATGGTGATCACCACATTGCCGCTGCTGCTTTTGCTCAACTCTCGGAGCCTACCATGCATACATCCTCGGCCATGGCGCTACTGGCTCTAAGCGTGCGTCTCGGCGATGTTGCGGCTGCCTCGAGGTACTGGAGTGTACTTTCCAGCCCCGGTGTTACAGTAACGCCAAACTTTATCGAGCCCACTGCCATGTACGCTGTTGCCATGATTGGTTCCGGCGAAGTGGCCGAGGGTTTGATGCAGTCAGAGATGATGTTCGACAGGATACGCGCCCTCGCCGACACTAGGCCAGCAATTCTGGATGAGGTTGAGGAGGGAGCCGAATTTGTTGCCAAGTTCATGGCTGACCGTGGCATTCTGGATCCCCGGGAATCTGCCTCTGTCGTCTCATACCCGCCACAGACTGTCCTCTCCGCATCACCATACCCTTCCACTGCAACCGTCTCTAGCTTCGAGGACACCTTCGACCCTTATGCGCACAACACCGATTTCAAGGGATCCTCGTTGATTGCTGATGATCTGGAGGGCTCACACGGCCGCAAGGGCCCCAAGCTCAATGACGCCCTTAACCGTTTCCGCAACATGCGCCGCGCTGGCCGCCACCCGCGGTACATCACATACGCAAAGCTCATCTCGTCAGCAGCGAGGGAGGGCAAGATGGATCTGTGCAACGACATTTTAGCCATGGCGCACACCGATGTGCCCCTGCAGCCGCAGTACGCCACGGTACGCTACGGTTGGTCATCCATCTTGGATGCCATGGTCGGCGCTTGCCTAACTCTAGGCTACAGGAATCTTGCAGAGCAGTTCCATCGCCAACTCCTTGAGATTGGCGCCGCACCTTCCGCCAACACCTTTGGACTGTACATCACAACGCTGAAGGAGTCCACAAAGACGTTCGATGAAGCCACAGAAGCCGTCAAGATCTTCCAACGCTCCAAGATCGAGGGCGTTGAGCCGTCATCTTTCTTGTATAATGCGCTGATTGGTAAGCTCGGCAAGGCACGTCGCATTGATGACTGTCTTTTCTACTTTGCGGAGATGCGTGCTCTTGGAATTCGCCCGACGAGTGTGACGTATGGTACGATAGTGAATGCGCTATGCCGTGTCTCGGACGAGAAGTTTGCCGAGGAGCTGTTTGACGAGATGGAGGCGATGCCTAACTACAAGGCACGCCCAGCACCCTACAACAGCATGATGCAGTTCTTCTTGACCACCAAGCGTGACAAGACCAAGGTTCTGGCCTATTACGATCGCATGCTGGCCAAAGGGATCAGGCCTACTGCGCACACCTACAAGCTACTGGTCGACACGCACGCTACCCTCGAGCCTGTTGACATGGAGGCTGCCGAGGCTGTGCTTGAGGCCATTCGTGCGTCCGGTCAAAAGCCTGAGGCAGTTCACTATGCATCTCTGATTCATGCTCGTGGTTGTGTTCTCCACGACCTTGCAGGCGCTCAAAGCATCTTTGAGACGGTTATGGCCGACGCTGCCATCCCCGCGTCGGCTTGCCTCTTCCAGGCTCTCTTCGAAGCCATGGTGGCCAACCATGACGTTGCTGCCACCCAGCCCCACCTGGCCGAGATGCGCCGGCGCAGGGTTGAGATGACTCCTTACATCGCCAACACCCTTATCCATGGGTGGGCAGCCGTAAACAACATTGCAATGGCTGAGGAGGTTTACGAGTCAGTAGGGCGGGAGCGCCGTGAGCCAAGCACATACGAAGCCATGACGCGAGCATATCTCGCCGTTGAGATGCGTGAGGGAGCCAAGGGAGTTGTTTCTGAGATGTTGGGACGTGGCTATCCCAGCGCCGTTGTGAACAAGGTTCTTGAGCTGCTAGGTGGTGGTGGTGGTGGCGGCAGCACTGGTGAAGCCGAGGAGGCTGTCACTATGCCATAAAAGTATCTGGGTTTCATTTTCGTTGACCATTTCCTTTCATACACATTGAATTGTCTCGTGCGATAACTCTCTTGCGTTTGTTTTGATACCCCTCGGTGGCTGCGGATTAATTTTTGGGAGGCTGGAATTGAGTTAAACAATTTGCTTTTTGAGATGTTCCGTGCGAATATCAAATCTTTCTCATATGTCTTTGTCTCGTTTTTCATTTCGTACCGCGTCCACCGGTGGGGCTCTAGGTTCCTTTTGCAACATACCAGACATTTTATTTTGGACGTATTATCGTCATATCTTATTTCCTTTGTCCTGATTTTTGAAATTTCTAAAAATGGAGGGCGGAAGTGTGGCGTTGGGGGAATCCCGGTGCAACTTGGACCACATTTGTGTTTTGTTTCAAGTTGCTGCCAGCGTTTTTGCTTTTGTTTTCACTTTTCACTTTTCACTTTTCACTTTTCACTTTTCACTTTTCACTTTTCACTTTTCACTTTTCACTTTTCACTTGATTCCCTTTTTCCTTTACTTTTTCGTTTCCCTTTTATTGGCCCGCCCAATAGGCTTGAGCCTTAAACAACAACCGTCATAGACCAATCTCCTCTCACGCATATACACAGCAAAAGAAAAGAACGATATTTTCGAGAATAAAAAAGAAAAGGAGCGACTTCAAGGGAGAATAGGGGGAAAACAGGCATGGCACGGACATTTTATTTCATATCGGAATCGGCAGCATACGGTGGTGTTCTCCAGGGAGATCAGGAATGGGAAAGGAGATTAAACGGAGAAGAACACGGCTGTGTCTGCTGCAGAAATAGCACAGTTTCGCCTGGTACTTGGGTCGCTCTGTGTATCATACTTAAAATATTCAAGCCAATAAAATAATCTATGGCAAAAATGATCTGGGTTCAATCAACACTTGACTGGGACTATCTTACTAAAGAGTCTTCTCACAATTGCAACTCTCGTCCCATCGCCACTCGCATACCTAAGTGTTAGGAGGTAATTACGGTATACCTCGATGCAGCTAACATTCGTTCACTGCTACAAACATGCGAAAAACGAGAGAGAGGGAATGTGGTTGTGGGGCAACTCAGCTGTGGGGTCAAGTGATTGAGTGAATGTGCGATAAGATAAGCCCTGAAAGTTTCTGGAAATTTTGTCCGCCCAACCCCAAGGGCAGGTTTCGCATGGTCTGGAGCAACGGCAGAATCCTTTCCCGATCGCAAAATCAACAAGTTAGCGACATGGACGACGACGGTTTGCTCATCAACTTTGAGGTTGGGGAAGGACCAATCAAACCTCAGATCAAATTCACGGGTGGTCGCTGGCGGGAACGAAACCGACTGCAGAGGAGCGTGAAGCGGGGTCTCACCGGCTCCCAGTCCAACGACGCCGTCGCCGACGACGTCGGCCCTGCTCCTGCCAAACGGCAGAGGCTCAGCGAAGGCGCCGCCCCAGAAATACAACGTCGATTCCGACCCCAAACCCAGGGTCCAAGGTCGCAACATGTCTCATCCCGCCTCTTCACGTCGAATCCTACCCCGGTGACGAACTTTGACGAGCCCGAGACCGCCCCGGCCGAAGAGCCGGCCGAGCCAACACTGCCCTCCAATGCCCCGCTGTCCGACGAGGCGGCGACGTTTGCCGCGCTAGGTCTCTCGCGTCGTATCGCGCAGCACCTCTCTGCCAAGCTCGAGCTCAAGGCTCCAACCGCGATCCAACACAGGGCCGTGCCACACCTGATCACCACGGACGAGGACGCCTTCCTCCAGGCCCAGACGGGTTCCGGAAAAACGCTGGCCTACCTGCTCCCAATCGTCAACCGAATCCTGGCGCTCAACCAAAACGAGGATGGGACCATCTCCAAGGACGCAAAGAAGAAGATACACCGCAACTCGGGTCTGTTTGCTATCGTCCTGGCGCCCACGCGAGAGCTTTGCAAGCAGATTGCGACGGTGCTGGAGAAGCTGCTGCGGTGCGCTCCTTGGATAGTCAGCACGACTGTGATTGGTGGCGAGAGCAAGCATTCGGAGAAGGCACGGATACGAAAGGGTATCAACATTTTGATCGCGACGCCTGGTCGTCTGAAAGATCATTTGGATAATACCAAGGTTCTGGACGTCAGCTTGGCGCGTTGGTTGATTCTGGATGAAGGCGACCGCATGATGGAGATGGGATTCATGGATGACCTCAAAGAGATCGTCTCCAAGATGCGCGAAGCGCCGCTGAAGAAGGTCAACCCAGACGGTATCCAGCTAGAGCCGGCACTACCTACCAGGAGAGTCACGGTGCTGTGTTCAGCCACTCTCGACCATGCACAGGTCAGGAGGTTGGGCGAGTACAGTCTAGAAGCCGACAAAACGGAGCTCATCAAAGTCGACGGCGCCGAGGCGGCAAAGGAGGGCGATGAAGCGAGTGAGGCTGTCTTTGCTGCGCCTTCGCAGCTGAAGCAGTCGTACCTGGTTGTGCCTGCCAAGCTCCGCCTTGTTACGCTGATTGCGCTACTCAAGTCATCTTTTGCACGAAGAGGATCTGTCATGAAGGCTATTATCTTCATATCATGCGCCGATTCAGTAGACTTTCACTTTGATCTATTGCGATCACCGGTCAAGGAGCCCAAAGAAGCCGCCGCGCCACCAACACCCAAGAAAGCCCCCAAAGATGCAGGCGAGACGCCTGATTCACCGCCCAAAGAGACCAAGCCGAGCAAGCCAGTAACGAATCACACAGAGTCGACGGTAGGCAGAGCCTGCTATATCACCTCTCCCGCAAACACCACCATCACCCTCCACAAGCTCCACGGCTCACTAGCTCAGCCTGTCCGAACCGCCACCCTCGACTCCTTTTCCAAGTCTAAAGACCCCTCTATACTGATCACAACAGACATATCCTCTCGAGGTTTGGATGTGCCCGCCGTCGATCTCGTAATCGAGTATGACCCGGCATTTGCTGTTGCCGACCATGTACATCGAATAGGTAGGACGGCCCGTGCAGGCCGCCCTGGAAAGGCAGTCTTGTTTCTGCAACCTGGGTGTGAGGAGGGCTACGTTGGTTTGCTGCAGAAAAATGCCTCGACAGCTTTGACACCGCAACTCTACGATTCGGTGTTACAAGCAGGGTTCTCTTCGAACATTGACCTGCCTCCCGTTACAACCACCAATGAGGACGGACAAGATAGTGAGCAGCAAAAACAGCTCGACTCCAGGAAGCAAACTTGGACCTCTCGGGCCGAAGCACTCCAACTTCACCTTGAGCAGAGGCTGCTTGCATCGGATGCCTCTTCTCAGGCCTCAAACAATGGAAAAGGCTCCAATTCCAAGAAGGGCCCACCGACCAAACTCGGAAAACCCGCGCCCAAGAGTAGCGACGGCGCAACAGGTACACTCCTTGCCTCTGGCCGCCAGGCCTTCCGGAGCCACATCCGAGCCTACGCCACGCACGTGCGAGACGAGCGCGTCTACTTTGACATGATGCAACTCCACCTGGGACACATGGCAAAGGCGTTTGGACTGAGAGAGGCGCCCGGTGGTATCGGAGCTGGTGTACAGAGGCGGACGGTCAAGCCGTCGGCTGCGAACAGCAGTGGGAAGAAGAGCGCCAAGGGTGACGACGGTGATGGTCTGGACAAGCAGGATGATGACGAGGCTGAGAGGGTCAGGAGGATGAAGAAGATGATGAAGATGGTTGGTGCAGGTGCCAGTGAGTTTAATATCGGGTAGTCTTTAGTGGGTGAGTGGTATATTGTCTAGAAAAAAGCGCGCTTATGGGAAAAGCTGTTGATCTTTTTTTTTTCCCCCATTGCATGAACGTTCCATGTATACTTTTCCGATATACACTGTAATCCCCCCCGGGTGCAATTAAATCGCTGCAAACAAGTAGCATCCGTTGCATACCGACCACTTTATGTCGTCATATCTACCAAACCGCCTACCGAGGTACTTGCCCACATATATGCTAAAGCTATTTGTTTAAACGCCTATTTTCCTGTTGCGATCCATTCCTTCACAGACTATATCGAATTTGGAATAATTAAGCGTGCTTTTGTACCATTAAACTTTTAACCTTTCGGCTTTTGATACAACCTTATCTAGCAAGCACGTGGTGAGTGTAGACGTACATATTGAGGGGAGCCATGCAACGTTCGTCGCAGGTCAGGTCAGTTCATGTCAACAAATTGACAAGCCGTCTGCCCCGGTGCATGACAACGACATCCACGAAAAAAGAAAAAAAAAATCGCACAGTCGTTTCCCCTCTTCCCCATTGTTTTGTTACTTTGGTATCGTGATCCAAACGAATGAGACGTTGCAAGAAAGTGACATGAATTAATTGCCAACCCCCGAAAAACGAGCTCCGCAGCCAGGGCCGCAATTGGAGCGGCTCATCAAAGGCGATGGGGCTCGCGCGACTCGGTGCGGGGGAAGTCTGTTCGATGGCGTAGCAGATACGGGGAAGCTGCCGATTACAGCAAAAGCCGGGTCTGGTCGGCACTGGAAGATGCGGAGAAGAATGCGACGTCGACGGGGGTTTCTTGTGAAAATCGCGGTCACAAAAAAAAAGTTTTCTTTTTTTTTTGTTGTTGCGGGAAAAGATGCATCGTGTGTGGGGAGAAATACCTGGTGCGCCGAGGACTGGCCAAGGTATACCGGGTCGAGGTATATAGGTTACATGTTTGGCCCTCGTCGGATTTACGATGCTGCGTCCGTCTCCTCTCTCCTTGTGATGTCTAGCCGGCAGCAGCAGAAGCACCCAGTCCGCTGTAGTGTTTCCAAGATGCGAGTTTCCCACCTGGTCGGCCTCGTGGCTTCTGCCGCCGCCGTCACTATCAAGGTCTCACCGGACAATGGCAAGAAGGCTTCTCCACTGGCCTATGGCTTAATGTTTGAGGATATCAACCACAGTGGCGATGGTGGGTGAGTAAAGTTGAATGCAACCAATCAATGCAGCAATGCTTCGATAAATCTAACGTTTCTCAATGTTTTTAAAAAAGCATCTACGCCGAACTGATCCAAAATCGAGCATTTCAGGGAGACCAGTTCACTCCCGCTACCCTAAGCCCATGGGAGAAGCAGGGTTCTGTGGCCGGCATCCAGCTGACCAAGGACACCCCCAAGCCCGTGTCGCCATCGCTGCCCTACTCGGTCTCAGTCCGCGCCACCGTCGACGGCCTCGACGAGGAGGTGGGCATCTCGAACCCAGGCTACTGGGGAATTGACGTCCTGCCCCAGACGTACACGGGTAGCTTCTGGGTCATGGGTGACTACAAAGGAAACTTTACAGCGGCCTTCCGCGACGCGGCAAACGTCAACCCCGTCTATGCTAGCACCAAGATCCAGTCGAGATCTGTCGATGGCGAGTGGACCAAGCACGAGTTCACCATCACGCCTGATGCAGCCCACGGCCACAAGTGCAGGTTTGCTCTGACGTTTGTGCCCGAGAAGCCTGGCCAGACGCTCTACTTCAACCTGATCAGCCTGTTCCCTCCAACCTACAAGGACCGCAAGAATGGAATGCGCAAGGATCTCATGAAGGCCATTGAGGATCTTAACCCGAGCTTCCTCAGGTTCCCTGGAGGCAACAACCTACAAGGTCATTGGGAGGGTTCCAGGTGGCGCTGGAACGAGACCCTGGGTGATTTAGAGAATCGGCCAGGTAGAACTGGTGCTTGGACTTACTTTAACACCGATGGTCTTGGTCTCATTGAGTATATGCTGGTAAGTCGATGTCATTATATCTTGTCCCCTTTGTATATCCCATACAAGGCGAAAACAGACCCCAGTGACTAACACACCGTTTCCAGTGGTGTGATGACATGAAGCTCGAGCCAATCCTTATTGTCTGGGCCGGCCTGTACCTCAAGGGCATTGTGACCCCCGAGGAGGAGCTCGAGATTTTTATCCAGGACGCGCTCAACCAGATCGAGTTTCTCACTGGGGATGCCAGCACCGAGTACGGGGCCAAACGGGCGGCGCTGGGCTACCCTGAACCTTGGAAAATCAGCTTTGTCGGCATCGGCAACGAGGACCAATTCTCTGCCGGTATGGACTCGTACAACAAATATCGCTTCCGCATGTTCTATGATGCCTTGCGCAAGGCATATCCGGCAATGACTCTACTTGCCTCGACTGTGGAGATAGCCGATCCGATCCCTGATGACGTTGTTCTGGACTATCATGACTATGGAAACCCAAAGTAAGTGTCTTTTGAACTACTGCTTCTATATCCAGGCAAACCCCGAGTCCTTGAATTTCGCCCTAATCACGACCTTCAACTTCTGACTTTGTACTAACCCCTGACCCTAGCGGTGCCGTGCGCAACTTCACCCTCTGGGACGACGAAGGCACCTCGCGCAACCACAAGGTCCTGGTAGGCGAGTACGGCGTCGCGCGCGCCAACGGCAACGAGGTGTTATGGAAAGATCATCTCGCACGGCCGTGGTGGATCGCGTCGGTTGCCGAGGCCGTCTTTTGGATCGGCAACGAGCGCCACCCGGACAAGATCTACGGCAGCGCCTTTGCGCCGCTGCTGCAGCACGTCGACCAGTACCAGTGGAGCCCGAACCTGATCAGCTTCAACGCCAACACGTCTGCCACCACGCTGTCGACGAGCTACCACGTCATCAAGCTCTTCAGCAACGCGCGCTTCACCGAGGTCCTGCCCGTCGACAACAGCGCCGAGTACAACCCGGCCTTTTGGGTCGCCGGGAAGAACGCCGACGCCGACAAGTTTTTGTGGAAGGCTGCCGTGTATAATGTTACCGGCGACGACGAGGAGGTCGACTTTGACGTCGTCTTCCCCGGCGCCGTCGAGGGCAGCAGCGCCAAGCTCACCGTGCTCACCTCTTCGGACCCGCTAAATGAGAATGTGCTGGGTGAGGCTGATGTTGTTGTGACCGAGACGAGAAACGTCACGGCTGGGCAGGATGGGTTTACGTTCAAGCTGCCTCAGTGGTCTGTTGCGCTGCTCGATTGGTCCGTTGGTGCTTGATGTATGGTTGGGGTCATGAGCTCCACGTCTCCTTATATACTTGCAGACGTGCAACAAACAGGGGGGAAACGCGCTTTAGCACACCACTCACTTTGAGGACGCTATTAAAATATAGAACCATACAAATATACTTTTTAATACTACCTTCAGTACTAAGAAAACACGCAAAATGTAACAGGAATACAGGTAGGCAGGCAGGTGTAGGGGTAGGCAATTAGGCAGTTAGGTAGGGAGGTACCCCTAGGTAGGTAAGGTAGGTGGAAAGGATGAATGTTTGCATTGACCTCATCTTATCACTTTCTCCTCCCCTTTTAAGCTTGCACCATATCTGTTTAGTGTTGACTAAGATACAGCCCAGTACCCCAACAACTTATCGCATACCCCGCATCAAATCGGGTTGCTCCGGCCACATGCCGAGACCCGGAGCCGGATTGCCGCTATGAGGAAATCAAACTCCGGTCAGGTTCTATTCCTGCTTCAATCTAATGATACACATATTTTGCTCCTGCGGCTTTGGTGTGAGCAACGCAATACAACTTCTGCCATCCTTATCTGCTGTTTCGGGGACAAATATCTAGCTGTCGTCCTGTTTTAGCTACTCACAATGCCAATGAGCCCTCATCCCTTCGATCCCCTTGGTCCGCAAGAGATCATTCATGTTGGTGCCGATAACTTCCATATCACATATCATAGTTCTTACTGACTTTTTAAAACCCAGGCAGCGAACATCGTCCGCAAAGCCCATGTTAATTCACAGCTCGCTTTCCGGGCTATTACCTTGCAAGGGCCTCCAAAAGATGAGATGGTTGCTTTTCTAGAGACTGAGGCCCCAGTGACGCGTCCCGACAGGCTTGCAAGGGTGCAGGCCTTTGTTCAGAACATGTTGCATGATATAATCGTTAATCTCAGTGTAGAGGAGATTGTCAAGGACGAGGAGCTTGTTGGGCGACATTCGTTCAGCGATACAGTATTCATGCAGAATGTTGCCGAAGCAACCATGGAGGACCCTAGAGTCCAAGATGAGATCAAACAACTCAACCTTCCAGAAGGAGCGGTTGTCATTGTGGAACCTTGGAGCTATGGCACAGATGGAGAAAATGATATGAGCGAAAGACTGGCGATGGTATAGTATAGCTAGCCCCAAAAAGAATGAGAAAACAAGTCTAGCAGCAACAGCAATAGCTAACGTAAACTACTGGCCGGGCGTGGTTTTACATGCGTCTTTCCGATCACGACGATGCCAACTACTACGCCTATCCACTAGACCTTTGTGCCGAGGTGTCTGGCAATCTTGAGGTCACCAGAATCTACCGCCTTCCCTCTGGCGCTGATGAGAAGCTGACCACTGAACACAAGAAGCCATTCGACCGCCGCAAGATTCACAAAAATAGCGAATACCACCCGGATCTAGTGGACAGAGGTCACCGGACATCGACCAAACCCTATCTTGTCAACCAACCAGAAGGGCCCTCATTCAAAGTTCATGAGAATCATATTAGCTGGGAGAAGTTTTCCATGCGCATCAGCTTCAACTACCGCGAGGGAATGGTCCTGCACGACGTAAGATATGACAACCGCAGCCTATTCTACCGGCTTTCGCTCTCCGAAATGTTTGTTCCGTACGCAGATCCCCGTCGACCCTATCCCCGCAAGGCCGCATTCGACCTCGGCAATGACGGCGCCGGTATCAATGCCAACAACCTAAAGCTGGGGTGCGACTGCCTGGGCCATATAAAGTACTTTGATGGATGGCTGTCCACCGCGTCAGGGGATCCGTTGCTGATGCCCAATGTTATTTGTTGCCACGAGGTTGACGACGGGATCCTGTGGAAGCACACAAATTACCGGACCGGCAACGCCGTCGTCACACGCTCGAGGGTTTTGGTTCTGCAAACCATCATCACGGTGAGCAATTACGAGTACATCTTCTTATGGAACTTCCACCAAGACGGGAGCATCTTTTACGAGGTCCGGGCTACGGGGATCGTATCGACAGCGCCCATCGATATCGATGAGCCGGACCCTCCCCAGTACGGCACAGTGGTAGCCCCAGGTGTGCTTGCACCTTTCCACCAGCACCTCTTCTGCCTGCGAATCGACCCCGCCATCGACGGCCACTCCAACTCGTTAGTGGTGGAGGAGACGCGACCGATGCCCTTGGGAGACAAGAATCCCTATGGAGTGGGCTTCCAAACAGAGTCGCAGGTCGTGGAGGAGGAATGCGGGCTGGATCTGGACTTTACCAAAAACAGAACTTTCAAGATGGTCAACGAAAATGTCAAAAACCCCGTCACGGGCATCGGAGTCGGATTCAAGCTCATCCCGTGCTACAGCCAGATGCTCCTTGCCGATCCGATCTCGTTCCATGCGCGGCGCTCCGAGTACGCATCTCACGCCGTTTGGGTGACGCGGCACTCGGACGACGAACTCTTCCCTGCTGGGCGATGGACGATGCAATCGACAGGAGGCGAGGGCATTTCGTCGTGGATCGATAAGCGGGCTGAGGATGACAGGGGCGTTAGGGATCGGGATATCGTCGTCTGGCACACCTTTGGATCGACCCATAACCCGCGAGTTGAGGACTGGCCGGTCATGCCGTGCGAAAAGATGATCGTTGGGCTCAAGCCGGTCAACTTTTTCAAGTCGAATCCGGCACTTGATGTGGCAGTGTCGACACAAGAACGAAACTGCAGCGTACTGGTCCAGGATGCCATAGCTGCGACCCATGGAAAACCTGCTGTGAAGCAATTATAGATGGAGAAAACCACTGTATAGTTGCTAATAAGGCTTGCAACACATGCCCAAACCTGCATGCCGAGTGCCCAGAGGCCTCTTGCGTTATGGTATGCAATAGGCTGCTGCTGTGTTATTATCAATGCAGGTGTCTAAGCCTCTCCAATATCGTCCTTTTCTTAGATGAAAGAAGGTACAATGTCTAGTGCTGAATCCCTGCTCTTTTCTGGTTCTCGTCCCTGCGATGGACTGCCCTGTGCTTGTTCACTCCGTTGCTGTCCGCGAAGGCGCTCCCTTCGCTTCTTGGCTCGTACAAAAATCCCATCCGACGAGTCCGAATCGTTCTGCTCTACGCGCGGGCTTGGTAGGGAAGAAGCATGTGTGCCTAGGAGTTCTCTATTGGTTGCGTTCCGGTGAGTGTTTGCGCTGCCACTAGCTCCCAGTGAGGTGGTGTGGGATGTGTTGGACCGGCGGCTTTCTGCATCTGCAGGCGAGCGTCTGTGTTTGCGGTCATGGGCGAGACGCGCAGGGGCTGCATCCAAGTCATCATCGCTATCGTCCTCGCTCTGGGTTGTCTGGTCATTATCATTGACTGCGCCTCGCTGGACCCTTGGAGAAGAACCCTTGGTGCGGTGGGGTTCCAATGAGCTTGGCCTCGTATGGCGATACAAGCTCCCTGATTGGCTTGCTGTTGTTTTCTGTGCGTTTTGAAACATTGGAGGCTTGGTAATAGTGCTCTTCTTCATAACGTCACTGATCAGCCGAGGGGCCTTCTTTCTGGGGCTATCCATGAGACCCTGCAAAGCGGTACCGGCCCAAGGGCTTGGTCCGTCATCTTCATCGCTTTCATTGGCTTTCTTTTCATCACTAGACCCTCGCATGCGCTTGATGGCCCCACATTGACGTCGCTCGAGCTCTTGACGGTCCTGTCGTCGTTTGACTGTATCAGTTCTGTCGCATACCACTGGCCTCGAGATCGTGCTGATAGTTGTGGCGTTTTGGGACTCTGCTAGACGCTTGAGCCTTTTGTATTCGGCCCTGTGAAGGTGCGCAGTGAAAGCGCCCGCCACGGAAAGGAACTCATCCTCCACCATGCGCCATATGTCGTCGCCATCGAGACCATTGATCATAAAGCTGCAACGCAAGCCTAGGTCAGTGGGAGATCAGATTGAATCTTGGCAACACGTCCCAGGGTTTGTTTTCATTTCACTATAGAAGAGTCTGTGTGCTCACCTTTCTTCTGGTGGAGCAGGCGGCGGTGACGATGATGGGGAGCGCTCTGGCTTTTTGTTAGAAACAGTAAATTGCCGTGCATCTTTGATACCCCCATTGACAGGAAAAACAAGGGGGAGAAAGTGAAAAAGCCTTGCAAAGCGCCTTACTAACTTTTGATTGCAGAAACCCGATACGGCGGATACGTAGACTGCGCCTCCTCATCTCCTGTCACGGGCCTTGGCGGATGTGACGTCGGGCTGCCGCTGACATGTGGGTCGACGGCCGGCGAATGTCTGGATGGAGGCGTGACGGCAGACTTCACTGCAGAGATGGAAGACGCGTTGCGCTTCCAGGGCAGAGTACGCGTCATGTCTAGAGGGATTGGATTTATTGCTGCTGCCTTGAGAAAGACTTTTTCGAGAAGGTAGGTTATCTTCTTATGAAGGGATTTCCCGCAACCTTACGTCGATCCATGAAGAAAGGGCAAATCCCGAAGTGGGGAATTATGTCAAATGGCACTGACTTCCCAGGGCCTCGAACCTTTTGCTTGCATGTACGCGTGTCGAAAACATGCAGAATTTGGGTGCGCTAGGCAGCAGAATAAACCAGTGAGGCTATTCGCAGAAATGTCGCGAAAAGGTCGTGACGCTTTGGTGTGTGTGGCGCAGTATTCTTCCAAAGTGGATTTATCCGTCGCTTGAAGTAGAACGGTTCCGGGGAACTGAGACGAAGCAGGGTGCTGGATTGCTGGATGTACAGTACTTCGTATGTAAGGTTACCTAAGGTTAGGTAGGTAGGTACCTACCTACCTAGTTTGCTGCTTGGTTGGACCGAACGACTTTTGTGTGGGCAAACAAAGACCAGCTAGACATACATGCTGGGGCGCCTTCTCGTTCTCGGTTAGAATGGAAGTGATTGCCCAGTCCTGTCGCGCCTTCCTATACCATGCCGCGGAAAATCGCAAAGCTTTCCCAGGTACCCAGTCACGTGAGGCCAGTCCCGCTTTAAAACGTCCAATAAGAGCGTCAATCACCCGAGCTCCCCCTTCGGGCCCAATGTTGACCATTACTTGGCATTCGAAAATTGTACTTTTGTCATCCACTCTGGCTACGGTATGGGAACATGTTCGATCTGTCAACGCTCCCTCATCAGCCTTACCTTTTACTGTACCCGCCGCCAAGCTTCTATTTTGCAACGATGAATTCCAAAGGTGGGACTCGGGGTGGTGCTAGATGTGGTGCTCGGTGCAGACGATTGCGGTCGCTTCAAGCTGTGCCGCCCCCATCTCCCCATGACATGTCTTCCTTTGTATATTGAGATCAAGCTTGCGGAAACTTCCTCACGCCATTGCCAGTCTTTCAACTCGATGCGGACAACCAAATCTCACGACCGTGGCTGTGAACCTCAATAACCTATTGGGCCGCAATTGGCCCTCGTTTATTTCTCCTTGCCGAGCCGAAAGCACGCACTGTCACGGTTCTTGTGCCTCCCAAGACAGAATCAACTTGGCGACCACTCATATATTTACCTGAGGCAGTCGTGTCTACAACATCAACCTGCGCAGTTCTTATATGACTGTTGGAATTCCCAAGTGCTTCCTAGGCCATCACCCACCATTCATGTGCCATGTCTCAGATGGCTTTGCCTCTCAGTTGCCGATTCCAGGTCTCGGATTGTTATTTGTCAGACAAATCCCTCAAATCCGCCAACTTTACTCCCGAGCTTATTTTGCACTCTCCAACCGACGGAATGGGTTCCAGCCCCCAGGAGGGTGGTTTTCTAGACCCCGGCGCGGGGTCATCATCCGACCAGGACCTCCGCAAATGCCACGAATCCGCCAACCAACGCTCAAAGAAGCGGGAGCTTCGTCGACAAAACTGGGAGCAACATCGGGCCACCATCAAACGCTTGTATATTGACGAGGGCAGAAAACTCAATGATATTGTTGAGTTTATGACGCGGGAGCATGATTTTGTCGCCAAGTAGGTCCACTTTTTCCCTCACGACCCTCACCCTCTTCTATACTTCCTATTTTCAGGGACAAGTGCTGGCCAGCATCATGAGCCAGCCAAACAAATGCATCTCAACTCTTTCCAATCGTCGGGGGAAAAGGGGAAATCGGCGTTATAGACATGTCAACGGTACTCGTAGCTAATGAGAGTTTAGCTCGCGAATGTACAAGCACCGACTCAGTCAGTGGGGATTGATCAAATATAACCGCGAATCGGATGTACAGCGTGTTTTGTTGGAGAAGAAGAGGAGGGAGGCCGAGGGCAAAGATAGTCATATCGAGATCAATGGCCGTCCAGTCGACTTTGAGCGCATCCAAAAGTATCTGCAGCGCAGGAAGGTTTCAGTGGATGATTTTATCGAAGACAATTTCGAAGCCGGTGGCAGCATCATGGAGAATCCCGGAACACCTTCAAGGGAAGACGCCCTGTCCATCACGATTCGCACACCATCACCCTTGCCATACTATAGGGAACCAACATTACCCGCGCCTCCCATGTCACTAGGATTGTCCCTTTCTCCAATTCCACAACAACCATCATCCTCGCCGGTCTTCCAGGTCGCTGAGGAAGTGATATGGGATACCCGAGCATGCGCCTCAGAAATAGCCGACAGGGATGACTACGCCAAGGTCGCCCAGCCAACCCCTCTCGGAATCGCATTTACGGACTCTGTTATGATGATTCGCCTATTCATGACGGAAAATGATCCCAACCAGGCGGGGGAATACATGCAGCATGCATGTGATCAAATAAAGGACCTCCTCCAGCAAGCACCGTTGGAAGCCCTCCTCTGTCTCTTTGAAGCGGTTCTCTTCTTGGCAGAAGTCGCGCCGGAAGTGGTCGCGCTGATCCTACAGCATGCTGCGGACATGTCTGCTGTGCTGGTGACTCCTGGGACACATCCTATGCGTCATGTCCTCACCAAGTTTGCAGAGATATCCAGGGGGAAAGACCCGGACTCCATGCTTGCTCTCAGACAAACGGCCGCCAGGGCTTTCCAGTGTCATTTGGCCACATGGGATCGTATTCTGGGTCCCAGATCGCCAGTGATGCTATATTGGTATATCCGCTACTTGCGCGTCCTGAGCCCTGAGGATGTGGCGGATGGCCATTTTCACAGCACTGAGCGCCTGGTGCATGAAATGCTGAGCCTGGAGTGGTATAAAGCTGCGCCCAGGACGTCCACATTAGCAGAAGAGCTTCGTGGGAACATGTCAGCGGGGATTCCCTTGGAGCGCTGCTCTATGCTTGTCCGTTGGGAGATGGCATATGCGCGGTCTGCGCCTACCATTTATCGACTGCTCCAAACTTTGCTTGCCAATCTCGAGCGACATGCCACTTCATCTGGCTCGGGGTTATCTGTCTCGCAAGCATTCATTCACTTTATTCTTGCTGGGTCTGCGAGAGATCTGAAGAGGCCTCCAGACGCAACTAGTCATGGCAGCCGTGCAGTGGAAATTTTAGGCAGTCTTGGTATGCAAGACACTGCCGATAGTGTACAAATTTGGATGGATAAATGGGAGGATATTGCACATATCGGGACTGATGCCTATAGGGCACAACTTCGGATGGCTGCCTTTGGCCAATAGGCCTAATGCGCGTAAAATTTCATGCTTGACCGCGCACGAATGGGCATTAATCAATGTTAGGTCTGAACTAGACCCGGCTTTATGGATTGTTCTTTTTTGCATAAGATGCCCAAGCATCGCAGCACTCATCGGTGAATACAGTACTTCGCCAATAGACTCTATTTCTGGAATCCCCAGGGGGGGGCTACCGTATGTCTGAAGTAACCAACGGTAGCGACTTGGCAAGTTTGGAACCAATTGGCGCAGTGGGGGTAAGCGTATGACCACCGGAATCGGTTCACCGGAGCGGAGATGTTAGATTACTGGGGAGAGCACACCAACAGTAAAGCAGGCCTGTCTACTGGTGATCGAGAATGCATGTCTCCTGCTTCTGCGACTCTTTGCATCAACCCTCGTCTATATTTGTATCACTTCGGTGCCACTACAATATTACTTTTTGAGCCTCCCTGAAGGTGTATCGGCTTCGAGGATCGTATGATGTGCTATCCTGCGTTCCTACCACGTACTAGGCCTGATTGGCTTATGACGGCTAGATATCATTGTAAATACCTACCTACGTATGTATGTATTGCTGGCGATCGGGAATTCGAAAGGCTGACTGACGGGTTTTCATTTTCCCTTAATTTTCATTGTTCCCATTTTCACCAATCTGTCGCTCTGACAACGACTACACGCGAAGGCTAAAATTTCCCTCGCGTGTACCCTACTCAAGTACAAGCCTTCTCTCGGTAGTGTTGCAAGTCACCTCTTGGCCCCCTAGACCCCTTTTTGCCCCAAGCGGGTCGCTGTCCCATCTGGAGAATTGGTGCAGACTGCCACTTTCCTGGGGGGTTCCACGCAAAACCGTTGAAGCTAGTTCAAAGTAATAAGGCCGGTGAAATGTCTTTGTAGTAAACAGATTTCGCCCGTCGTATACGCCTCGTGATTGTAAGATTGCTTCATTAAACATTTTTATGCGCCAATTGACGTCCTCAAAATGATCTACCACTGACTCAGACAAAAGTATAACCTAAAGAAAAATTATCCGGCTTGATGGATCGTAAGTCACATCAGAGCCGTAGGGCTGCCGTCATCTAATTGCAAGCCGGGATTCTGTTAGATGGTGCTCCCTGACAGAGGACAAAGGTCGGATCTGCAGGCCCACAATTCCCTCCAACCTCAGACGAAAAGGAGACCCTTGAACATGGATGACATGGGTTGCACACCACAATCCTTTCTCGGCCCGCTGACCTGAAATCGGACCTGGACCTTTAGTGGACGGAGGCTCATCCGCCAATCAGGCTCACCCAGGGACCTTGCTGCACAGACATCCAACCAGTAGTCTTTGCATCCCCACGAGTAGCATAATGGTAAAAAGAAATAGGATTAGAAGAGAGAGAGACATGTAAAAAGCCTTAGTTGCAGGATATCTCACATATATTCAACCATAAAAACACGATCTGGGCATTTAATTACCAATGTAAGATATGTATCTGAGGCAGATGCATACCTACTGGTAGCCAGGCACCTTAGGTATGCATATATCTAGGTAAGCATGTAGAACGAACTTGGGCCGGCAGACCACAAAATTACTTTGAAATGTTGTATACGAGGACGAGTGCATCGATTAACCTCGTGGAGACACAAGGGCAGGTGCTCAATGAGTGAAGAGTTTAAAATGTCACATCTTAACCTGGTCAGGCAATAGGCGCGACGATCTTCTCGATGAGATAGCCGTGCAGCCGACAACTGACTCTTTCACAGTATGGAGATGTTGAGAAGAATACCATCCTCTCGCCTCGTTACAATGGACTCTGGGTTGTATTTGTCTCAACTCCATCCATGGATGCACGGCCCAGTTGGGGCGAACGCCGATTTACCCGAGAAACACAAGCGCATGAATAACCGCGAGTCAACATCCCGTCAACATCGCGCCAAGCCAAACTGCCACGCGTTGTACCACAGCACATGCACTCCTGAACTACGCAGTGTATGGTCAAATAGGGTGTTGGGGTGGATAATGTTAATTTTGCAGGAGATACTACCAGATGTTGGGCCGTGCAATTTTGGGAAAATACATGCTAGGTTGAACAGGAATGGGTCGGGTCGCTCGATACTAGGCGATGCCACGCCGTGAGATCTCTTGTTTAGCGAGAGGGATGTAGCGAGAGGGGTGTAGCGAGAGCCATGGAGCGAGAGCCATAACCCGCCATGTATATAGAACCGTCCCGCTTCAATGTAGGGGAAGGAATACTCACCCCTTTTCCTCAGCGGCAAGCTCTATTGCATTCAGTCCCTATCATCCCAAGGTTCTTACTTTCTTTCGGCACAAGCTGCCATAAGTTCATTCATTTCTTGATTGACTGTTGTATTCTCACTGATTTGGCAAGAAAACCACACCTCATCACATCAACTCCAAATAATACGAACCTTGCAACCCTTATAACTACCACCACCACCACCCTAATACAACAATGAAGACCTCCACAAGTGCAGTCTTGGCCGGCCTCGTCGCCGTTGCCACCGCCGCAATCCAGCTCGAGGTCCGCTACAGCGACACGATGGTCGACGTCGGCACCCTGGACCTCATGAATGTGACTCGCAACACCATCTACGCCGAGCCGGGCAATGAGCGCTCCATCCTGACGGACCGCACCCACCAGGCCATCACACGGACATGCAAGTCCATCGAAGAAGGGGCCGACGTGACAGTACAGGTCAAGATGACGGGAGCCTGGGGCCGCACCCCTGGCCTCGACAAAAACGATATGCGCGAAGGCCTCGTGGCCGGCATCTTCGAGGCGCTCAAGCAGGTCTCGGACGACGCGGGCTACGAGGTCTACAGCGAGTGCAAAGGTAGCACGTGGCAGGACTCGGTCGCCCACGTGCCCGAGGCGGCGTGCGGTCGGGCGGCATCCTCGGGCCAGACCTGCGACGGCCCCTGCCGCAACGCCGTGGCCAGCCCCGGCACCACGCAGTGCTTGAAGCACGACTGGGGCCACCGCGTGCCGTCGATGATGCGCGTCACCGCTTACATCGACGACGCCCTCCAGCCCGACGACCTCATCTTCGAGTTCGCCTCCACACAAAACAGCCAGGGCGGTGGCTGCGGTAACGTTGGCAAGATCGCTGGCAAGCTGGCTACGTACACCATCCCCGTCGTTGGAGGCTTGTTCGCCGAGGGTATCAACCTCCTGTGCGCCAGCTAAGAAGACGCTCTAGGTATTGTTACTTATCGCTGGGCGGTAACTTCTCCTTTTTTTCCTGGCAACCATGGAATATCAATCAGGCTTGGGCTTGGGAGTTTGGGTATCTTGTTCGAGGTTTTTATTGCAGGCATTTAGGCAGACCTGTTGATGGGTTAATTCAAGACAACGCATCGTCTCCTTGTTTTTTCCCTCCTGTTTTTCTCTGAATGACAGCACCCCAAATGATACATCGCACCAAGTGACAGTTATCTAAGGACCCTTTCATTGGGCAATATTTGTAGGGGCTTACGGGAATTCATGTTAGACCCGAATTCCCTGTGCGTGTGATGATTTGGCGCGTTAGCCTTGCAATGATTAGGGATGTTGTTTAAAAAGTTTGTTTAAAGGTCCGAGTGAGCTTTTGTTAAGCGACAGGACTTGATTGACGGGGGCGGGTTTGCTAGCGACCATTGGTTGTTGGTTTTTCTCGAGATTCGAGATGCATGCCGGTTTGACATCCGCGATTCTTTTTTAAGTTACTCTGCTTTTCCCGCATCGCAGCCGCACACACTAAATCGTAGGTAGGTGTAGGCACGTAGGTAGGTACCTACATGGTAGGCAGCTAGGTATTTTAATCTTACTGTAATTAGGCTATAAGCCGAGGCTTGACAAGACTCATTTGATGCCATTTTAGTCTGAGCCCTTTGCTACCGACAATTGCAGTGATGGCTTTTGTCAGGTGCGTGCCTGCCCTGCTGGACTGGCTAACAACTCGAGATGAATTCGTCTCAACTTTCAGGTATATCTTTGATGATGTCATAGCTGTACAATGACAGCTTACCGCCTAATCCAGAGCCACTGACACCCCTGTCCTGTCCCTGTCATTCTACTAAAAACCGTTAATTACTGAACCACGCCAATTTAGCCCTCGCGACTGAGTATGCCAAACAAAAGCAATTAACCAACGGTTGGACATGTAAAATACCAGCTGAGCTTTTTTTGTAACCAAATATCAGGTAGGCACGCGATCAGCAGGTTCACGTGTTGTGTACCAGACGCAACGCTAAGATTTGTGCCGATTACCCGAGACTAGCTGTCTTTCATGGCGCAATTCAATCACGGATGCGCAAGAAAAAAAACCAGCTCCACAACCAAAACGGAAGCCGCCAAGGTCCAAACGTGCATGGTTAACCCCTCCTTGTTTCCTCCGAAGAATTGGCGAATAGTGTTGTCATGTCATCGCCGTCATAGGTGTACCCCACCAAGCTTTTTCTCCAAATCAGAACGAGCGTCGCGATCCTGTTTTCTGCCGCTACCCGCGGGTTTTCCAGCTATCATCCATGTGTGCCTGATCTCGTCCCTGTCCTGCCACCAATGTGTCTGCGAAGCGCTGTCGAACTTTTCCTATATTTGCATGCTGCTGCTTGCAGACTGGCCTAGAAAGCCGTCAACTTGCTCCTTTACTACGTTTCATGCTTGTTTCCATATCCTGAAGGCTCCAACCGCGAGGATCGCTCTCGCAGCAAGCCATATACAATGTCTGGTCTATTGCACAAGTTGAAGCACGAGGTCCACGAGCTGAAGGACAAGCTGGAAGGGACGAAACTACATGACGCGAAGATCCACCTAACGCACAAAAAGTATGGAATCTGGCTCGGCAATCTCGGCGCTTGACCACGTTTTTTTAAATGGGATCAATAGGTGCTAACTCTGGGGCTCAATGTAGACACCAGATTGGCAAGTTTGCCAATATTGTAAGTGGCGCCTCATCCTGGGACTATTCGCTTGCGCGGTCTTGGAGTATGGTGGGTACTAAAACGAATAATTTGTAGTTCAACCCGGCACATCGGCACGATGAAGAACACGAAAAGGCATGCGACGAGAAGCGAACCAAGATTAGCGAATCCCACCGATTTACCTCCTTCTTCCCCGAGCGAGACGGAAACCTCATCAAGTGGTATGTCGATGGCAGGGACTACTTTTGGGCCGTCTCCGAAGCTCTCGAGAATGCCAAGGAGACCATCTACATTGCGGACTGGTGGCTGTCACCTGAGCTCTTCTTGCGCCGGACGCCTTACCACAACCAGGAGTGGCGTCTTGACAGGGTGCTGAAGCGCAAGGCCGAGCAGGGTGTCAAGATATACGTACAAGTCTATCGAGAAGTCGAGGCTGCATTGACGTGTAACTCGGCACACACAAAGCATGCATTGCTGTCTCTCTGCCCTGAGGGCAGCCCAGGGTATGGCAACATTCAAGTGGGCCGCCACCCGGACCACAACGTTTTTGAGAACGCTGCCGACATGACCTTCTACTGGGCACATCATGAGAAGTTCATAGTCATCGATTACGCCATGGCCTTCATCGGCGGGCTGGACCTTTGCTTCGGTCGCTGGGATAACCATCAACATGCCCTTGCCGATGCCCATCCCGAAGGTGTTGCCAACGAAGTTTGGCCTGGACAAGACTTCAACAACAACCGCATCATGGACTTTAAGAACGTAGATGACTGGAAACAAAACGAACTCAGCAAGGTCGAGTACGGGCGCATGCCGTGGCACGATGTGGCTATGGGTCTCATTGGGCCCTGTGTGTATGACATTGCTGAACATTTCGTGCTACGCTGGAACTTTGTCAAGCGCGACAAGTACAAGCGAGATGAACGCTACGATTGGCTCGAGCTTCGAGGCAGACAGGGAGATGACGAGGATCTGGTTGGAGTGCAGAGGCCGAAACACCCTGTTGGCGACTATGTCCTGCACCCACTGAGGCCCGTAGAAGAGAAGAACCTCAACAACCGCGGCACTATCCACGCTCAGATCGTACGATCCAGCGATGACTGGTCAAGTGGCATCCTGAGGGAGAAGTCTATACAGAACGCCTACATCAAAGTCATAGAGGAGGCGCAACATTACGTCTACATCGAGAACCAGTTCTTCATCACTGCAACCGGTGATCAGCAGTCGCCTATCCACAACACCATCGGACGTGCAATGGTCAATGCGGTTCTCAGGGCTGCAAAAGAAGGCCGAAAGTTCCGCATCATTGTCCTAATCCCAGCGGTACCAGGTTTCGCAGGTGATCTGAGAGAAGATGCAGCCACTGGCACGCGAGCCATCATGGACTATCAGTACAAGTCAATCTGCCGAGGTGAGCACTCAATATTCGAGGTCATCAAAAAGGAGGGTGTCGATCCGACAAAGTACATCTTTTTCTTCAACTTGAGGTCCTACGACCGTCTCAACAAAACACCGGGT
The DNA here is from genome assembly GCF_004355905.1 of Pyricularia grisea. Classification (NCBI taxonomy): domain Eukaryota; kingdom Fungi; phylum Ascomycota; class Sordariomycetes; order Magnaporthales; family Pyriculariaceae; genus Pyricularia; species Pyricularia grisea. Next base: position 7,174,819 of record NW_022156716.1, on the reverse strand, counting down.
ATCAAGCAGCTAGAAGACGAATCCGGAGTTGGGTACCAGGACGTCCAGCGAGCTGAGGCAGAGGAGATCATGGGTTCGGCTGTGCACGGTACCGCCGTGAATGGCACCGCAGCGGCTCGGGACGGCCGAGACACTCACATGGGACCCGAGGCGGAACAGTTGGGTCAAGGCGAGGCACAAGATCATCTCTCGGCAGGGGGCGAGGCCGCGCTTGAAGCGAAACGCAAGTTCGAGGAGGTGCAGCGCAACAAGGAGCAGGAAGTCAAGTCTTCTTACACTGTGGCACACCACGCCATGGCTGGCACAGGTCCGCTCTCCTCGGAAACATGGGAGGGCGAGCCTAAGGATGAGGTAGAGAACTGGATTCAGGAGGAGCTTTACATCCACGCCAAGCTGCTCATCGCAGATGACAGGGTGGTGATATGCGGTAGCAGCAATCTCAATGACCGCAGCCAGCAAGGTAACCACGATAGCGAGCTGTCGATCGTTATGGAGGACACGCACAGGATCCCATCCACGATGAACGGCCAGCCATTCGAGGCTGGGTACCATGCTACCACGCTCCGGAGGTATCTGTGGAGGGAACATCTTGGCTTACTGCCGCCGCAAGAACATGATGCGAGCAACGACCCCAATGCACAGCCACCTGGAGAGAATTCACCGAATGACGTCCGCGATGGCGATGAGACTTGGAAATTTGTCGAGGACCCCTTGGATGACAAGTTATGGGAGACCTGGACCGGTCAGGCGACGGAGAACACGGACATATTCAGACATCTGTTCCATGCAGACCCTGACGATCATGGTAAGCTTAGTTCTTTCTTGACACGACACATATTTCCCGCCATGGAAGCTAACATCTTGGTGCACTCTTTTTACAGTCAAAACGTTCGACGACTATGACCATTTCCGACCGGCAAAGGGCATCAAGCCCGGCCACATTTTTGACCGCTTCATCCCGCCTGAAGACGTTAGAGAGAAGCTCGATAAGATCAAGGGACATTTGGTGTGGATGCCACTCGAGTTTCTGAGCGAGGCGGAGATGGCAGAAACGGGGTTGCAGGTCAACCAATGGACTGAGAGTATCTACACGTAACCTCAGTTCACGAGCCTGGTTCGTAACGAGCCGATTTTAAGATTCTTGGGATTTATTTGCTGTAATGTTTCTTGGTTAATATAATTAAATAGGGCCTAACCAAATCATGAACTGACAAAACATGAGACTATTCTGCTGATTGATGTGCTAATTCCGTATTTGGTACCCTTTTATCTGCCTACAGCTTCATGTCTGTTGCTCACCTATCTACTCGAACATCTATTTCATCAAAAGGTATCAGCATCTCTCCACGTCTACAAATAGGTTGCTTCACTCAACATCAAAGCAATATGATAGTAGTCATAGTCTCCCAACACATCCTTCAGGGTGAGTCCATTACCAAATAGGTCATCCGATGTCATATTCTGCTCTCAAATCGCTTCGAGCGTGTACTAGATGCATAAATTCACGGTAAAGCCCAATAGCCCCATTTAGGCAGCGAATTTGTATTCTGCTCAAACGTAATGCATGTATAGAGCGGGGGATGCATACCAAAGCATCATGACTGGAGTAATCTATCTGCCTTGCAAATATACAGGCGAAATGTTGCGATCATCGCCACTCATGATAATTTTCGAGCAATCTCGTCAGCCCGTCGCCCTCCTCCAAAGGCGTCATGGCCAACTGAAACCCCATAGCGGTTTCTGCAGTTGCCCAGATCTCAATCGAACTCTTTTCCAAGCTTTTGAAGCTCCCAACGCGGTTCTCCAGTCCACAGACCCTGGTTCCACCCATAGGAGCAAGAGATGAAACCCCTCTTCTAAGTGACATGACTTTTTCCATGCCCGATTCGATGTCGCTACTTGGAAGATAACGGCTTTGGAACACACTTGGTCAACTCTTGGTCCTTCCACTGGCACTCCTTTTGTTCATAGCATTTCATTGGTTGGTTGTTAAGTGACTATTGTTCACAATCCTGTTAGCCCAGGTCCAACATTCTAAAGGTGTCCCACAAAATAGAGAGGTGTGCGGCTTTTACCAGGCATAGTGCTTTAACTCGAGCTTCCTCTTTAATTTGAGAAGGTGTCCTAAAAGTGTATCGTGGTGGGGGGCGTTCTTTAGCTGGCAAATGCAACCCACTGTCCGAATCCGAGTCCGAGTCCGAGTCCGACTGATTTTCAACCATATACCTCGCTATCCGAACCTGAGGTGGAATTTCTGGCTCGGGGTCATTCATATGTCTTGAATGTTGCTGGGTTTGCCCGTTCCGTGCGTGATATTCTCGGAGAGTTCTGTGTGCCGATCGCAGGTCATTGCCGTACGTTGGACGGGCTGTGTCGCTCCAGGGGTACAACTGTTCACGAGAGCTGCGGGCTTGCAGCGTATTAGCGCCGGTAGGGGCTGCCGGTGACGCTCCGACGCCAAGAGCCAGCAGGGTAAAAGTTTCAATATTAACAAACCGCATTGTGTACAAAGAGGGGTAAACGATACAAGTGGTGGAGGAGGAGTTAGAAAACCAAATAGGGGACAAACAAAGGTTTAATTTATAAGTTGAAAAAGATAGCAGAGGTAAGTTTGATCAAAGCCAATACAAGTAGAAAATACCAACTGGAAGCGGTACAAAATATATATGCATCTTTTTCTGATTTAATTTAACAGATTAAAGTAGCGACGGGAGTTACATTGATTGCTATCCTTTTTTTTTTTTTTTTGGCTCCTGGCCTAAAATCCTGACTCCACCAGAAATAGTAAGAAAGTGGTGTGCATTAAAAATGGCTTTTATTAATAGAACTGTCCGTGTCAATACTATTACTTCCAGAAATATTTTAAGGACCCCGTGTTATTTTGGGTATTTCTAACTTAGCATGGAATGAATCCAATCGAGAATAAACACTATAATGAAGATTTTGATATTATTATACGTGTGTTGACCCCTCGTCTGTAAAAGGCTACGAGTAATGGTGGTATATTTGAACAAATATATATTAATAGTTCGGCTACACCGGTAGGCATTTGTAAGGCTTTACTATTTGGAACATCGTACATCCTACTATTACTATCTTAAAAGGTCTTGCAGACCTATCAAAACCAACTAAACTTAGAATAGGCCAAGTCGGTCGCCCCTTTCTTTAGTCACCTAGGAGTAGTAATTTTTAACTTACAAGTATACAACTTGCTTTAAACTCCAACACTTTTACTTCTCCTAATCTATTTCCAAACAAAACTTTTTCTATAACCGATACGCTTATTCTCGTAATTGTATCCGTTCTGTTAATTTAAACAATAGTTTTTACCTGCTTGTTCGCCAACTTACCAAACGCGTGGCCAGCCACCCTTTTCTCTCGCAATTATATATATGCAAAATGTTGCAGTTATTTCCAATTGTAATAAACGTTTCAAGCAAACCTTTACGCCTGTCTCTCTTTCCCGCTGTTATTATAACCAACTACATATATGTTGCAGTTAACCCAATTGCTCAAATTATGTAAAGCCTTTACCAATTTCGAAATACCTCACGCGCCTTTCCAGCCCACGGACTTTAAAGTGACCTATAGCAATAGATCAAACACTTTTCTTCAATAAAAATCCCTGGGTTGAATTATTTAATATCCTTTCACTCGTACCACTGGTAATTGTCCAGACCATGTTATGACCAATAGCAAGTTGAACCATCCACTGCGATTATTTGTTCCCTGGCTGATTTCAGTCCCCGCTCGGGGGCGGGGGGTTTCAGTCGGAGAGATTATAAAGCGGACGCCAACCATAATTGCTAATTAAAGCGCATTTCGATTAGGGCGAAGCTGGTTAAATATATTAATCTACACGCCGGGGATACAGTCGCACAATCTAACCTTTAACTTGTGGAAAACTTAAGCAGGGTCAGCAGTATATTATGACGGCTACGATTTGCGGCGTTGGGTTATATGTAATCAATAACATTCCACATAAAGATTAATTTAGTTTTCAGTCCGTTTGTTTAATCGTATTATCAAATGAAGCCCATGTATATATTAGATAATCCAATATAAAGTACAGGGGGCACGTTAAAAAACAATTAAAATATCTTAAGCCTAATGCGGTCGTATATGCAATTTATATGGCAATTCCATATGAATATTATATACCACCATATTAATAACAGATCGCGGCCGAGATAATAAATCGTTGACCCTGGTTAACGTTAGTCAAGGTCAAAGGTTAGATTGGGCGATTTTAGCCCTGGCGTGTATTTTATCCCATATGGTTTCCATTTCTAATCCAGACGAACTTTCGGCCTCGTTTACGCCTGATTCGTGACGGGAGTGACCTTGCGGAATTGGCCATCCGATATAGTAAAGTCTATCTTGATTAGGTAGGTACGTCGTACTTCGTAGGTAGGCAAGTAAACTCTGATATCATCCTAGCAGGCACCGGAATCCGTCTGAAACATGTACTACGGTATAACCTTCTGTACACTTATTGGTCCCAACCCTGGCAATCTTCAACTACGAAGGTTAGATGGGTAAGCTCCAGCAGGTTGGGACAGTTTGAAAGTTCTTTTTCGACCCAAAATCCATGTCGCTGGAGCAAATTTATACTTTCTCGTACTCTGCCAGGGTGTGGGAACGTGCGCCCGTAGCCTCGGTACGGTTGGAGATCCGATAATCTAAATGATCTCTTGTGACATCAAAAGGACCTAATTATCGGCCATTCCCCATTCCCCCATTTCCCACATATTTAAATGCCTGCCCCCGATTTTGGTTTGCTGCCCAAAAATTCCTAACAACATCGCCCCTTAATTCAAACTAAAGCCTCCTCATAGTTTCCACAATGGACACAGGCGGCAAGGGCAAAGTTACTCTTGACGGCGCCCAGGAGACGCTTATGCTAACGCTGCTGGCTCGCGCCGTCGATGCCGAATCTTCTGACTCCATCCTTAATGACGCTTTTTCTGTCAAAATCAGAGACCAAATCCGGGATGAATACAGTTACAATTTTGGTGCACGTGCAGCGCCGGCACTTCACCTCGGCCATATGGCCAAGATGGTCTCGTCTCGGGCCAAAATATTTGACGAGGCGACCGAAAGATTTCTCCAACAAAACCTGGGACCCGCTACCGTATTGCATATTGCCTGCGGTATGGACACAAGGTGCTTTCGGGTAAAGTGGCAAGGTCCGGGACGTGTTTGGATCGACGTGGATAAAAAAGATGTGGTGGAATTAAGGAGGGCGGTGGTGGAAAACCCCGAGATATCGGAAGGTCAGGGAGAATATCGGTTGGAATATTGCGATATTATCAACGATATAAACTGGCTGGACGATATTCGCGTACCGAACGACAAACCAGTTTTAATTATATTTGAAGGGTTGGTTATGTATTTGTTTCCTAGTCAAGTTCTTGGCTTGGTTGATAAATTGTTGCGGCATTTCGAACGGTACGGAAAGGGAGGACAGATATTCTTTGACTCGGCTGGGCCTTTTTGGTATTATTTTCTCAAAATTTTCCCAAGTCAGTTAAGGAAAATGGGTGCCGAATTTCGGTTCTATATGTCTAACGGGAAATGGTTGGAACTCCACTACCCGGCTTTGCATCAAATTAACCGGGAGTTGCAAGGCGGGGTAGTATCGTGGATACCATATTTCTGGATTTTCCAGGCAGTTGCCAAGCTGTTTAATAGTTTCTTTGGAGTGTCTCTGGCTGGTGGTATTTATGGATTCAAGTTTTGAGCACCTTTTTTGAGTGGCTCATCAGATAAAGCTTTGGTGCAGCAGGCGTCGAAGAATCAGTTCATTTAAATGTGATTATAAGAGAAAACCTGCTGTGAAAATTTTATAAAAGGCGTTCGGTGCAATTTATTAACGTTAGGCACTGGGATTGTATTTCTATCTACACACTCTTTTGATTTTTAGCCCGGTTAACCTTTGGTCAAATACTCCAAGTTTGTTAGTCATTTTCCACTGTCTATTGTCTGAAGTCGCGCTTCGCAACGAAATCTCTTTGGTGGTGAATCGTGAATCCACTGCTTTTACCGGTAAATTAAGTACACTATAAACGAAACGGATTACCAGGGCCGTACACAGCCTCGGTCGTGGCCATAACGATTTCGTGACGAACCCATTCGAACAGTTTAACCGTCTTAGGAGCCACCGATGTATCCTTTGTCAGCTTTTCAAACGATTCCGCGATGGCGGCTATCGTTTTGATATTTAATGCGTCTAAGCCCGGTCCAGAGAATACGGCATTGTGTATATACTTGTGAAATTGCATAAAATAGCCGCTATCGTCAGTTATATTGGTACGGATGATATCGTCTGTAGCTTTATCAATTCCACAGATGTTCTTGAAAAATAGGGCCTCGATTAGACAAAATGATAATATCCTGAATGGTTGCTGAACAGCCGAGATAAGAGGGCGTGAATTGACAACGTAAAGGCGAAGCCAAGGAAGACGCCGGCAGGGTATAAATTGGCAGCTTGTACTTGTCCCTGATATCTTTTGGTTAGTTTCCTTGTCGGAGCATTGATGTTCCTGGAAACATAACATCCTCACCTCAGCTTGGGTGACAAAGCTTTGCCATGAGAAATTATCCCCAGGATGGTGGAAATAAAAGGAATTCCCCAGCTGACCAATTTGGGCTCATTGCCACCCTGCGTAAGACGCTGGATCGCGAACAATACCACGTACAAAACAAGGCCTGCCCCCAGAATCATCAAGACAGGTTTTGAGAGCTGGAGACTTTTAGACAACATGGTTGCGGCTAGGTACGATACTATGGTGGGTCGGTGTAGGTGCTTCATAGGGCGAACCAAATAGCTACAATGAACGACATAAGGGCTGGTTCTCGGTATATTAGGATGGGGGAACGTCAAGCTTTGCTGAGTGGTAGCCTTTGTACCAAGGTACAACATAAGCCAACTGTGGACTGATAAAAGGGGTGCCAGTTTGCTCTAAACCACCCGGGAAAAGATAAATAAAACCTAACAACCATAATATCTATGAAGGTTGCAGGTATAAGCTTTGACATCCCAGCTCAATATGAAAGATAAACAATTACTATAGCACCATACCATTTTGGATTTGACAGAAGCTACGTGGTTTATATTTTGAGAGGTACTAGGCAAAATCATGTCAAAACCGCCAAGAATTTTCCGAAAACTTTGCGCAACCTAAATAATAACACTGGGCTAGGATATCCCTGTTTTGGCATGGCCTTCTCAGGTTTCGCAAGGGTTGTACGCGGCCCCGGAACTCACCCCTGCCCTTGGTCATAAATTATAGCATGAGGAGCTCGCTATATGTACCGGTCACTATCATCCAATAATTTACAGTCTGAAATATCGGTTTGAATTCCTCTGAGTAGGTCCCAGTACTGCGGAGCAAGCACGCACCGCGGGGGGGGGGGCGTAGTAGAATAAGCCATTTGTTGCTCGCACGCGCTACTTACTCCTCTGTTGAAATCCAACCACCCAAAAGCTTGAATCAAACGGAAGGTTCGATAAAGGCAAGATTTGTTGACCTATTACATTTAACTATCGAGTTTCCATGTTTGCATGTGAATACCCCTTACTGCGAAGGTAGTAGTTGACTGGAGGAACGTGATTCATTACGTGGCCAGCACCACATAGATGACTGGAATAAGTTATGGTCCACATTTGCTTGATGAAAAGGCTTCCCCTTTAAGGAACCACACAAAGCACTCAGGGGCCGCCGTCGACGTACCCTGCACCCCCCTCCCTCTACACGGAGACCTCGCTCTACGCGGACCGCCCGTTTCAACCAACTTACAAACACCTTACAATGTATAGAACCACGTGGAGGGGATAAATCTCTGGTTACACTTGCAGCTTGTCACACTGGGATAATCCATGTGCGGCCGCAGTCCGCTGTTCGGAATTAGCCCGTAATAAACTTTGCTAGCACTAATAACTCGAATAACCCCTTCTGCGTAATCCTAATCTTTGCGAGTTAGCCCATAGCGTGTTGCCCTTTGGCAGGTAGGTATTAGCCCATCTCCCACGACTTAGCTTGTCCGTTATCCACATGGAAGTCCTTCTCAATCGACAAGTATTCTCCGGTCGAGTACCTCAATCACCTTACCGCCCAAGGGGCTCTGTTCCAACTCGGCAATATTACAGAGTCCGACCACCGCAGGACTAATCAGCTCCTGTTTCAAATGTTCTCCGTAGAAAGGATTAAGCGCCACTATGGCCCCGTGAATTGCAGCTGTAGCGACCGGCTCGGTTATGTCGAACTCGCCGGCAATCCGTAGGTGCATAAGATCTTTTCCTTCATGTCGCTCGATTAAGACCTGCAGACCTTCGAGGATGTTTCCGGCATCTCCGCAGTGCAGAGCGGTGCTCACCGCGCGGCGGATGTCGACGTAAACCATAGAGCTCCCGCCCAGCCTAACCCCAACGCTTTGCTCCCGGCCCAAAACCTGGAAAAGGCCGCGTTGATAATTTAGCCAACAAGCTCGATCTCCGACGGGGTAGCGTACAAACGGCATCGTTCGGTGCACTAGGTTCGTAACCAATATACGCCCCTCAGTACCGATGGCTGTTATAGGCTGGTTGTGTTCAGCGACGATCTCCAATACAATATGGGGCCAATTGACCGAATAGGTATTCGCTGGATGACTTGCTTTTTTGCCAAACTGGAAGCCGATTACGCCGCCGTCCATCGCCCCGTAAGCAAGCGGTTGGAGTTCGGCGTGAGGAAAGGCCCCCTCGAGTACCGAGAGCTGGTCATGGTATAAACCCTCCCCGCCGTACAATTTAAGGCGTACTGAAAGGAGAGAATTTCTGCCCTTTTTACCCATTATGATGGCTATTTTGTAAAGGAGTGACAACGTGCTCATCAGCACTGTCGGCTTGTTTTCCGCCATCAGTATTTCCACCACTTCAGGGTTCATGTTGCCGCCGATAGGTAAATTCAACCCCTGGCGCATAGCCCTTTCGGTTACTCTCGAGGCGTACCTTGCTTTGAAGACTTTGGGCATTCCTCCTCACAATCCACACATGATAAAAGCCAAAAAATTCATTCTGAGCAACGGCGGCGCGGCTAAAATGCGTATGCTCACTACGGTATACTGGGCTATGTTCGGTCTGCTACCGTGGGCTGCCGTCCCGCAAGTACCCCCCGAAATTATATATTTTCCTCCCTGGTTTCCTTTCAGTGTCTACAAATTTGCTTCTTGGGCCCGCTGCAGTATCATTCCACTGTCGGTTTTAAAGGTCCGGCAACCTCTTTACGCTCTCAACCACTGTCGAAACCAAAACAACAACTGCCTGGACGAACTGGGGCTGGATCTGGCAGCAAAAACAATCAGCTATACCAACCCCTATTCGCAGCTCGTCGTGTCAAAGTCTCTACCGTTCGTACTCCAACTGTTCGACCATTTGTTACAGCTTTTGTCGGCAATCTTGGGCCTATGGTTCGTCCGTCGTCGTGCTATAAAACAATGCGTGGCATGGATCTTAAATCACCAAGAACCTTCGGGGGATTGGGCGGGTATTTACCCACCAATGCACTTCAACATCCTTGCCCTTCTTTCGGAAAACTACTCCCAACAAGATCCTGCAATAGAGTCTGGTCTCAAAGCCTGTCAGAGGTTTTTGTGTGACGATCCTGTTTACGGAACTTGGATGCAAGCCAGCTTGTCTCCCGTTTGAGATACGTTTCTTATGGTTCGAGCTTTGGTTGACGCCGGCATCCACCAGGACGAGGAATTACTTACCCGCCCCGTGGATTGGCTTTTGAACCAGCAAATCACCGACCGCGAAATCGGCGATTGGCGCGTTTATAGGCCTACCGTTTGCGCTGGAGGGTTCGCATTCGAATACAACAATAAATGGTACCCTGATGTTGATGATACGGCAGTGGGTGCCGTTGCTCTTTTACATCACGATCCATCTTTAGCAAACCATGCAAGCGTCTCATCCGCTGCAGCTTGGATATTAGGCATGCAAAACAAGAACGGTGGCTGGGCGGCGTTTGATGCTGATAACGACGCCTTTTATTTAAACGATTTGCCATTTGCCGACATGGATAGTCTCTGCGACCCATCTACTCCCGACGTCGTAGGCCACGTTCTCGAATTCTTTGGTCTTTTGTTTCAGCTGGCACGCGAATACAAGATTAAAAACCCCGATATGGTGAAGCTTTTACCCAAAGCCCGCGCGTCTTGTACCAGGAGCATCGCTTACCTGGCCCGGACACAAGAGGAATTCGGTAGCTGGTACGGCCGCTGGGGTATCAATTACCTTTTCGGCACCAGCGCCGTCCTTTCGGGTCTAGCATACTTTGTCGACGGGGACTCTAGGGTGCCAGATATGTGCGCGGCCGGAGTGAAATGGTTAAGTGTACGACAGAACCAGGATGGGGGCTGGGGTGAGACAACCGAGTCGTACAAAGATAAACGACTCGCCGGTGTTGGGAAATCAGCACCTTCGCAAACCGCGTGGGCATTAATGGGCCTGTTGGGATTTCTAAACATCAAGGACGCCATTATTGAGAAAGGCGTGGCGTACCTCCTCGGGATACATAAGACACACAAAAAGACCGGCCGGAGGGGTGGCTGGCACGTGGCCCGAGGAACAGTACACGGCTACGGGGTTTCCGGGACAATTCTACCTCAAGTACCAACTGTACAGCCATTATTTTCCCATGATGGCCCTGGGCAGATACAGATCACTGACTGGAGTCGATTAAGTCAAGATCTGATGCGATGCACCATTTCTGCTAGTGGTGGTGAAGCTCAAAATCCCTATTGTGTTTACTTAATTACACACACTGTTACAATATCAAAATATCCCGCCATTTTCTTTTGAGTTACTGATCTGTCTTTGAATTGGAAGCACAGATTTCGCATTAACACATTCATCAAACGGTTGAAACGCAGGAAAATGGTCTTCGCCCAAAAACGGATATCTTGGCAGGAGAGTCTCTGTTCCCTGTATTGATGCCTGAACACCGCCGTTCTTTAGCTGTATATAGGTGCAACTGCCAGGACATCAAAACCATCTAGCGCTAGATCTTAACACAACGGTGGGATTAGTCAGAGCACAATATATTCCCTGGTGAAGCGGCCCACCATTTCTTGCAATTGTTTTGATGTCTGCAAGGTTGAATGTAGTCTGTCGACCATGATATGCAAGTTCTCAAAAATCCCCAACACTAGAATTCAGCTTGAGCGGCACATGAACCATCCGATCCCCGGATCCACTGGGCCTTGGCAGACTCCCACCCCTGATGTTCATCTGCAAAGCATAATGCATCAGCCTCGGCTCGCCCAGTTGACTGTCGCGCGCGGTCCTCCAGGCCACAAAATCTTCCTGTCCCACGCCTCCACCAAGGTGCTTGTTGGTGCTGGTCTGCTCTGCTACAGTAACAGACGGCAGCGGCTCCGAGCGCTGGGCGTCGCCACCGGGGGGATAGTCGTGGCCAACCCATATGCGGTAGTCAGCTGGGAGCCCAAGAAGACGCTGTACGGAGCTGTATAGAGCTGTAGCATCGCCGCCGGGGAAGTCGCATCGGGCCGAGCCGACGTCTGGGTTGAAGATTGTGTCGCCGCAGAAGACGTTTGCTAGAGGGAAGATTTGGGATAATTTGATTGTTAGGCTACATTCTGAGTTGCTGAAATGCACAAACTTCGAGTGGATATCATGTCACTTACATCCGATGATATAGCCTAGGTGGTCAGGTGTATGGCCTGGAAGGTGGATAGCCTTGGCCGACAGGCTACCCACGGTAAACTCCTCATCGTCATCGTAGAGATGGTCAAAAGCCGCACGAAGCTCCTCGTCTGGCACGCCGTATCGCGCGCCGAACCGTTCCTGAACCTGCTCGACACGCCGCCCGATGCATACTTTTGGCGCCGTCGAATCAGGCCCAGCGATTCGCTTCTTGAGGTAACTCGCTGCGGTGACGTGGTCGGCGTGGATGTGCGTCTCCAAAATGCGCTCTACTTTGTATCCTTTGTCCCGAACCACGGCGAGCAGCTTTTCGGCGCTTGTCGTGGACAGGGTACAACTTGCCGGGTCGACGTCGAGCACTGAGTCGATGATGATGGCGGCCTTGGTGTGCGGGTCCGCGACTATGTATTGCCATGTGCCTGTTACGGGCTCGAAAATGTCGTGGATAACAGGTTTTATTAAAGTTTCAGCGGTCATGATTCTGACTGGATTCTGTGCTCGTGGGGATGGATTTTTGTTTTGATACGTTTTGAATCCTAACTCGTTGGAAGTTGCGTCGTGGTATTTATATATCTCTCGCCTCAATAAAATTCTCGCGTGAGAAAGTAAAATTGAAGAGAGTCGAATCGGCGACATACTAGATATAAGAGCCCGACGTGTAATTCCTGTGTCAATTAGACCCAATAAAACTAAGAGAATGACCCTAGCAACCAAACACGATACGTCGAGCATGAAAGGTTCCACCAGGCATCAGGGAACTACGAATTATAATCATGAAGAAATTAGAGGCCGTTGTTCCGCCGGTTAACTGACGCCAGGCAGCCAATTGAGCAGTTAGCCCGAATTCCAGGGGACACGGGTCCCGCCCGGCGATGGCGGATTAAACCACGCGTGCTTTTTGTCAGTTTGTCAGTATAACATCCATGATTATCGCCGAATATGTGGAGAAACCGGGCCATACAAATTGAGGAACCCAATGACGTCGCCGATTCCCACGCAATTTGAAACTCAATAACTGTCTCGACAATTCCGCTCTGTAAAGCAACTCGACTCATGAACCTTTCGATATTTGCTTTTGAATTTCTACATATTTTAAGGGGAAAAAGTGGCCGAACTAGCCCAGCTCTGCAATCTTGTTTTGGCGCACATGTACTTCCTGGAGTCACTTCGGCGACTCCAGGAACAACTAAAAGTCATGGGCGTTCGCGTTAATAATAGAGACTCTATATGCACCCACTGCCACTCAGGCCAAGCTCGGCAGTCACTTCCTGGGTCGCACGGCGAGTGCACTTGGCCGGTGCCACCAGGGCTTCGAAGAGCGACTGGGCCCCTTGCGATACGGCATATGAAGGCTTGGTATTTCGGATCTTTTTTAGTGGAACATCTGTTTGTGGCTATTAAGATGTCTTTACAGGGAGCCGTATTCCGATATTACCTTCGCATTTGACCAAGGCATTGTTGAAGCTGTCCTGCTATGTAGCACCCTCAGAAACCCGTGATCAGGACACGTTCTAGCCAGTTCCCAATGTTTTCGAAACGGCGTGAGATGCGTACTCGGACCGCCGCGCATGGAACAGGGTCGGATCGGCGAGGAGCATCTGGCTGTAGCAGGGGATGAGCTAGAATCCGACGTCGCCGCCCGTGGCGTGATTTTTGACGTTTTTGTTGGCCATTTTGAAGACTTGAACGTCCTGTTTTTGATGAAGTCGTTCCCATCCTTTCTTTTTGCCAGCTGGGAACAAATAGCCGGCTCACAATATATCCCTTTTCAGTAAGAGTTTCGATAGCCGCCCGACCTCCACATCGACTGGAGTTGTTGCCTCGTTGATGACAGGCACCGAGACCCAGGTCGCAGACTATCCAGTTCTCACAGCCATCTCATGGGGCGCACTACACCTCGAGGTCTGTCCCAGTCTTGGTGCCAGCAAGGGACAACGCATCCTCAGAGTTGGTGCTGAGCCTCACCCCGCAGCCGTAGAAGGACGGCTTGCAGATGCTGCTTTGAACTGCCCTGTGGGTATGACTTTGAGGACATATGAACCACAAGAATCCAGTCTTCCTGTCGTCTCAGCTCTCTTCATGCTCTCTCCATGTGGGATCTATACAATCCCGGAAAAGCTATATGTCTTTGCTGTCGGCAGCAACCGCCGCCTGCTTCACGGCGTCTGCACGGCAAAGACGTGGGTCACGTATGGCGGTGCCGGGGGCGACCACCTCGAGGATTCTGGGGGGTTTCGTCACCTCGATCCCAGACGTCGTAGCCCGAAGCGACGCCCGAGTCCACGTGTCTGCCAGGAGCGGCGACAGGTGGCTGCGGTGGAGGAGGGGGGCTGGGACAAGAGCGACTGGACCCAGTTGGACTTGGACATTGAGCTTTTAGGCCCACAGGAGGCTATCTGGCGGACCGAAGATCGAATCAATGTTCTTTGGTGGGGCAGGGCCAATGACTCGCCTCTGCACAGGTCGCCGATCGCGGCAAGTGTATAGTAGACCGTGGTAAGCACAGGGATCACTGGGCTACCAACATCGGTTAGAGATGCCAGAGGATGGATGTATATATATTTGCCGGTTCATCAGAACCGGCCCAGATAATAAGGGGAACATGGGAGGAAGGTAAAGGGCGGCAAAAGGAATTTCAAATGTTCAAGCCGCTTTGAATATTGCACTTTGCAATTATGAATGCATGTAATGGAGGTGGTTGGTAATGGCGACGATGGCGTTGCCGCATTGGTGGTGTTGCCAGCTACCTCAGGCGTTGCCTGAGCGTTTGTGTGACCATTTGCCCCATCCAAAGATGAGATAACAAAAATAGGGAGTATTAATAGAGCAGTCAATTACAGTAGTACGCGGCCACCTTTGGACCCCAATTTACCTTCCCACTTACCTACCTACTTGGCTCCCTACTTCACTCAACCAGGTCCCTACGCACCTAACTACTTCCTTTCATACTTGGCGACAATTCAATGATTAGATGCGGCAGAACAAGGTAACCAAAAAAGAGGGTTTTTAATCAGCGCTTCTAAACTATGTACACAACCCTAGCCAAAAACTACCTCCGATCATGCTTCATAATCGGCAGCATCGGCCACTCATCACTATCCGACCTCACAGAATCGACCGCATCGCCTCCATTTCCCAGCCTCCCACTCCGCGACGCTCCCCGCATCCTCGACACGGAAAGTTCAATCTCGGAGGTGACGTGAACATTATCCTTTGGCGGCGGGATAGGCGCCTTGTCGGCCCTCCTCAGCGTCGACAGCTTGCTGCCCAACCCTTTCTCCACGTCGTCCTGGCGCCTGCGCCACCTCTTGGGCACGAACTTTTCGCGCATGTAGCGCCTCAGCGGCGTCGTGGTGCCAAAGATGATGAAGATGAACAGGCCCGGCGTGACGCCCGGCATGAAGAAGATCCAGTCGGCGCTCGCGCGCTCGGGCGACATGTCGGGTTCGGCGGCGGCAAGGTCGGAGGTGGCGTTGGTGACGGCCATGATTTGGAACAGCGTGTTGGTCACCTCGAAAATGCTGAGGGCCACGAAGCCGATGGTGAAGCGCAGCATCAGCCAGCGGTCCCATATTCCTTGGCGCTTCTTGCGGGGCGCGTTGCTGGTGACGGTGGTGGTGGTGGTGGAGGCTTTGGGGTCGCGGGTCGCGGGTCGGTGGCCGCTCTCGAGGGTCGATTCGACGCCTGTGCCGGTGCCGTATGTGCCGGTGTTACCGTCTTCTCCCCAGTGGAGGAACTTGCGTTTCGAGTTGACGTATCGGGTAAAGATGATCAGCATGAGCATGCAGCCGAATAGGAGGCTCAGCATGACTGTGTCGAAGGACGTGTTAGCGCACGGTGCTTCAAGCATATTCCCCCGACCATGACCTTGATTGGAGCGGAGCATGCGACTTACGGGGCAGATCTGCCAGCAAAATGAAGACAACAAAATTCTCCTGCACTTTAGGAATGCGGAGGAGAAGTATTGTAGTGAGGGGGAAAAGCACGGCAAAGATCTTGCCTCCGCGGTTGATCACGTTGAAAACCTTCTTCCATTTCGAACGGTTGTTGGAGGTTTGCGCGAGGTAGCCGGCCCTAGAAAAAAACGTCAACAAAAACGGACACGGACAAACTAGTTTGAAGAGGACTTTCGCTTACCAGAACATCACGGCCATCGCCTCAACACTATAACAATAATATTCTACGCGAGATAAAGGTCCAGGTCAGTTACTCTTGTCCTCTGAGAATCAGGAATTGGCGGATGGAACTCACGAATGTAGTACAAGACCAAACTAAGGCCGACCGACCCGTTGGCAATGGCGATCTCGGGATTACCTGGGTGAAGCTTGCGGTTTTCGAACTGCTCCGCGACCAGTGTTCGATAGCGCAAAACGTCGTGTGCTTGCTGGGCCAGAGATGCCAAAATGCTGAGAGTAGCAAAGTAGGCAAGCATGGCCACGTCTGTGATTCATTGCGATCAGAGTCATTAGTCTTGTCGCGACTCGGGAGAGCTGGGGCACGACGGCTTGGAGGCCGCTATGGGTCAGGTAACTTACAGCTCGTCCTCTCCTGATGTGTCCATGTGAGCCATATCATCATCGAGCTGGCGATAAGGCAGATGCTGCAGTAGATCATGACGCCGGCCACCGTGCCCTCGGCGCCGGCGGGTACTTGAGATGCCATTGCGGGTGTTTGATGCCCCAGTTGCTGACTGACTGGTAGGGTATTATTGCTTTCTGGCCATGAGATCGACGTCTGATTTTGCTTCTTTGATCTCCTTTGCCAAATGTGGTTATTGAAGTTAAAGAAGAAAATACTACTAGTAGTGCTTCTTCAGAGATGGATCTCGGTAGGAGCTTTTTTTTCTTCTCGATCAGCTGCGACCGTACGTAGTTTTGGGATGGATCGTCTGTTCGTGCGCCCAGTTGTGGACCCCCAGCCCTTTTTTTCCCAAGAATAAAAACCCGAATTTTCGGCTTGATCCGTACGGAGGCTGATGGGATCGCTGCAGTAAAAAGTAAGGTATACTTGGGTACGTGTTAAACGATTCAGCTCAGGGGGAACTGGATACTTGGGTTCGATCCGCAGGGTCACCCCAGCGAGGAGGTGGTCGATGCCAGGGACGACAAACGAACGGAGGAAGAGGCGCAATCAACTCAAAACATCGTCAAAATCTGCAAACAGGCCATAGTTCCAAGCTGCCGAGGCCATCTATTTATCTAAGGGCTGCATGCTTGCATTGATATGTGTTCGTTTGTGTCGCCTCGGCAGCGGGCTGCAAGGGGCAGGCAGGTAGAGGCACTAACTAACTTTTACACACACACTCCCAAGAGTTCAGCCACCGTATCTTTTTTCCTGCGTGTGTGATGTGTACATGTGTATTTCCTATGGCTCTCTCTCTGTCTTTGTGTGTGTGTGTGTGTGGTGTCTTGTGTGAGCGGGGGTCCTGCAATAAAGTGAAGGGTTCCTTGGAATAAAGATTCGGTACCAGCCTAATGGCCATCGGTCTGGGCACCCACAGCTTCTTAGATCCCCATGCTGCCTATAGCGACTTTAACCCCAAAGGTGATGGTGTCGAATTCTTTTTGGTCAAGACTGTCGAGTTGAGAGATGTGGTGTGGGTGGAGAGTCTGTGCGCAAGTAGCATCAACCCGTCCCCTGTTTTATCTCCTTCCCAATATAGCCGCTAGTGCCAACAACTGGCCGATTTTACGTCGTATCGGAAAAACCTGCAATGCGACAAACCCCTCAACTGCTGCAACTTTGCGGGCGAAAAGGACGTTTATCTTCTGCAGCCACTCACGCCCTCTCTAGACACGTGCTTGCTTGAAGGAAAAGCTTGCGCGCCACGAATTACTTCGTAATTAAAGATGCAACCCCTACAAAAGGACTTAATACTCCCACAAGGGAAAACCCATTAGTCTAGGTGCACCAGCCCCATAGATTATGTACGTTGTACGGAGGAACACCTCAAGACGTCCTTTGTATCTCTCGCAGGCTTTACTTCATAGGGAAGTTACATGATGAAAAACAAGGCCAGGCCACTCGCTTAACCATCTTGGTTACACCCCCAATTCAAAAGATTTCTCTCCACTGAATGTATCGCTGTGCCTACCAAACTATCTATCCCTTGACCCTGAACGTAGCAACCTTTTCGGATTGGATCGGTGGGAGGATCACTCTAGGGGTCGATTGGGAAGCTTGCGAAGTGTTTCAAAGTAGCATTGCGGGAGGCAAACGTGGTGTGAGGATATCCACCTTGCCACCACTGCACGACAGGCTCGCATTTTTTTTTTTGGCGGGTGCCTTATCAGCCGAGCTTGTCCCGATTGTCCTACTGCAGATTTTACAATAACAGTTCATGCAATGTCTTCGCCGGATGTCGGTGCCGATTTTGGAGGTTTCCTTTTGGAGAAGTTTTCTCTGTCAATCGCGGGAACAGAAACTCAAACCACTACCGGTACTGCAGGTCAGAAAAGCACTGCATTGTAATATAATTAGTGGTAATATTACCAACGAATTACCATTTAACACATCCATCATCAAAGCCATTACTGTCGTAAATTAATCCATACCAAAAATGTCCCAATCAAGGAAAAAAAACGTGAACCACCTCACTAGAAAAGAAAACACCCTTGCGATCCAGGCTAGGCGACCATTGAAGCGATCCAAGATGCGGCATCCTGGGCATCAAGCTGATAGTTCTTGTGCGGATCGTTGACAATAATGCCTCCGGCGCAAATGTTATCACCCTCGTGGCAGATGACTCTCCACTTGGAGGCAGGAATGTTGGCCAGGGTGCGTTTTTGGTACGGGTCGCCAAGGGTAAGAACTGCAAGGATCGAAGAAGTTCAAGTCAGAGAAAAGAAACCTTGTAGGTCGACATGAGGTTTCCCACAAGGGATTCAAATGGTCAAACTCACCAGCAGTAATCTTGCTAGCAACATCCGCGGACAAGACGCCTGCGGTCTTGTGCACGACCTGTGCTCCCTGACTATAGCCTGAGAGGACGATTTTGGTGTTGGGGCACTTGGTAGCAGCCTGGTATGCATGAAAAAAAAAAACAGCGTAAGCGACAATTTAACTTTTTTTCTCTCTCTCCTTTTTCTTTCTTTCTTTCCGTCCCGGATGTCTGTGCCCCCCCTTCCGGGTAGCATTTGTAGTGGATGGACATACCGTTTCCGTGAGGTTCTTCATGACCTTGACCCCGTTGGGGTCTCCGCCCAGGAGGAAGCCCAAAATGTTGGCTGCGTACGTAACTCCCTGGACTGCCAGCCTGTCGGTACCAACAATGCCGGCGAGGGCGTTGAAGATGAGCGGTCCGACCGCCGCAGGGTCGCCGACCTAAGAAGCTGTCAGCATCTGGGCAAAAAAGAAAAAGAAAAAAAAAAGTAAAGGGCAGGTGGAAGCTTAATAAACAATGAGGTTTTGGTGCATACGTTTCCGTCCTGGGTAGTTCCGCGAGCGTAGATAACGGTTATGTCCCGGCAAGGCGTGCCGTCTGTCAGCTGGTTGTAGGTATTGCCTCCGTATTGACGGGCTTCAAGGGTGCGAGCGGGAGCCGCCACCACCATCGAAACGATGGCGGCAAGGGTGGCCAAGGTGACGGAAAACTTCATTTTTGCCGATTCAAAAAGGAGTATGTGCTAAAAATTGGCGACGACGACGACGACGACGACGACTGCGAGGGAGTAATCCAGGTGGGACACGGGTCTGAAGAATTGACTTGAGAGTGTACACACAGCATCACAGCTCTCAGGATCAACGAGAAGAAGCAAATGAAGCACTCTTATATATTTATTCACTTCCCTCCTTCGTTTCCCAACAAAATGTGTACCAGCGAATGTGTACCAGCGAATGTATTACCACAAAGCAATCTTACCTGCGAAAACAGGAAGCTCTCAAGGCCCGCAATGTTACTCTTGTCAATGCAGGTGGCGCAGGCCACGACCAGGCCTCGAATTCCCCATCTTTTGCGGTATATCAAGCGAGACGGATTAATTAGCCAAGATATTCAATAGTCTGAGTATTGATGGAGACGAAAAAAAGGGGCTGAATCTGGGGATAATCCTGGAAGGGGAGCAACGGCCCCAGTCATAGGACGAAGACTTATCACGTGGATCATCGTCTGAGCGCTTCCCTTACCACGGTAGGCAATCGAGCACGGTCGCTTCCGCTGTCTAGTCTCGATCTGCTCCTTCTGGAACGCGTTAGGTCTTTGGGAAAGACGCGTAAAATCTCCATAATGTTTTATTTTTACCATGATGATTTATTTTTAGTATTTAATTCCTTCAGCTTTTGCAGCTTTGCGGCAGTCTAATGAAAAAAGTAAGTGGGAACAACGTCAGCTGGAATAGCTTCAGCTTGGTTGTAATTGCTGCCATACGCTGTCGCAAAGCGCGCTAGATTTCAGGTAATTTAGGTAGGTAGGTCGGTACCTAGCTACCAGCCAAGGGTTTTTGGGGGCCGGAGAGATTATGGTTATCTATTAATCATCACGTGATCAGATCTGCGAGAATAATTCTACGCGTTGTTTCCGATAGGCAGGTCCTACCTCATGTTGCAATCGTCAGAGGATCAGCAATCATCACACCCAAACTTCACCTTGACATGGATGCTTGAAAACATGTTCTCATTAACCGACTGACCATGGGACTGGGTCTACGGATGTTACTTTAAAGTAGAGCGACTCAAACAAAAAATGGCAGGCGTCAAACGACTGCGACTCGTGGTGATCGCAACGGTCCTCTTACTCGCCGTTTTCTGGCTCGTGCGGCGCAGTGATGACGACCTGATTCGGTCCGCCCCGCTGGTAATCCCCAACCCAGAATTGACTCACGGGAGCGGCAACCCGGGCGACGCGTCATCCAACCACAACGGAGCACACCGAGGAGGAGTTCTGGCCAAGCCTCCACTTCAGGAACCATCAACTTCCAGCACGCAGCTTGCCCCGATTCGGCTACCAGAACGTCCAAACGCACAAATCGTCAAAGATGCGCACAAGCTACCGACTGCAGAAGACTTCGTGTCGCACCTCTGGGCGGTCACTAGATTGCCTGGGCTGAGTTTGAGGGAGGCAAAGCGGACCTGCACCTGGAAGCCCGATGAAAAGGTCAACTTTCAATTCGATAATGCTGAGGACTGGATCAAGGCCGATCGGCCCGATACCGAAATAGAAGCTCGGAGGGCTGAGTGGCACAGCTTCATCCGCGAGGGCATGATTCCTTACTCCGCGGTGGCAGACCGCTTCACCAACCGTCGAGGGCTGGTCATTCTAGCAGGCAACCAGGATACGGTCTCCCGCGTCGGCGTGATACTGCGCGCCTTGCAGAAGCTAGGGAGCAAGGTCGCCATTGAAATCCACTATTTTGGTGATGAGCTGTCTGAGCATGACAGAATCAACCTGGCCTCGGTCTGGCCCAGGATGTTTTTTAATGACCTGTCTGGGTCGCATAACATCATACGGCCAAAGAAAGACGGTCTATACATCAACTACCAGCTCAAGACCGCAGCTCTGCTCAACTCCCGATTCGCCGAGCCACTTCTCCTCGATTCCGACAACATTCCACTGATAGACCCGGATACCCTCTATGACTCTGAGGTCTATCGAGAGTATGGGACCGTGTTCTGGCCCGACATTGCTCGCACCTGGCCCCAGAACCCAGCCTGGGCCATCACAAACACTAACTGCCGAATGGACGAGTACGAGCAGGAGAGCGGGCAGCTGCTGGTCGACAAGACCCGCTTCTGGTACCACCTACAGCTGGCGGCGTGGTGGAACAACCAGCATGGCGACTACTACAACAAGTTTCTGCTGGGCGACAAGGACATGTTCCGGTTCGCGTGGCATGCGCTCAAGACAGAGTATGGGAAGCCCAAAAAGTGGCTCGCGAGCGTGGGCACGGAGAACGATGGATTCTACTGTGGGCACTCATTCGCCCAACACCACCCAGACGATGGGCGGGTTGCCTTCCTACACGGTGGTCTGGTCAAGACGGTAAGCCTGGAGGTGATGCGCTGGAACAAGGAGGTCAAGGGTGGTTATTTTCGGCACTACAAGCGCTCACCGTCGGACGAGGATCCGTCTGTCAACGTTCACGTCGGCATCAAGTTTGACTCGGCCACATACAAGCCCAACCATCTCCCTGATTTCCATCCATCCATGTGCACAGACTTTTATGATGTGGAGGCACGGGATCTGAACGAGCTGGTGCCAATGTGGGAGAAGACAATGAACGAGATTGGTGGGTATTGGCAGTTGGGGCCCGACAAGGCCCACAGCGGAAATGGCTTCGGGGGGACCGACTTTTCATCAATATAGTGGAAAGCTTGACAGAAGGTTGATAGTTATCCCTACAGTCTACCAAGCCTGCAAAAAGATACTTTTTCTTTTCTTACGAATGTTGAAACTTGGAAACATATAATCGTCGGTACATGGGCCTTCATAACAACCGCAATCCGAACGCGTTGGGTTTATACAATATTCGAGGGAACGGTTTCGGAACGGTTTCGGCGCTCCTAGGTACACAGGCCTGGGTCAGCACTAGCCGGTTAGGGCTGTGAAAATCTACCAAGCGTGGGCTGGATACCTGCTCGAGCTACTCGCTGTCACCTTGTCTTTGGTGAGAGGAAGCACTTCACAGGAGGATTATGACCGTACAAGGCCTTCAACTGCACGTCCTGCTGCTCCCAGCATTTCATATAATCTTGAGTTTTGCCTCCGTTACTTGAAGCCTTGGCTTGGCAGACTCTGGTGGCCATGGCTTCCAGGGCGTAGAGATTAAGGAGCGTCATGAAAATTAGGAATCCTGTTGGTAGTTCGGGGATATAGCGCGTAAGCCGACTATATCTTGCTGAACTCTCAACATGTTATACGGCATACATGCGCAAAATATTCCGACCTTTCTCATATGGAAATACTAATCTAACTCCAAATGCGGCGAAAAACTACAGCCGACTTGTTTTGCGTGTTCATTTCGGTTGACCTGCGGGGCTGTAGCCTCCCTGGTTGTTCGTGAAGCAAAAGGTGTAGTTGTTAGCGCTCTGGTCTTATGCATGGTTGAGTATGAATTTGCCTACTACTTGGGCCTATTGTGGAAGAAATCAAGAGTCAGCTTACTCGCTTGAACAGAGCTCAACGTCTCCAAGTGCTTGATTTTTTTGATCAGACATTCGTATTTACCAATGTAGAGTAGAAGGACTAAGAGGAAAATCGGGTCAAGCCTTGCAAGATAAAGAAGGTCTGTATTGGGAACATAATCCTCAGAAGCCAAACTGTCCACGCTGTATTCTCTTAGATTTTCACAGGGTCCAGCTGGTCCCACCATAAACACCATGATGTCGGCTATGGTGGGGCTGACTCCCTCGGTACATGTAATGCCGCCCTCAGCGGAACATGGGATCGAGAGAGTTGTTTGGGCTCACGTGACAACGGCAAGGCCTAGGATGAGAACGTTTTGGAAAAAATTGCTAGTTGTATAGAGTTTTCTTTTGTTCAGAAGGAGAGAATGTCGAGAGTTAATTGGCAAAATAAAGCAAAGAAGAGATAGGAATGTGTACTTCCATAAGTGATTCATTAAATTGTATCGGGGACGAAGATGCAAAGACCTATTGGAAAATTATGTGCCTTGGGGAGGTGGTTTTTTTTTTTTTTTTTTTACTAGATTTAACGTTGAGATCTACGGCTATGTTTCTGAGTAAAGTATGTCGCCAACATTGAAAACCCATATCAAGTCCTGCCTGAAGTTGGGGTCATCATGTTTCTCTCCAGCTGGCCCAGGTTTGCAGTGTTTGCACTAGGTCTGAGATTGAGTGTGCCTTTTACAGGTGATTTTCCACTCCTTTTGGGAGCGACAAGTTGAATCTTTTGAGCTAAGCATCAGTCTGGACTTCTTTTTGGTCAAAAATCTCTGAGCACCAGGCCTGACACAGGTATAGAAAAGGCGGAAAAGGCAAAAAAGATTTTAATCAAACGCGGAGTGCAAATTGCCATCAGCCTGTAGATCTCGCACTTGGCAATGGTCTCTCCCGTGCAGGCCCGATCCTCATGACCCCACGTCAGGTCTGTCTTGTTAATCCTGCGCAGCCGCTCAGTATAGTCATTATCACTTTCCACAGGACCCTAAAGCCAAGGACCAGGCTCAACTTCATTCCCGTGTTGGCCATACGCATCGGTGTTAAAGTGAGTAGCGTACCCAGACACAGCGACGGCCGTCCCGGTCGGCAGGACCTACAAGCCGTCCTCCTCGACCTCCTGACCGGGGCCCGGCGGGAGGGCGCGTAACGGACAAGCACATCCAGTTCCGAATCAGCCTTTACCCAATCTGCACATTATAATTCTGAGCCAAAGAGCCCCCGAGATGCCTCTTTGGGGCGAGGGGGTGTGGACGCAGCGGAAGGAACTTGGGGAAGCTTCTACCTTCCCGTAAATTGCACCTATACGTTTGTTGGAGGAAGCTTTATCTCTGGCGCAGTTAGTTGGCTAGTTAGCAAAAGCTTAACGGATAGGATCCACGACATCAATCAAGCGCTGGGACCGGCTTTGGCCTGGTCTTATTTTGGCGTTTTTCAAAAGATCAAAAAGACCGTTCTCCGTGGACAAGTAGCAGAGTAGAGCGATTCAATCACAGTAAATTATCTCGTTGTGTCCTACCATAATACACCAGGATTGGATGAGGATGACGTCGTGCGAGCCTTCACCACGCTCTATGCAAGAAAAGAAAACCTCAGGCGCATTTCAACCCGCTCACACGTGTCACGCCAGCCACGAGATGGCCAAGATGAAGGCGTTGTAGAAATCCTCAAAAGCAAGCGCAGTTTAAGTTTAGGTGATGGGTGCAGCAGCCGACACTAATGCGCGCCATCGACGACGAATGCGGAAATCCACCAGCAACAAGCGCCGATCTGGACCGCGCAAGACCAGTCTGTGGACGCTTGTACCTGGCTAGCGCGATCAGAGCTAGTCGCGGTGCCGAATATAGGATGAATTGATATCTTGGAAAGGGGTCGGGTACTTTGCCTAAGGTGGGTAAGTAACGGTCGCCTTAAAAAACCGCCTCCTTCTGGCCAAGTCCACGTGGGTGGTAATAGCCTTACCAAGCTTGCCAAGCTAAGTACCGACCTATGTAGTACTGCGGAATCTGGACTCAATTTCAGCCCCCGAGAAAAGTGAGGCTGAAGAACCAAAAGATTAGCTTAGGAGTATAAGCAAAAGGAATAAGATTGCATCCCATTTTAGCATAAGGGGTGCTTTGGGTTTTTGTTAGAGATATATCCTAAATATGACATTCCAAACATTGCGAGTGGCTCGCTAAAGCTGCTTACCATTATATATGCTCGGCCTATCCTGAGAAGTTGTTGTTCAGTTCCTCGACCTGGATCTCTTCACCCAGAGAATTACAACAATCGATCCTACTGATTTAGGTTATTCGCCTTGTTGCGTTGCAAAATTCAACGGCGGCTTTTGAACTCTTTTTCTCATATCCTCTTCACAACCACCAGCAGCCTCGGAGCCACAAGATGCGGACGTCTATTGTATTGACTTTTACTGCCTTTGCAACGGTATATGCTGCAAAGATCAGCCCCGACGCCAAGTGCGGAAACGGGATTACGTGTCAGGGGAGTGCTTTTGGCAACTGCTGTTCCCGCAATGGATGGTGCGGGGCGGGGACAGCCTACTGCGGGACAGGATGTCAATCTGCCTTCGGAGTCTGCGACACCCTTGGACAGTCGAGGCTTTCCCAGAGCCCTACCTCGATCAGGACCACGTCGGGAGTCAGCCACCCCTCTGGAACAGCCTCGCCCCAAAGAATTACGGATACTGGCGGCTGTGGTCAAGACCATGAATCCATGACCTGCGCAGGCTCTGCGTTTGGGGATTGTTGCTCGGCGTAAGTTATATTGAAACATTCACCAGCGGAATAAAGGGCAATAAACTAATTTCATTGCAGATATGGCTACTGCGGTTCGCTGGATGCCTATTGTGGAGCTGGATGTCAGGGAAAGTTTGGAATTTGTCGTTCCAATCCAGTCGGGACAAAAGTAGTCAGTCCAGATGCTCGTTGCGGCAACCTTGCTGGCGCTGCAGGAGGCTTTACCTGTAAAGGCTCCATTTGGGGTAATTGCTGCAGTGATCAGTCGTATTGCGGATCTACAGATGCGTACTGCGGCAAGGGATGCCAAGCGGAGTTTGGAGACTGCGACCGTGCCACCAACCCAAGCTCGTCTTCGACATCTGCGTCGAACACAGGCTTCTCTACCTCGGTATTATCCCTAAATGCGCCTACTATATCGATTTCGACTACAGTTTCGGAGACAAGCTCGTCCTCAGAGCTTATGGCTACTCTCAAACTAGACTCACCGACATCAACCTCGAAATTAAGTTCGTCCTCGACTTCCAGTTCCTCTATTACAGAGACATCCATCTCTCCTACAATTTTTTCTTCGGTCGCTTCAACCGCTTCAACCTCTTCGACCTCTTTGACTAGCTCTTCTTCAAAAACGACAACTTCTAGTACACTTGAGACATCGACATCAGCCTCAATATCGATGTCATCAGCGACTTCCACCTCCTTCACCACAAACACACCAGCGATATTATCCACAACAACCCAGTCTTCCGCAACGTCGACTCTGCCGTCTTGTCCGAAAGCTTCTTGCTTTCAAAGCACTCCCAATTATTTCACGAATCCCGGTATTGAGGCCCCCAATACCGTTTCACCGTTTACAGTCTCCTCGAACAGTACCAGTTGGTACCTTAAATCTTATACCGAGGCAATTCATGCCCATAGTGGAAATCGTTGGATGAGAGTTAGCGCCAACGAGGGCTTCACCAAAACCGTAGAAGTCGTGCAGACAAACGTCAAAATCCCTTGTGGTACCACGGTGACGGGTTCCGGCTGGGCAGCTTTCTATCAGGGGGCTTATTTCACGACGATCGTGATAATTGTGGACGGAGTGGAAGTTGGCTCCCCGTACATGTTGCCGCAAACTGGGGGTGGGTGGACCCAATTTGGTGGCGGTCAGGTTACTGTCTCGGGTGATACCCACGTGATTGGGGTTCGTATACAGCTCTCGTATCCTACGCCGGCCGACTTAGTTGATCTTGATGACCTATTGCTTACCGGGACACCCCCTGCTGGAGTTCCTTTATGTCCTTAGCTTCTCCTTTTCGGATAGTAAGACTTGCTGTTTTTTTATATTATCGTTGCTGACAGGTCATTTGATACGAACAAGGGCAGCTGTGAGGGAGTGCCTTATGGAATTTTTGTGATTTCAAACGCTGTTAACTTTCCGCCTTTGTTCAATCTGACAAAACCGACCAGCACGCTGTGTTATAATGTTTCCGCCCCAGATCGATGATTTTAAACAGAACATTGCGGACTAGTTAGTATATGGTAATTCCGACTGGACAAAAGCTTTCGTATGATGATTCAGGATATCCCTTGGGATATTTTAAAAGCTTACTTTGGACAAACATAGCGGTATTTCATACCTTGTTGAACAAGTTACACCTTCAGTACCTTATAGTGGTAGCCGCACTCCATCAACAAGAGCGGAGGCAGAAAATGCCCGCGGTAATAATAGATAGCACCAATAATTGGACTGTGAATTAGTTTGTCCTGAATTAAAATAGCCCGTGACTCTTTTGAGGTTATAGGAGACCCTGTCTACAACCTGTAAAATTGGCTGGGCTCGCCTTCCTCGACATTGATGCTAAGTCAAAACATGAGTTTAATATCCAATGCAGTGGCTCAATCTTAAACGCGGTTTAGAGGTAGCATTTAGAACAGCCAAGTGGCACATGGTTTTGCACCACTTGGGTGTGGTTAGCATCAAGAGCAATTCTACAGCTCTATTACCGGCTGGATTGGTTCTGTTTACGACGGGGGACAGGTCGGACAGGCTGAACCGAGTCTGGACCTCTAGGGGTAACCGCCGTTTAGGCGAAGATAAATGTAACCTCGGCTAGGGGGCGAGTGATCAACACTGGCAGCTCGCACTCAAGACGGGCTGGTTCGACGGCTGTTGTCTGTGTGTTGGCCAGAATGGCCCGCCGATTGCGTGAAGCGTCTTACAGCCCGATCAAGATGATGCCCGCAAGGACGAAAATGTTGATGTGAGCACGTTGACAAGAGGTGGGCCGTTTGCAGGCCAATTTCGTGTAGGAAACACGGATCTATAGAGAGGGAAGGGCTTCTCAACACGAGAACTGCCGGCAATCACGGAGGGGCCAACCCGAGAGATGAACCACTTAATGGGGCTGCCTGACGGATCGGTTGCATTTCCTTAGCTGCAATCTGCTGGCAAGTAGAGCAAGGCGGTTGCAAAGGCAGTCATTGCTGAGCGCCCCTTTCTCGTCCAGTCCAGGCGCGGTGACGACACGCAGAACAAAAAGTGGCCGTCCTACTCGGCCAACTAGAGGCAGGTACGTGTTGATGCCATCAAGGGAGCGCCCAGAGATATAGATGACGAACTTGGTTGACACCGCAGCAGTCAAATATAAAGGGGACGGCCAGCCTCTCCTGAACCTCGGCCGACTTTTCAAATTTCAAAACTTCTTCATCGGGCAAGATACCGCTGCTTCACCTGCAATTATCCACCCACAACCAGAACCTAAAAGCTCACATCTAATCTCTGCATCCCACCCTTTTTCCTCCATTCGTCCAAAGCTTTTGCATATGAATTCATCCCGGGCGAATAAATCGCTGCCCCGCCATTCTAGGAGTAAAACCTCTCCCGCCACTATCAGTGTTATGCCGCGCGTGCAACTAGCCAGCGGTGTCGAGTACGCAGCCTCTGTGATAAGCTCCGTGGCCCAACCAACCTCGGCTTCATCCGTTGGCTGTATCTTCACTCTGCCAGCCGCCAACTCTCCAGCCCGTCGCGTCGCCTCGAACGCCACGTATGCCGCTTCGTACAGGTACGTAATGTTGACTGATGCACCACTCATCATCGGCATAGTCAAAAACAGCTGTTCGACGGAGATGACGGGTTGATACAGTTAAATACTTACAAAATACCTGCCGGTATTTTTTGCAGGGAGTGAGACAGTGGAATGAACGAAACTCTTACGTTTGGAAAATCCTTGGTGAGTGAGCCACGCGACGATCGAGGCCCGTGTTTACTTTCGAGCCGTTTGTACCGGAGCGTAATGCCGCCGCTGCCGGTAATTGTGGCATTGGACATGCCGCTCGGTTCCACAAAATCTGTGCCTGGTGATCGATATCCGGTCGCGAATATAATAATTTCGAGACTATACTCTTTACCATTTGCTACCAAACATTTATTGACTACTTTTTGCACGATGTCATTCATTAACGCCTTGGCTGAAGAGACTTTCCGGGTATATGATTCATCGCCCCAGATGGCATGCAAGACTAAGGCCGACGTTGTAGTTTCAGGAGGCTGGCTGCTGCCTGCGAGCTCGATGGCGATCCCACCCGTCCCCTCGCTCCATAAACACCCGGCCCATTGTTACAACGCAGCGCGATTAATTCGGACCGCTGACTTGACTACAGACCGTGAGCCTCGTGGGGGGCTTCAACCTTGTCACGCTGGAGGTTAAGCTTTACTTCGGCCAGAAACATTTTCATGAGCGACACTATCTTCTCACTATTGCTCTCGGCTCTGTGTGACGCCAATCCAGAGGCCTTTGTAGGGTACTGGCACCGCCTTAGGCTCCAGCGCTTTTCCTCATTGTTTAGTAAAGCACTCGGTCAAGAACGCTGTGAGGGGCGGGGGGAGTTGCAAACCTTGCGCTTGTGACCCATAGAATGGTTGCTTCCACGGAGAAGTGATAGCCTTGAACATTGAGTGCGGAAGAAACGCCCAGCATTAGCAACACCCGAGACTGAAGAAGGCGGTCCCGGTCCCTGTGAAGACGATGATCATGTGCATCAACAACTACACCAGTGTCCTCGACCGAGTAGTACTCATAGTTGATGGCTTGGATGGGAAACTTTCGGCCGATATAATCACCGCCGTGTACCACTTCGTGTATGGCCGTATGGAGCTTACCAGCTAACCTCTGCGGCTCTGCCGCACATGTATCGCGACCTCGACCAGGTGGGTAGTAGAGAACAGCTTGCGGTCCCGCGTCAGTCAAACCAGCCCCCAAGTTCACGCCCACGGCCACGTGGAGGAGAAGCCATTAGTACAGCATAATATCTGCCCAGTGCGACGACAGGCATTGGGTCTCGTCAGTAGCCGCAATTATCACCTACCGAAAAGGTAACAGTGAGTAGTAACGTACGTTATCGTTGCTAATCGAGATCGCATCTATGACGCCTGATCTTAACTGCAGGTGGCCACTACGAGCGGTAGTTGGGACTAATTTAGCTTCAAGGCAACGGGTAGAAAGGTAGCAATTCTTGGCTTTGAATCAAGCGAAGCTAACAAATGCCCTCTCTGGTGAAGAATAAAGCGCTTTTACGGTTTGACCCGAGTACGTTTACTTCATACGAAGCACGTCGTAGCATTCCTACTGGCTTGTTGAACCTAAATATGTGACCAAACTTGGAAGCGACGGGTCAGAAGAAGTAAGGGAAAAGGTGTTTTGTGCAACAAAAGATTAGGAGTAACGAATGCAAGCGGGTCCCGACCTACGGAGTAAATTTTACTGAATACTTTCTCCTTGACACTAATTTTCGGTAAGCGCCAAGGAACTACCTAGGTACCTGAGGTAATTGAAACTACCGCGTACTTGATCTAAAATCATCCCTATCAAAGCAAATGCCCACCCGAATGAAGTTGTTCGCATTTTTTATGATATATTTTACATTTCATATGGACCGACTTAAAACCTGCGCATGCGGTCTTAGTTTTACCCTATTAGCTCGTCTGACTTTTGTTTGGACTGGGTTCCAGTCTGCAGATACAAATTTGCTGACATTCCTTCTTGCTGGCCAAAGTTAAGAAATACATATTAATTTGACACAGCGTCTTGTATTATTTTTCCCCATGTACTCGTACCGGTATAAACCTGCGGTACAAGACAAGCAGTGGATCAGCTTAATCGTGTTTTGCGAAATTTGCCATCCTGGCCTAGCTTTCGTACGTAAATTTCGATGGTATTATATTTTACTTTGTCAAACACGGTTTTAGCTGATCTCCCCTTGGTAAGCCAACTTGGCCAAGTCCTCAACTTTGAAACACGAAGTATACGCAGCGGCCGTGCAGTAAACGTTCCCAAATTTATATTTATGCAGAGATGACGATAATTAACCGTGTTGTAACGGACGTTTCGTTGCCGGGTCACGGCCTCGAACACTGCGTAATGTGAAGGTCACAATTACCTCTTTGTATACCCGGCTGTACCTGGTAAGTGCAACATACGCGTCGCGGGGAATGATTTGCATGTTCCCCGCTAGCGTGGCTTTTAACATTGTGAAATTAATGCCTTGAAGGGAACAATACCATTGTTAAACATGCTAGATCAAACCAGGATAAACCACTCCACTTAACACACATCCAGCAGCCCGTTTTGCGTCCACGATCCATGATTTATATTTCCTTTTCCATTATTCAGCATATTCTCTCTGCAAGCCAAATGCCTCTGCAGCTTGTATGGTTTTATCACCCCTGACTGATTTTGTAGTAGCTGGGTCTCAGACGACCAGCATGATAATGTGTTTTCGGTGAAAACAACCGCCACCACAGTTATTTGTACATTTGATGGCAAACATTTTGTGCCAATTTTACGGTGCGATAAGTCTATTGAGAGCTTTGTTTTCTCGTGCCGGACCTGCGTCATTGTCGACCGTCTTAAAAAGTTGAGATAAAGGACGCCGCTTCGATTGCTTTGCGCGACCAGCGAAACGGCTGCTTTTTAGCAGTCAGATATAAGTTCTTGCAACCCTTCTCTTCTAAGGCGAGGGCCATTAATCGATATTACCCAAAACCGGGAGGAAACTTTTTTGTTGGGTCGGGGGTATATTCCATGCCATCTCGCTATTACAAAACCAATACTTGCATCCTTTTACATTGACAACGATTAATTGAAAAACCTCGCGGCTCTCGGGCAATGATGCTTTTGCAGCAGGTATGTGAGTTGATACTAGAAATTTTCATCGGGTATCTGCAGGGCGATATTCTGGAATGTATTGTAAATCTTTTCGACAAGAGGTTAAAGTACGTTTAATGAAACGGCAATTTCTGCAATTTCAATTTCGAGACTTTCGGATAGCGTCGCGCTCGCCATGACTAAATGTTCTAATTACAATTGTTCAAAATATATTTAGCATGACATGGACCAGTTTTAAACTATTCGGCTTATGCCGATATATTTCAATCCTAAAAATAGTCGACAATTTACAACCCTTTCCCCGACTTAATGCTGTCATTTCTTTTTATAATATGCCTAGAAGTTTTATAAAACCTACGTACAACCAACCTTTTTGCCGTGAATCTTTCTTCCCCTATTTTCCCCCGTTATTACTATCTACAATCTTCATTATTAAATAATAACTTTAAAATGCATATTTCCTCCCTTTTCACGTACGCCCTACTTTTGAGCGATTCGATCACCTTGGCGGCGTTTGTTTTCCGAGTCGATGTTCGCGATCCCGACACAATTAAAAAATGCAACGGCTTTTCACCAACGTGTCCACAAAATGGATTGTTCCAACTTCCCCAGCCACTTTATCCGGGTTACCAAGACCAAGACCCCTTTGGATCTACATGGGTTGAGAAGAAGGACATGGTTGCATATACACAAATTCTACTTTCCGAGGGAATTTTCTATATCTATATCTATGAAGTCGTCGTGAACGGCAAAGAGGTTCCGCACGTTCCCCTGGACTCTAAGGATCCGAAATTCGACAAGCTGAATACTGCCAAAACTGTACCTCAACTTTGGCTCAAATCCACCTGGGCCAATGTTTTGAGCAGTAGGGTAGTTGATAAATTTAATAAAAAAGTCGGGGAGAGAGTTGTTAACCTCGATTGTAAATATTTCAGTACTGTTACATTGCCAATCGAGGGCACAGCTGCTTCGCCAGTCAAGGACACAACTGCATCGGCAAAAGGATTTCCATCCACAAATTGCCCTCACTGCGGGTGTAGGCGCAGGTATAGTTGTGATTATTAGCCTGCTCCAATGCTATTTGCTCCAGCAGGTGTCGCCATCGATCGAAACTCCTAAAGATGCATGTGCGATTTGGGTTCTTTACCCGTAAGGGACCTGTGGATCCACGTAACCCCTACTTTGTATTCGGAACAGATTGGACATTGCTTGCTGTTTTGGTTTCTTTCTTTTCTTTTTCAGAACATAGACAAGGATCGTAATATATAGAGATTCGCAGTACTTGTTCATCGCACTCTTGATCCGGACACGTAAACAAGGTCTATAAACAAAACGCTTGCTGGGCTTGAGAGGGCATGAAATGAAGTTTGGAAAGGGAGTGAATGCGCTTTAGGAAACGCCGACGCTTTGTGCTGATTCCTTGGTACACCAGTGTCGACAAGTTATACCACGGCTCATAATTCAACCCTACGACCAATAGCTAATAGTATCCAGTGCGTAAAGGGCGCCGAAAAAGGCTTGACGCGGACGTTTTGCGAATGTCAACGCGTTACTCATGAATCCTTCGGGAGAGTACTGGCAGGTTCATCTCTGATATTTCGTTAACCACTGTGAACATCTATTTCCAAAACCACGGTCCGCAATTAGCTAGCCATATTTCTCATTCTCACACCAAATGACTCGCAAGTCTTGATTAAAATAGTCGCTGTACCAGATATGAATTCAGCTTGAAGGAAGTTGCCGGGACAAGACCCGAAAATAGAAGGCTTCTTTCCTGATTCATGATCTAGCACGTACCTTTGGACTTTGGCTTATTCGAAGGCTCCTCCCCCTCCCATTTTCCATCTCAATACGATTGCTAACATCACGGGCTTAACTTTTTATAAATTGAGAGCTTTACTGGTTACACCTAAAATCGTTAGAATACCAACAGAAGTGATTACTACTTTCATAGCAGCTATCACCTTTCAAAGGTTGTGGCTATTTTTACCGCCGCGCGCTACTACTTACAAGGCAGCCACGCAGTGGACACCATCATAGTGCCTTTATACTGCGGTACGTAAATCCCTAAAGGAAAACGATAAACAAAGCCATTAACCTTTTCCCCCTACACCACCAGCCTGGAAATCAAATTGCGCGGAAGCGGTGGGGCTAAACAGCAGATACGCCGGTTTAGGCCTGGAAAACCTCAGTTCCAAAGTTGAGGTAAGCGAAGTCATGTCAAAATTTGAAGTAAGCATCCAATTCTGGCCGACAGCCAGCCGAATGTCCAAGACAGGTTTCATTGAATAACAAGCAATATATATACATATATGTTATAAATGATCAAAACTAGCCTTTCTTATTCAGGCTTTACCACGGGCAGATGCTATCGATGGTTTGGTTGAAAAACCTGCCGGAATGTTCTTCTTTGGTTGATTTGTCAATCTTGAAAAGTTGAATGAAAATTCAGTATTAGTCCATCTCTCAACATACTCATTCCATGCTGATATACTTACAATCTCGTGCGTGTTCTTGACGCACTGGTCGATTGTCACCGGCGCGACTTTTAGACCAAAGGCATCCGTGGCCAGTTCGCCCATGTCCGTTTGTACGTGTCTGTGAAATCACCAAACAAGTGTTTGTTAATGGCCAGCCGCAAAATCTGACATTCTGAGATAACCAGACGAAATGTCCAGCGATATTGAAAAAAAAACGGTAACTCACCCTGGGTGGATGCACAGCGTCACGAGCCAGTCGTTCTCGGCCCCCATCTTCACCACCAGATAGTTGGCAAGAGCCTTGGATCCTCCGTATGCCCCAAGCGGTAGTTTGTTGCCCGCAAACCCGCCTATGCTCCCGCCGGCCGCGCTGATCAGGGTGAACTTGGCAGACGCCGAAGCACGCAGTAGCGGGAGCGTGGCCTTGTACAGCAGCAGCACCGCGACCGAGTTGACCGTGATGTGCTCCTCGAAGACCTCGATGGGCAGATCCTCGAGGGTGAACAGCTTGGCCACGGCTGCGTTGGAGATGACGACGTCGATGTGGTCGACCCCCTTGGATCGGATATCCTCAACCGCAGAGTAGGGGTCTGTCTTTGAGGAGCCGTCGAGCTTGGTGATGATCAAGCTGGTGTCAGTGCCCCGCGGCTCCTCGAGCAGTTCCTGGGCGTACTTCAGGTCGCGGACTGTCCCGATGACAGTGTTGTTGGGCTGTGACGCATAGAATTTAAACAGACCACGGCCAATGCCTAGGTTCTCAACATGTCAACAATCACAAAGTCTTGAATTGGGGAAAAGTGCCATTTCCCGTGTAGAATCGCGTATATACGTACCCCGATTGACGCCAGTGATCAGATATACTTTACCCGCCATCTTGAAGACTAATGATGAACCAATGTCAGGCGAGCTTTTAGTGACTATGAGTGCTCTTTTTAAGTCGAAACCGGGCTTTGGTCCCTTTAAGATCGAAAAAGGTGACGTGAAACTTTTGAAGAGAGGTGAAGACGACGCTTTGGGGTATTATTTTCTTTTGTAGATACTTAAAATGATGACGTGAGATTTCACTCGGCTGAGTCGGATCTTGGCAGAGTCAAAAAAAAGTTAAGCGGGGAGATATGTTTTCCGTAAATCCGAAGCCCCCTCCGTGTTCAAATGTTAGGACCAGACGGATGGGCCGGTACCAGGTGGGGTTACACCCCTTTGACGACACTCGTCCGGAAAAGAAACACCGACCGGCAGAACCAGACCACCGCAAGGAAAGATCACGTGGTAGCCCGTGACCGTCAAGATAAGTGGTCTCAGTAATCTGTGAAATCTCAGCTGAGAATTACATACAAGACACGCTTATTACCATCTGGATATATTCATTTCAAGGATCGCCTATCAGCAGTTAAACTTACTTTACCTTAATAGCTATTTTAAACCGATCATAACTTCGACCCCAGTTATTAAAAACCCCAATCACCAAGAATCACGGGACCGGTTTACACGCGATTCCACGCCATGCATTTCGTGATTGTGTTCACTTTTACACCTTAGCTTTAGATTTTAGATTTAGAGGGTTAACAAGCAGCCTTGTCTATTTTCCCGACTCGATCCTGATAATATGAATAACATATATTTTAAACGTGCCGGGCTAAATACCCTGCCCATAAAGATTCTGGACGGACATAAAGCTTCCTCGAAACCACAACTCAGTCCCCACCCCCATATAGAAAAACAGGGAGAAAGCCGTATACCTAGAACGCAACATCCCACTAGACAGCATCCTTAACACCGATAGTCCAGCCCTCCGGCACCAGAGGGTCGCATGTTGCCGATAGACAATAGGAGCTCATGACATCGCATTTATAGCTCTGGATATAGAATTTGGCACCCCAATCGGCCGTGGCAGAGCTCCAATATTGTACCCCAGGCCTGTATATCGTGACAGTGCATCGGTTATTTCCCGCCAAGGCACCAGTCGGGAGGAGGCCCAAGGTAGTAGCGGCAGCGACAGCCAAGAATGTTGCGAAATACATGATGACTGGTTTTGGTTTTTAGGTCTAACGAAGTAGTCGTTCGTTTCTGGTCAGCTTCTTGAGTTGATAGAGGAGTGCGAGCGTAGCTGGCCTTTTGAGGAGCATGGTTTTGTACATACCGAAATTCCCGAGATGGAATGCAATGAGAAGCAAACTGCAGCGGCAGTAGTTGGCAATAACAAGCAGTAAAAATTAACGAGTAAAGTTAATGAATGGGTGAGGAGATGAGAATACAGAATGATTACCAAAGGATAATGATTTGCTCGTTTTATAGACTCGAGCATTTACTATCATGATGCAGTAGGCTGCGGGTGAAATTCATGAAAAAAAAATGAAAAAAAGAGAGAAAAGAAATGTTACCGACGCATAGGTACAGGTGCTTGTCAGCTAACTTGCAGTGCGCATTAACAACACACTAGTTAGTGACTTGATCTTGGGAGCAAAATGCAATAAATAGAGCATCAATTTGAATTTACCAGTCAAGACCAATCCTGCAGATTCACGACAAACTTAAAACTGTAATGCAGCATAAGAGCCTCAATCAAGCCAGTAAGGCATCCAATTAGGCCAATGCCGGCCTTCAGGATTTATTGGAGACGAAAACAGCAGTATTTTAAATTGTTTGGTCCCATTTGGTCACTTAGCCATGTGACCCTGCCTCTGCTAAGCTCTCGTGTCCTAAAATAGACACTGATGGTCTGCTAACCAGTAAAACCTAAATATGAAGGCTTATGCGGGGCCGGTGGTATGATACGGGGATGAGGAGGGATGTAGCCGGCTCAGAAACATTAAGGCTAGCCTACCATTTTAGGAATGACTAGTCTTGTTTGTTACTGAATCAGATAAAAAATTGCTGTATCTGACAGCCTATGCACAATGCCAGGCAGACAAAGCTTTTTGGTATATCAATTATGTATTTATCAGTGGATAGCAAAGTTACCCTCCAGCTATTAAAGCAACCCTAAAGGTCCCCTCACCCCTCAAAAAAAAAGAACTCATAGGCTCAAATACCAGAGTCCTCCTGCAGCACCTTGTAGGTCTTCTGATACGACGCCCAGGCCGCACAGCTGTCGTTCAACTCCTCCTGATCCATGAGCCCCAGCATCTCGCTCTGGCGCTCGACGAACTGCATGGCGAATCCCTCGCTTGTGTGCCAGCCGATGTGGCAGTGCATAAGCCAAGCGCCCGGGTTGTCGGTCAGGAACGCCATGACGAGATGGCCCGACGCCGGCAGCATGGCGGTGTCGCGACGCGGCGGGTTCACGAGGTTCAGCGCCGTGGTCCCGGGCTGGTATTGCCCTGAGCCCTGAGCCAGGACGAAAAAGTCGTGCCCGTGCAGGTGGATCGGGTGAGGTACGGCAAGGGTGGTCTGGATTGCGAGGTAGATCCACTCGTCTGCCTTGTCGAGCACCATGACGGCGTTGGAGGACTCAAAGACGCTCGTGTTGCCGGTGGCCACCTGCATCACCGTCGGGTTCTTCCAGTCCACCACCATGGTAGTCGTGTTGAGGTACCAGCGGAACAGCCTCTCATCGTTGAAGGCAACTGATACCCCCTGGGTGTCGGCCCACGTGCTCGAGCCTACGTTTTTGGCCACGTACGGCACCAGGTTGGAGGGGTCCTCGTCAGCGCAACTATCATCGTAGTCGTACCCGTTAGTGGTCGGGAGTTGCTCCGAGGCTTGGCCGTAGTAGACTATTCCGCGGATATCTTGGGCGTTGCTGTTGTCGCTGCAGGCCGACTGGGGGATTGCACGCATCCAAAAAGCGTCTGCGGTGGCAGCCTGGTTGGCCGTCACAATTATATCGTACCGCTGGCCCATGCCAATGTCTACGATGTTGGTGGTGTAAGGCTTGATGGGAACAAAGTCGGTGCCGATGACGGTCAAGGTGTGGTTGTCAAGGGAGAACTTCCAGTGCGTATCAATGGCTCCGTTCACCAACCGGATCCTGTAGGATTTGCCCTCGGTGAAGGTCGTGTTCCACCGATGGCCTGTCACCTGGTTGTCACTCGAGTTGAAGACGTTTGTGCCGTTAATCAGGCCTTGGTCTAGCGTTGGCGGGCCAGACGTCTGGGCCTTGTAGTATAGCTGGTCCACAGTATGAATGTCCCAGTCGTTGAGGAACAGCATTCCCAGGTCCTCGTCATAATTTTCCGTTGCCGGTCCGTTGATAATGATACCGCCCAACATTCCTTGCCAAGCCTAAATTGGAAGCTCGGTCAGCATGTTTACGAGTGCACTTTTCGTAAACGTTCACACAAAGGGGTTTACTCACTTGCAGAGCCCAGTGGGAATGGTACCAACTAGAGCCGTACTGGGTAGCACGCCATTTATAAGTCACAGTAGAGCCTGGAGGCGTTGGGCATTGTGTGATGGCCGAAACACCATCATTTTGGTTGGTGTAATTCTGCCTGATGCCGTGAAAGTGCATGCTGGTGCCGTTGTTCTCAGAGGGGTCCAGGTTGTTGGTGAGATGGACGATCACATTGTCACCCCAGTCGGCGAACAGTGTGGGTCCAGGGATGCTGCCGTTGATGGCCATGGCACTGTGACTGTTGGTTAGAGCTTATTTATGACTTCTGTCGCACAAGGTTGGCTTACCTGCGCTGCCTGCCATCCGGAGCGACCTGGACGTCAGTAAGTTCAAGCCAATACTCTCGGGTGACACCAGTGTCGGGGACTACGCTGTTGTAGTCGGTGTCGACACTGTATTCACACCACTGAGAGCGGGTGGTCGCTGTGTTACCAGCACATGGTCCGGAGGCACGAGGAACCACCTGAGGAGTGCTGAGGGCAGATGCGAGACTGTAGGCTGAGGCCAACGCCAAGGCGAATGCGTGGCGAGCCATTTTTATGGAGATAACGAGTGACAGACAAATAAAAAGTCCAGAAAAGAGTGACAAGGGACCGGGAATGAAGGACTGCTGGCAAAGACCAACGAGGGAATGGAATGAAGGGGCGGTGGTGAACTAGAGAGGAGGAGGTTTGAAATCATTGCTAGAACATGCCTTTATATATCGAAACCTTCAACGGAGCTGTTCGGTTAAAGCCTGGTGTTTGCGTTCGTATCCCGTACGGGGTGAGGATTCATCCCGATCCATCTTGGGTAACTGCATGACTAACAAAAGATGTCAACAGTCCCATAACAATTTGATTGTATCTATGGACCTCTAGCAGCTCGACTCCTATTGCGATAACTTTGCTTACCCAGTCCTTCCTTTGGCTCCATGCTGAGGCACCTACAAGGTCCACATAATCGCGCAGCTAGTTGTCTTCGCCGCGCGGTCCGTTTTCGGTCAGAGGTCCGAGCACTTCCGCGTGTAACCCTTCCCATCGCCACGTGTTGGAACAGATTTGAAGGATGATAGGAGCTGTGGACTGCAATGCATGTTGGTTACGAAAATTTTGAGTTCCACGTTGTGCAAGCAATGCTGGTGATCACAATAGCATACAAGGTTCTCCTAACTCCACATTCTCTTGGCGCATGCAAAGTTTTGCATAAACTATTGGTACCTCGCAGGGGTAAAAAGATCGGTTCATCTTGATATCGGGATAAGTACCGATCGATCCCCTTGTAAAATCTACTAGCTACGGAGATTCGAAGATGCACTAGGGCGATCGGCGGGTGGGGGGGACGACAAATACTCTTCCTCCAAGTGGTCACAGTTGCATTCAAACTATTAACTTTTACCATGTAAAGACCCAGCTTAAGCAACCTAAAACCGGATTTCGGATGGGGCTTTCCAAATTCGTCCAATCCCGCGAGCCCCACCGCCCCCTTTGTAGGCTTCGGGCTTTAAGATCCGTGTAGGAAAAATGCGTCGAGGTGAAGTACTTGCAGCTGTGGGCCTTGGGAGGCTCTGGCGGCCCGTTTGCTTGTTTTTTCCCCCCTCCCGGCCCGTTTACTTGTTTATCCCTCCCACATACCGAAGCCGCTCCCTGGGTACTATCAGGGTGCATATGCGCAAGTAGAACCGAGCCTGCCGTCTGGCAAAGAAGCTCCCTCGTCTTCGGATAAGCATAGCGTCTATCTTACTTGACTCGACGGAAATGAGGCGAATATCTCAACTGCGGATACACGAGATAGCACGGGAAAACTGCGGCTCGCATTACGCGTACGGTATCATCATCTTTGGTATATATATACGACCAGCACTGTCCACCCGCCTGTGCAGATGATCAGATTTAGTTCAGACCTCACCCCAGATCCCTCCTTTCACTCCTCACCACAAGTCACTCGTTTAACTTTCAAACTCGGTACCCCCCTTCGCAAAGATGTTTCGCGCTTTCCTCTTGGCACTCGCCGCCGTCGGCGTTTCTTCCCTGCCACAGTCGCAGCGACAGACAGGCGCGGTTGCCGTAGGCTTTGGTTTATACGGCTATGGTACCAAGATAGGTGGTTTCGCTCTGAACCGTGTCAATGGTTTGTCAAACATCTTCCTCTATCAGACGGACATGACTTATAAAAGGCTTTCTGCAACCTAGATGACGTGTTCTTGAACAAGACAACCAACAGTACCGTCGAACTATTCACCAGTATGTTTTGAAGATCAACCACCCCCACTTACTCTGCTATTGATTTCAACGCACAAAGTCCAGGAAGCTGACAGCTGGTTTACGTTTAGTCAACACATCTTCCAAGACGATTTCCGACGCCAAGACCGGTGATTATCTTGCCATCCCTACCACGCCCGGCCCTATCACACTCCTGCCACAGAGAGGAGCCAAGAACACGTCTTTCAAAATCTCCGACATGAGACTCTTTGGAAACACGCTCTACTTTGTGAGCGCAAGCGGCCAGCTCGAGACGGCATGGACCGCTGTGCCGATTGACGAGGAAGGCGCGGCGTTCCGGTTGGAGTGGAACGTCACTTCGGACGGTGCCGTACCTATAGCTCTCCGGATCACTCCTCCCGGAGTTACCATGGGAACCACCCAGTCGGGAACGACGGCGGCGGCTGTTGCGCCTGCATCCTAGAGGATATGCCCTGGTTGCTTCGCATATTGGAAGGGGGGGAGGAGGTGTAGGATCCAAAGCTCTTTGGACAATCGCAAGGCGCTGATAATCCCAAGATGGGGTAGCAGATCGCTCGGCTTGGGGTTTCCTTTGAAGCCAGTGACGCCAACGGCAGATTCATGTACGCTAAACTGGGCAACTGTAAGAGGTTCAGCGAGGGATTTGTGCATTAGCTCGATTGAATGGGCTATATCCAAGACACCATCTATCTATTATGTCTATAAAAGCAGAAGAAAACCAGAAATATTAGATGGGTGCATATCCTTCAAGGCAGAGACCACTTCCCAAACCACTCCAGAATGACATCTGACGCGTTGAAAGCAGCCGTTGGCCCTCCAGCATTGTCAGAGTTCTCAACTAGACTTGGCCAGTCGTGCCCAATGTTATCACCATC
Source organism: Pyricularia grisea (assembly GCF_004355905.1). Classification (NCBI taxonomy): domain Eukaryota; kingdom Fungi; phylum Ascomycota; class Sordariomycetes; order Magnaporthales; family Pyriculariaceae; genus Pyricularia; species Pyricularia grisea. The sequence continues at coordinate 7,133,194 of NW_022156716.1, read as the reverse complement.
ATAGAACAACGTGACCCTCTCATCCTTCCAGGCGCTCTTGACCCCGTTTTGACTCCCTTCTATCGTAGAGTTGTCCTGCGTGCCCTTGAGCCCGTCCCTAAATGCCCACTCCCTCACCCAGTGCCTGATGTCAGGCAGGCAGCTCTTTGTTCCAGCTCGGTACTCGCCAATGTACGGTATAGTTTCGTCGGCACCGCCGTGAAACGCCAGGATGGGCGTGTCGGTGCGTTCCGTGTCGCAGGGGATGGGGACGTCGGCTGTCGGCTCGCAGGTCTTCTTGGATTGGTCGAGGATGTAATACGCGCCACTGACAGGAGCAAAAGCGGCAAACTGCTTGCTGAGGCCCTTGTCACACGCCAGCTTCTGCCCAATGAACCCGCCGCCCTGCGACTTGCCGGCTGCGTACACCCGCTTCTTGTCCAGACACAGCTTGTCCCCGAGTATCCGCAGCACGTCGCTGGTGAAGCCCAGGTCGTCAATATCCCTGGCCTGGGGTGCGACCTGCCACTGCGACTTGTCGGTGCCCTCCGGGGTGGCGGCCTGCAGGTAAACCACAATGTATTTGTCGTTGCGAAAAAGATCCGTAAAGCCGTCCAGTTTGACCTGCTTCTCAATGGTGCCGCCGGCGCCGTGGTAAGAAAAAATTATGGGTGTCTTCTTGGACTGCTGGTAAGATTTGGGCAGGTGGACCCGGTACCGCCTGTTGGTGGTGGGTGTGAATTGGTCCCCGCTTAGCTCGCCAGGGGTGAATGGCAGTGTTTCGGCGGAGCATGCACACGAGGCGGCGGTTGCTGTCGCCGCTGCCGAGAGCAGGGCGATGGGTTGTAGAAGCTGCATGGCTGCTGCTTGCGAGTTTTTAATTGATTGTGACAGCAGGATGATAAACGAACAAGGTTGAGGAATTTTGTTTGTTTATTACTCAACTAGGGAACCCGAATGAAACTCAGCGACCCAAAGCACTGGATCCTGCACCGGCAGCTTCCGCGACGTGCCATCTTATTTACGGGACAAGTCAAGGATCTGCTCGACCCGATCCGGAAACCGCTTGGCTGATCGTTGGGGCTGAGCAACCACTCACTGTATTACTACTGTAAGCGTCCAGTCCCGTGATGACGCTTTCCCCCTTCGAGAAGGGCTATGCGTCAGCAAAAGTTTGTGCCTGCTGGCCCCGTCGTTGGTGCCTGTGCCAGTCCCACTTGGGCTGGTTTGCGTTTATTAAGATTCTAGGGGCATTAGAACTGCCTGGTGGGACACTGCCAATCCCTGAACTTAATCTTGCTAATTTAGCAAGGAACACCTAGCTAGCGCGCGGCATCCCACGCAACTTACCGCCGTGTCTGCCGTTTGCCGTTTTTTCCGTTGTTTTTATCCATCCCTGGAGAATCGCTTGTTGCAGATTGTGAAAGTAGTTGGAATAGGGGTCATGTTGAAAGGTGACTAAGGTACTCATCTACCACATCAAAGTTAGTCAGGTGGTCTGAGGTAAGACGACGCTGGAAAGATTAATCCCGGGCAATCCGGGCTATGAAAGCAAAGCTGACATGCTATCAAGGTTTACACCATGTATCAATACGCCAAAACATGACGTCAATAGCAATCTAGACAAACTCACTCCTCACGAGGAAAAAAGATCAACCGACAATCCTCCTTTTGAGGACGGTTACCATTCAACTCGACAGCCTCCATGTTCTCATCTGTCGTCTCAACCGGGCATCGCAGCACAAAATTCCTCACCACAGCAGCGACGACCATCCGCATGACCATCCACGCCATCGCCTTCCCTGGACACCTCCGAATGCCGATCCCGAACGGCGCCGTGCAACGATCACTCCCACCAGCCCCTTTACCACCTGCGTCCACCCACCGCGTTGGATCCCACATATCATGGCTGCCCTGAGGATCCCTCCGGCTGAGAGAGTGGTTGTGCATGACGACCACGGTACCAGCAGGCAGGAAATGCCGACCGTCGAGCACCGTCGCTCCACCCGCTCCCACGATGCGGTTGCTGGTCAGGGCTACGGGCCCGCGGTACCGCAGCTCCTCCTTGATGACGGCGTCGAGCAGATCTGGGCCCTTGTTGGCACCGCCCGCTGCGACCAACTCGTCCCGTAGTTGTTCCACCAGCGCCGGGCGGCGGCTCAGCTCAAACAGGATCCAAGCCAGCGTCGCCGCCGTAGTCTCAGAGCCGGCAAGCAGGCCGCCCGCGGTGTCGGCGCCTAGCAGGTCCATGTCCTCGACGCCGTGTTCCATGCGCATCTGCTTCCTCTGGAGGTTGAAGGCCGACGATTGGACGCCATGGCTGCTCCCATTTGCTTCTGCGAGCTTGTTCAGCTTCTTCCCCAAGGTGAAGAGTTTTGCTCCTGATCCGAGGGTGCGAAAAATGCCAGTGTGGGACAGAAAGTGCTCCCCCGACGGCAACATGTCCAGCAACGAGAGGAGGGCATCGGGCATGCAGAGACGGTTGGCTACGCAGTGGTTGAACAGGCTATTAGCCTCAAGGACCTCGCGCGCCATGGCGTCGGTAATCTCGGTACCGACAAGGGTCAGCACTGAGGCCTTGATGGTCAGCATACGCAACGGCCTGACGACGTCGACAGCACCACCGGATCTCATGACACCCAGCAGCACCTCCACTTCGCGATCGAGCACCCCCTGCCACAACTTCATGTTGGTCTCTGTCGTCGCCGCCTGGACCGCCTGTCTGCGACCTCTGACCAGATCGAACTCGGGCACCATGATGCTCCAGCTATGACCTCCCAGGTCCAGGGCACGGACGATCTTGGTACCGGTGGCGGCGTCTTGCCTGCCGAATAGGGTCTTGAGGGACGGCGCATCGTTGAGCAGGACGACGGTGGGGCTGAGACGGACAATGCCGTTGGTATCGTCGCCGTGGGAGAGGAGGATGGCGTGCGAGGCCGGGGCCAGGCGTCGGCGCCAACGCTGGTAGAAGAACCAGACATGGCTGACCCGGGTGTACCACGGGCCCGGTATATCAGACAGATCTGGCTTGCGGGCAGGATGCAAGAAGACCTTTACACAGAGCTGGAGGAGGAGGAGAAGAAAGACAACTAACAAATAGGTAACATCCGGAAGGATAGTCAACTTATGACGGACAGCCGAGGAGAGGCTCCAAAGGCTGGTCATTTTGGCTGTATACTAAGTTTTACCAAGCATGATTCAGAGAAGGATGTGTAGAGGCGGACCACAGGAGAGATCAGCAGGGAGGACAACAGGTAAAAAAAAACAAAAGTCTCTACTCTACCACCCTCCCAAACCTCTCTTCTCCAATAGAGGTGCTGTGGGGACAGGAAGCACTGATCAGCTCATGCCGGCGTTAAAAATTGTTTGCTGTTCAAATACTCCAATACCAACTGTCCAATCACGCTTATCATTTTGATCTCTTGTCAAGCCCAGCGGGGCTTGGGTGGCGAAGAAAGAGGCAATAATATCGAAAGCAGATTGTTTGAAGTGATCAGTCATAGTACTTATATACGATTGCAAGTTGGCGCATTTGTGTGGCCCATTCCTCACAACGACGGAAACTAGTTTGAAGCATTTGCAAATGATCCCGTGGCCCAGCAAAGGCTCTCCCACATTGGCAACAGGGTGACACTTGTCATCAATCCCGCATTGTTTGGTTGTCTGTTGACCATGTACTCCGCAATAAAGTTCGTACTTCTTATTCATTACGACTTGTAATGCCGCTAGTGACGCACGCCAGCTGGTATGCACCCTTGACATGATCCACAATATGCGTGTGACGAGTATTCGGGCAGCTATCACATTTTGACAAGAGCTGGTATTGGTGCTGTTGGCCCCAATCGCATGCGCGGGTTGGAAATGTACATGCATCAATAGTCCCTCTGCCCAGATTTATTATGGAGTGGCTCTTGTACCGACACGCTGGTAGCGAGGAGGTATGGGTTTGGCTGGGCCTCGGAACAGAAATCATCCATTGCATCCCTCGCACCTACAAACATTGTGGCACCGACTGTCCGAGGATCCAGGTGAAATTATACATAGTAGCAGGTCGACCAAGTGACACAGATAGATGTATCAGGTCGATATTTTAAGGGACCTGAACTATGTTCATGCCATGGAATTCCACATACGACCATGCCCACTGGAACATACGGGATCGCGTCCGCTCGCCCTCAGTCAAACCAGTGAGGACAGAATCTGTAGGACTTAGTCCAAGTGGGGACTTGTATTATTTTTCGGCAATGGCGACCACAAATTTATATATTTTATGTAACGTAGTACGTATACACGTTTCAGGATCCGGCGGTGAGATTAGGCCCCCAAACCTCCGTTTAGAACAATAGAACTACAACTCCACCTCGACAGCCACCCATCTCTATATCCCCCTGATTGAGTTTAGCTTGGCATACAAGGAGATCTTTCATGACTGGGCTGTCTATTGGTCAGCTTTACAATGACTGCGACTTCCATAGCTTCTGTCTCATACTTACCTGTTTCGAAGGCGACTCCGTAAAAGCTCGCGAGGGGATGAGACGAATAACGAATATTATCAGAGGTTACGTTGCTAACTGTGCTGGTAAGCTAGCAGTTTTATGCATGTAAGTCAACTTTGCCATAACCCAACATGATATCCTCCGCTTCCTCAGAATATACTAAAAGAAAAAGTGGCCAGGAGGTCCTCTTGCTCCTAGCCCCTGACAGCCCCATACTATTACGGGCGGACCGTTAGGCAAGCTGCACGTGAATTTAGCACCTTTGATCCGCTGCCCATTTAATTCGATTGTTCTATGTCCTCTCCGAGCACTGAGCGTTGTCGTCCCATACATCAATCGGCAAGCTTTGCGCCATAGCTCTCAACGTAAGTTACATAACGCCACCCAGCTACCGGTCACATCAAACTCCGAAGAATCGTCGACGAAATCGCTATGGGAAGCTGAGAAACGGCTGATGAAAGAGCATTTTAGTACTCCACGAACCACAATGGCTGATTGCAATCGGCAACTCTGCTGAAGACTGAATTCAAAATGGCGCTGACGGCTGGGACCCCGGCGAAAACAACCAATTGGGAACGTTGAAAGGATCTATTTATGAGCTTTGATTAACTAAGAAACGTTATATCCGAGATTATTTCCTCAAGCTGTGTCTGTCTAGTCGTTTCACTAGAAGTCTCTTCATCACCAAACCCTTGAAAACACTTCCCTATTGTTGGATTTGCTACCCGACTTGGTTGCGTTTTCATCTCGTGTATAGATAGCCCCGAGGATCGTAGGGCCTTTATAAGACCCTTCCTCCACGGCTACCTTCGTTTTAAAACCTCCAAAATCGATCAACGGAACAAGGAGCAAATCTACCCATATTGGTCAATTTGGTATAGGTGCACCGTTAAATGGACTGTAGTTTAAGGCCTGCCAAAGCCCGAAAAGCTTGGGGGCCCGGCCCGGCCCATTGACCCATGGGATTGGGATGGGGGCCCGTAAGGGCCCATAGGTTTTTTTAGCGGGTTAATAGGGGCCCGCGGGTTCGCGGGCTTGGCCCGAATTAGATAACCCGCGGGCTTTATATAAATTTCAAATTTACGAAAAAATTATTGGAAAAAATAAAATATTTATATATTTAATTAAATAAAATAACGTAAATTTTAAAAGGTTATAATTATTTTTTATAATTATTTTATATTATATTAAATTATTAAATTAAAATAAAACGTATTATTATTTTTTTTAAATATAATAATAAATTAATTTTTTTTTTATTTTGGTTGGATTTGGCGTTATCGTTAAAAAATTCCTCGTTATCGTTAAAAAAATTTTTAATAATATAAAAGGTAAAATTAAATAATTTAAACGGCGAAATATTTAATTTGTTTTTTTTTTGGACCGGAAATAGGTTTTTAACCGAAAATTTAAAATTAGGTTTGGAAATTTTTTCCGGGGTAATACGTTATCCAATAATAAAAATTTTACTATTTATTTTTCCGCTTATTTGCGGACGTCGCGTAATAAAAAATTATAATAATTTTTAATTAAAAGGTTTATTTATATTAAAACGGGCGGTTTATTTATTTTTTTTTGGGTTTAAAACTATTTATAACGGGTATGGCGTTATAAAATATAAATTTAAATTGTATATTAACGTACGGGTACGTCCAATTATTTATAATATTAAAAATAAATTTAACGAAATTTATATTTTTAACCTGGATAATAATACGGCGAACGTATATAATATAAAAATTGGAAATTATTTTATATTAAAATAATTATAATAAATGGTTATAACGTAAAAAAATAAAAAAATTTACCAATAAAAAAATTGGTAAAAAACGTTTTAATAATTTTTTACAAAATTACGATAATAAACGTAAAAAATCTACAATTAGGTAAATATTCGTAGGCAATTTTTCGGACCAAACGTTAAAAAGGTATTTTAGGGATAATTAAATCGAAAATTCGCTATATTTTTCGAATTTCCCGCAAAATAATAATTAAAATAAAATTAAATAAATAAATTAAATATATAATAAAAAAGTAAAAATATATTACCGGGTTTAAAACGTATATTTTTGTATTTTTTAGCGATATTTGTTTTATCCGCGGTTTTAAAAGGTATTTTGGGCGTTTTACCCGTATAAAATTTACGTATTATTTTTATTTTAAAAATTTTATAAAACGTTTTAACGGAAATAAAATATAAAAGGGAAAATATTATAGTTAATTAAAATTAAATAATAAAATGGTTATAAAGGATAATTACCAAATAAACGATTTAAATCGGTAATAATTGGGGCTAAATAAATAATCGGGTAAAAAACCGAAAATTATTACGCGATTATTAAAAAAAAAAGTAAAAATTATAAAAGGACGAGGTTAAATCCGATTAAAATTAGCGTAAAAATTTTTTTAAATAATAACGTTTTTTTAATTGGATAAAATGCGGGGTGGGTATAGGGCCAACCCAATTAGGAAAATACCGTTTATAAAAAAATTTCCGAATTTTGGAATTTAATTACAATAATAAAAATTTTAAATTTTTACAAATTTTACAACCTTATAATTCGATCGCGGTTTTGCTTTATATTGGAAAAACCACCATTTGCAAAAATAAATATCGCTAATAAATATGGGTAAAAATTTGTATTTTTTACAATAATTTTAATTATAATTAAAAATTAACCAAAAATAATACCCAAACGTAAAATAAATAATAATATCGGTCGCAAAACCCAAAATTTATAAAACCGTAATAAAAAATTTAAAAAATAAACAAATAATGGCGATAAAGTTAAATTATTCGTAAACCGCGCGTATAAACGATTTAATATAATATTATCGCGGTAAAAATCGAAATTAAGCGTTAATTATAAATATATAACGTCGATTAAATTTAAATAAAAACAAATGGAAAATAAATTTAAAATAAAGTTTATTGCCAAAAAATAAATAATTATCCTATATAACCATTTAAAATAATAAAATTATAATAATTATTTCCTATAATTATTTAAAAAACGTTAAAATTAATATTAAAAAAATTTATAATCCAAATTTGGTTTAAAAATACGTATCCCCGCCCTAATTAATAACGAATATTGGAAAAACGTGAACAATTTTAACAATTTGGAAAACGTTTTCGAAATTTTTTTTTAAATCCCCATTAAAAAAATTGAAAAAATAATACCTAAATGGGAAAAGATAATCGCTATTTTATTATTATAATAAATTAATTACCAAAATAAGGCAAATAAATTCGTCCGTTAAATTTTTTACAATTTTTTTAAAGGCGTTTCGCCTACCAATATTATAAAAATTAGTAAAATAATACGCCAAATTCGCCATAAAATTACCTATTTTGGTAATATATTAACGTTTTCCTAAAAAAAAATGGTTAAATTAGTAAATAATTAATAATTATATAAAATAATTACTATTTTTTTTAATTAATAATATTAGGTAATACGTAATTCCGTTTATTATATTATATATCGGTATTAATATTCCTTAATTACGTATTTAGTTACCAAAATATATTATTGGGTAAAAAATATTACGGTTTATAATTATAATATAAATTAAATATACCAAATATTCGAAAATAAAACAAAATAAATATTCCCCAAATTAAAAATTATAATACCAAATTTAACAATTATAATATAGGACGGTTTATTTTACGTTTATTTAATTTTTTACCTTTATTAAAAAAACCTTATTACGCGTTTTTATTTATTATAACGTACCTAAACCTTTAATTGTAAATTATATTTATATTATAAATACCGCTAAATTCCGCGCGTAAAAATTATATAAAATGTTTAATTATAAAGCCCCTATATGCCGTATTTGGGCCAAATAAATATTTTATAAAATATATACAAATATATTTAGTAAATCGATTGGAATAATTTACCGAATGGTTATTTAGAAAAATGCCCAAAAATGGGTTATATTTCCATTTATTACCGCCGATTGGGTTAAAATGCCCGATTTTGGCGAAATAATAAATAAAAAAATAAAAGGGTTATAAATATTGGTTATAAAACCTATTTATAATAAAATATTTAAAGAATTTAAAAGAAATTTTTTGTTTGTAATATAAAATTATATCCAAATACGGTTACAGTGGATAATTACGGGATTTTTTTATATTTTAAAATTAAAATATAAAAAATTAAATTATAATAATTATTAAAATTAATATAATATAATTTTAACGGTAAAAAAAGTTTTTATTTTCCAACCCTTTTTAAAATTAGTAAAAAAAATTAAAATTAAAAGTTTTTTTTATTTATAATTTTGCGTTAAATAAATTAATATATTTTAACCAATTTAAATAAATAAAATAAATAAAACGAATATAATTTAAATAAATAAAAAAATATATAGGTAAATAAATATAAAAATAAATAAATATTATTTATTAAAATTTTATTTTATACCCTATTATTTGTAAAATAAATCGGATAAAGGATATATTTTTAATAAATACCGTAATCCGTTTAGCGTAAATAGCAGCCAAATTCGAAACCGTAAATAATTATATTAAAAATATTTCCCCGGTTTTTTGTAAGACTATTAAAGCTTTAATTTAAATATATAAACGAACGTAAAGCGCAACCGTATTTATTAAATCCTTTATTATACGTTAAAAAACGATTTTGGGTATTAATAAATCCGTATTAAATTATAAATGGCGAATATTTTTTAATATAATAATTAAAATAATATATTAATATATAATTATTTAATATAACCATTATAATTTATAGTTATTTCCAAATTTAAATCGTTTTATATAATTTTTCGTCCGTTATTTTTTTTTTGCTATTTGGTTATTAATACGGCCATTTTTTCGAATTGGTAGTTTGCTTTCCGTCGTTTTTTTCGCAATTTTTTTCGTTCGACCTCGTTTTACAATTAAATTTTGGGATAAAATTATATCCGGGGGTAATATTTTTAATATTTTTCGTAATCGAACGGGTAATCGAAGATTTAATTATTCGATCGGGTTTAACGGTATAAATTGGGTACGATTAATAAAAATAAAAAATCTAATTTCGATTAATTAATATAAAATAAAAGTTAAATAGGTAAAAATTTATTTAATATTTGGAAATGTTTGTTTAAAAACCGGTAATTATCCGCGATATTTTTATTTTATTCGTATTATAATTTATTATACAAATAATAGCGATAATTTGGGAAAAAAAAAAAATTCGTTAATTTTCCAAATTTTTTTTTTTTTTTTTATTTTAAAAAAAAAGGGGTTAGCCGAAATAAATCCGATATCGATTATTTAAAATTCCATATTAAATTTTAAACGAACGAATTAAATCGATAAAAAAATTTTTAACGTTTTATATTATAAACCGATTATTATTTTTCTTTTTTTTTTTTTTAATTTTTAATTATATAATTATAATAAATAAATTAATAAATGTTTTGGGGGAATTAATCGAAAAATTATTTTTCCCAAATATTAAATTTATTAACGAATTTTACGATAAAATTTCGAACGTAAAAACGCCCGTATAATATCGATTTAGCGTAAATTCGAACGAAAATAATTTCCTTTTAAATTTTAACCAAAATACCGAAACGGAATTTATCGTTACGTTATTTATAAATTATAAATTTATAAATTGTAATAAATTTGTAATAAACGGCGGAAAAAATAACGTTTATTATTTATATATCCCTAAATTATAAAATAATTTTTTCAATTTATTCGTTATTAATTTTTAATTTCGCCGTTAAATTTTAAAAAAAAATAAAATCGATTTAATTTTAAAAACGTTCCAAAAACCCAAATTGGTAAAAATTTGGAAATTTTACCAATAAAAATTTTCCCGAAATAACGGCGAATTATACGTTATTTGCAAATAATATATACAAATATTAAAATACCCCCAATTTAATAAAAAAAGCCAATAATAATATAACGAAATAAATATTTTTATACGGTATTGTAATATTATCGTTTATACCCGAAAAAGATTGGAAATTTAAACGACGTCCGGTAATATTATATTAATTAACGTCGATTTTCGGCTGGTAAATTACTTTTTTTTAAAAAAATATAACCATTTGTATAATTATTTATATAATTATCCATTATAATTTTAATTTATTTATTTTATATATTATTTTTTTATTTACGTAACGTTAATAAAATATTATATATTTATATAGGTTAAAAACGTATAATAATATTCGAAAAATAAAATCGAAAAATCCTACGTCCAATTTTATATTTCGTTACGGAAAAAATTTAATATTATATACGATTTGGAATTTAAATTGTTCGTATAAGCCCGAAACGACCAATAAAAGGTCCCTTTATTACAAATATTTACCAAAAAATATAAAATAATGGTTAAAAATATTATTATTTAAACGTTGGTTAATATTCCCCGAAAAGGGAAAATATTTTTAATTATTAACGGGTAAATTAACCTAGGTTTAAAATATATTTTTTGGGGTATTATAGCCGTTTACGTAAATAATAATTGGATATGCCGTTATATTATTTTGGATTTTATTATAATTAACGCCAATAAAACGAAAAAACGATTAATAAAATTTACGGCCTAAATTATTGTAAAATATAAATTGGAAGGTAAAATATTGGTTATTACGGCCAATAATATATTTAATTTTCGCGTTAATAACGTAACGGTGGAATTTCGGGTTTATAATTCCCAATTATTTTATATGGCCTATATTTTACAATTTGTAAAAAAAATTATATATTAAAATTTTTATATTACCAAAACAAATTTCCGCGTTTTTTTGTTTAATTTTTATAATAACGAAAATTTAATTATTAATAATACGGACGAAAATAAAACGTGGGATATTTTTCCAAAATATATTATCGTTTAAATAAATAATATTAATATATTAAATAATTCGAATATTATTTAACCTAATATTTTATATTAGTTAAAATATTTGGCGGTTTTATTTTATTAAAGCCTTAAACGGATAAAGTTTTTTTGCAATTTGCAATAATTTACCGGTAAATATAAATTTAAAGGTTTTTAATTATTAATTAAAAATATACAAATTAAATGGAATTCGACCATTTTAACTATTACGCGTATTTTTTAATTTTGTTAAATTATAAAAATATTTATTTAATAATATTGTATTTTACCAAATAGTTAAAACGATCCGGTTAATGCCATTTTAATTAAATTTCGAATTTTTAACGAAAATTGGATTATTTTAAAATATTTATTAGCGACGATTAAAATTATAACGGTTTTTACTAACGTTTTTAAAGCAAATAAAATAAAAATAATTATATACGTATTATTTGGATTAGGAATTATTAATATAATTTTTACCAATTTCGAACGTAAATTTTAATTAAAAATTCGAAAATATTTATAAACGGGATAATATATTAATTTAAAAGCCGTAATTTTAACGGCGCGAATAAAATTGGACAAATATATCGATTTAATTTAACGTTATTACGTTAAAAAATTATATTTTTTGGCCGTTATTTTAATTTTCCCGACGCGTACGGATTTCCGAAAAAACCGTTTACGGTATTATGTAAAATATATTAACCAACGCGTAAAAAATTTAATCGCCAAAAAAATTAAACGTTTAACCGAATTATATTCGAAAAAACGAAATCCGAATTTCCATTTGAAAAAAAAATTAATTTAACCGGATATTAATCCGGTTTTATTTATTTTATAACGTAAACCAAATCCGAAAAAATCCAAATATATAAATAATTAAAATTTAAACCCGATAAAATTTTTATATTTTATCGATCGATCCGTCGAAAAAAATATCCGGTTAAAAGTAAAAATGTTTTTAATATAAAATACGTAATATATTAATTTTATTATAATTTAAAATATAAATGGTTATACGGATGGTTATACGGATAATTATATATATTAATTTTTATTTATATTTAATTATAAAAAACGATAATAATATTTTTAATTAATAAGCTATATATAAAATAAAATTCCCAAAATTCGCCCAAATTACCCGCGATATTTTAATTATATTTGTTATTTTAATTTTTATCGAACGTTTATAATTATAATTAGGCAATTTTATCGGTTTTAATTAATATTTTTTAAATTTATTTGCCATTTGCGATTATATTATTATTTATATTTTAATTAAAAAAAAATTTATTTTTTTGGTCGGTATTAAAATTATCATCGTAAAAAACGAATATTTAAACCCGGAAAACGAAAAAACTAAATACGATAAATTTACGGAATTTATCGGTTTTATCCACAATTTAAATAAATTAAATAATAATTTTAATTCCGATAAAAATAATATTATCGAAATGGCCGTTAATAATACCCCAATTCGGGCTAATATTAACCGTATGCCTATATTACCTATTTTTATTTAAATTGGATTAAAATATAATAAAATTTTTATAAAAATTCCAATTAGGGCGTTAAAACGGGTACGGAATAATATATCGTATAGGCGTAATTTAAGGAATTTTTAAATGTAAAATATTGTTAAATAAATTATTTTTTTTCGTATTTTATATTCGGTTAATAAAAAAAAACATTACAATTAATATTTGTTATTTTTATTTTTATTATAATTTAATTTATTATATACGAAAAAAAACAAAAATTAATAATAATAATAATAATAATAATAATAATAATAATAATAATTATATTGGAAAATATATTATTTTATATTACGTTTATTTTAGTATAATTTCTTTCGGAATTTTATAAATGTTAATTTTAAAATATTTACGTATTTACGGGTTTTACCTACGGGGGCCCGCGGGCTGCCAAGAAAACCCGCGTTCAAATTTGGGCCGGGTTGGGCCCCCCCATAAATATTACAGTCTACCCGCGGGCCCCCCGACCCACCTATTTGGGCCGGCGCGGGCCCCCATGGGCGGGTTTTGGCAGGCCTTACTGTAGTTTGAACCAACACCCGTCCTATAATGCAAAAACTCCTGAAATATCCGGCCATACGAAGCGACTCTGTTTGTTTTGCAACGTACGTGCTCATAAATATACCGAAGCAAGCCTAGAAGTGTGTCAATCGTTCCAGTAGATCCCTTGTATCCTTGTATCGCGATGCCTCTTTAACTGGGCCGACATTCCTAAGATTTGGTACGGGGTTGATAGTCACATTTCTTCCTGACAATAGGGTCTGGGAACAACCATGATTGAGCGCCGCACGGTATCCATGTAGCCACGTGATACGGCAAAAAAGTCCATGGTGATCATGGTTACTGCTCAGCTGGATAGTTGTTCTCAGCCAGGTGAGATGCAGTGATATATATCCAGCAGTGTGAATCTCGTTTCCTGTATGCATTTCCTAGGTTATTTTCATGACCTGGTATTTTCTCAGTCATGGTGGTGATGCTGTGTACGCAAAGATATAAGCAGATGTTCTCCCGTGGAATGGCCTCGGGCTAGTCACTTGCCTGGCTCTCTCACCCCAATAAAATCATGGTTACGCGCAACGATGCGCTCTTACAAGCAAATACTTGATGCCGTTTCTACTTGCTTGACGAACACTAGCCAGTGGCTTTTTGAATCGTATAATATTATCGAAAATCCGTGCCAGTTCGCCATAAGCCCGCGCGTTTTCGCCGTCTGCACTCTCGCACACAATAAAAGTCGTCAGGGCCCGGACCGTAAATACAGAGGCCCGCACGTAATTATTACGCAGGGAACAACTGCTCCTGTCTAATGTATTGCCAGGCCCGGCTCCTAGGTGGTGACAGTGGTGCCGAATTCGATATGCTGGAACATAACGATCCTGTGGTACAGCAACAGGTCCACGCTGGGACGAAAGACGATCCTTTCTACTTTTATCCTTTGGGTCCGCCGCCCAGTACGCCAAATCCACTCTTGTTAATATGGCGTTTAATTCGCCCCAATTTGTAAGTTCGGTCGGAAGTACCCGAAAGGCGGTCTTTACGGCTTCGTTGGCGATCAAATCATTTACAAACCTTCTCTCCCCAACGATTTCCCCAACTTTGGATACCTATTACTAGAGATTCGACGTTTCGTAGTTCTTTTTCCCTTAGTGAACTAGTCCACATGTGGAATTTGCGCCGGAGATATTGCCACACATCTTCACAGTTGTTGTATTATTGGCGTAGTTGGCATAGATGAAAGAGGTTTGGTCATTCTATCCCAATTTTCTTTAATCTTTACTTACAAGGACGCTCAGACTGCGAGGCGATAGCAGTAAGTAACTCTACTTGCTCGTTTGGAAACAAAACCCTTCAAAAAATTTAGCCATCCTCCCCAATTATACTATCTCCTCGCCATACCCTCCTCCATACCCTCCATACCGTGCAGGGAAGTTTTTCACTAATCCGAATGATCCTAGCGATCTCGTTCCTTTGTATTTTCGTTGGTATTGTCAACGTGTCTTGAATAAGCTATATAAACTTTTTCTGCATATACCTTTAGCTTAGTTTGCCATTAATTACGGACGTGATTGTTTTATAACAACCGAACGACTGAATCACAGCCAATATAGCGCCACGCAAAGCCACGCAAAGCCACCCAGGGGGCCACGTGCCCACGCGTCAACATATCCACCCGCCCGCCCGTATGTATAGGCTACAAAATTTCCAAGACAGTCGCAACGGCAATTCTTGACACCATTTTTTTTATTTGATTTTTAAATTGTGAAAAACACGCGCGCGCACATCCATATATTTTAATCGAAACGAAATATACGCCCAAGGATGCTCTTTTTGTCAATCGCAAAATATACATGCGCTCGTTTGTCGCAAGTCAAATAAAGCGAAAAATGGTGTTAGAATTTACAGTTGGCGGGCACGTGCGTGGATTTTGGCTTGTGGGTTGTCGGACGGTTTTGGGTGGCGTTATGTACCGGTACCTATTTATTTGCACTGTCAACGCGGAGAATTGGTTGTAATGTAGCTTGTGGAAAAGCCACACCCTTAATTTGAGCTTTTTGTCAATATATGGCTCAGCATTTAATCCTGAGGCCATTACTGCCTACCCTAAACCAATTTGCATAAGCCCATGATAATCTTGCACCATGCACTGGCGATTGGAGCACCTACCTGGGAGGTATGGACATGCAATTTCGTGAAGGCTGTGTGGGTATATCTTAAGGAAAACTTCAATAAGATGGCGACCGTAGGTTTACCGGGGAGCGAAGGGGGCGAAGCAGTCCGTTTTTAGACGCCCCAGCTTCCGTTTCTGGACGCCACAGATCCAAAGTTCAATATTTTCTCTCTTCGTACCAGTTTAGTGAGGGCCGAACTACTGTAGTACTCAGGTGGGTACCCACTGGGCAATCCTCGGTCTTGTGTGTTTTATCACCTTTGCCACTTTTTGACAATCTGTTCGCCTGTTTTGTAGTTTGCTGCGTTTGGATAACACCGAGCAAACGCAACCACTCAGCTTCTGAACTCGGTTTTCTCCGAACCCGAATGTTTGTTACTTTCAAGCACACGTGTGCGCGGAGACTGGCTAAACTGCGAGTTGGCGACAATTGAACAGGTCCATGTAACTCTTACAGCTCCTAGCCTCAGAGGACTTGTCATTTCGTCAGGTCAGCTAGCTGAAGGTAGTCATATTTGCCGCCAATACTTGAATTTTGCTGTCTGGCCACATCTTGCCACGGAGTGGCAGTAGTTCCCTGCACATTCCCTTACGACAAGTATGATATTATCGGAAGGGCGAAGACGCTGATGTTGCTCAAGTGATTGAGAAAGATGAAATTTGATACCTAATTATAAAGTATAATCTCACTCTTATTGAGGTAAATGGTGCTCAGTCAGGAAAGAATAAAGGGAATAATCGAGACATATTCCAAACCTTGCATAATAACCTTGGGGCGTAATTCTATTTACGAGTCACGCAATAATAGGAACAAACGGGGACACCGACGCATCTCGAGGTTGTTCACCGGATGGGTCCCGATTGACCGAGCAGTTAGTTGGCTTGGGGAGGCAGTCCTTTATAGCAATCCGTTGAAACGGGGAGCTTTTAAACAGACACATTGCTACGCATATTACATAAATAGCATTTGTCATTTTTGTTACTTACAATTTTATTATTAATGCGCTAACCACATCGCGAACCGAACTGTTTTTTATTTTTTTAATTCCGTGATAAAATAGGACGAAAATGGCGGACTTGTTATTTACAGCAAGCAGGGGTAGCCATGATTGATCTTCCCACTTCATCACATGACGTTTGTGGAGCGGAAATACCGAGTCGTATCGGTGAGAATGAGCCTATTTGACTTTCCACTTTTCAACAATGTTTTTGAGTTTACGGCAGCGTTGAATAATACTGGTAGGAATTAGTGTTTAATTACAATAAACTTGCATATGATAGACAACCACCGGTATGTTAGCGGATTTCAAACATGCAAATTGAATAATGCTGATCCATTGCGACTTTAAACGGAAAACCGGACTAAGATTTGGAATAAGCGTAATAACCGCATAGCTGTGGATATGTAAGGGGCAGGCCAATACATAGTAGGTACTTACCTACCAGTAGGAAAATACGCAGTCTCATCTTAATCTGGTTGGCATTTTGTTGGTACCGACCGAATTTTGGGTCAGGATCCCATCTTGTCAGCATGCTATTTCGATCTACGGGTTTGAGTCATTGGTATGATAGCATTTCCTTGATGAAATAAATGATAAGATGAAATGGGAAACGGGATGCTGCCTGCCCTGAGATGTTTGTGAATACATGCAAACGGGTACATGGGTTTGAAAAGTTCGCAATTGGATAATGTTTTACTGTATTTCTAAAATCGCAGGCGTTGACGGGTAACCACACGACTTTGTTCAGCGGTACAAATGTACTGTAGCATTGCTCACGGTCGACGTCGATCTAGACTTCGTTGTTACGTAACTGCCGACTGCTAGGAAACGACTTTATTTAACTTCGGGGCCAGGCGGACTGCGAAAAAAAATCAGGACGATCACTTACTTATTCTGACGTTGTACCGAGGAGGTGGTTGTATTGACGTTTTCCAAGGACGCGGGCAAGGACCAGGACTTATTTTTGCTCAGCGTGGCAAACCACGGCAACGGGCTCCTTGGCGTGGAGAAAGAAGTGGGTATTTGAAAGCCACCAAGGAGAGAGAGAGAGAGTTCCAAAGGGGCAGACGCGGCAAGTGGGCGACAGATTAACGCAGACGTGACATGCTCCAGAAAAAGAAAAAGAAAAACAAAACAAAAAAAAAAGTTAAAAACGCAATGTGACAAATGGCAGTCATAGAATCACTGTTATCTTCCAATTCAAACGTATATTTTGCATGAAAAATATGCGTGATAACACCGTGTAATAATATTTAAGACTGACTTTTTCACCTCCGTCTTTTTTTATCCCCCACTTGATGGCACTGCAGGGCTCCCCCAACTTCTCCAACCCAGGCTCAAGCCGCTAATTTGTGTCGACAGTCGCAGAGCGACGTCATGAGCTGGCTTCCCGTGTTTTTGAAAACCAGAAACTTGCGACCCAGTGTCGATGAAAAATCCCCAGAAAATAAAGACTAGAGTTCTCACGAGGTCAGAGAAATTTTGGTAACGAAAATAAGGTGAAAACAACTCCCCAGTTTCCCACCGCCAACCACTCATATACCCTTGGCGGTCTCCGCAAAACGACCGAGCTGGCTGCAGAAATTGGTGCTAATCCCATGCGTCATTTCACCACCCAAGCCTCTGGAATGCATGGCCCCGCAAAGTTCCCCGCATCTCCTGATGAAAGCTGGGGTTTCTGGTGAAAAAGTCGTACTTTTTCTGACTCGAGTGCAAAATTAGGGAATGCAACTTGGCTGCGGAGCATGCATGTACGGAACAAAGTTAACCTTGGGTCCCAAAGAAAAAAAAAATACAAAACGATCGACATGTCGCTGTTTTGCTCACATGGCTTCGGGCTTCCCGCCTTCCACCATCCTCCTCCGCCCTGTCGTTGTGATCGAGCGTGATCTGTTCCGCCCCCGTCCGTCGTCAATAACACAAGCACGATGAAGTTCACTTTCGTGTCGTCGGCGCTTCTGGCGCTCGTCTCCTCCGCCGCCGCTCAAGCTCCCTCGGTCCCCGAGCCATTGACTGCGGACTGGCTGCTGAACAAGGCGGGCAACAACACCTTGTTCACGCGATGGAGGCCTCGGTCGCACTTCATCTCGCCCTCGGGCTGGATGAACGACCCCTGTGGTGCCGTTCACGACCCCGTCACCGACACGTACCACCTTCACTACCAGTTCCACCCCAACCACGTCAACTGGGGTAACGTCTCGTGGGGTCACGCCGTTTCCAAGGACCTCTTTCACTGGACTGACGTCCGCGGCTGGGAGAACGACTCAGCCGTCTCCTTCCCTTCTGGTCACTTCAAGAGTGCCCCCTTATCTGTGTTTACCGGAACTACCCAGACGGTAAACCTTCACGGCAAGGAGGACGGAACCCTCCTGACTATGCTGACCGGCATCCACCACCTGCCCACCAACTGGAAAATCAAGTACCAGACGGGCACTGAGGTTCAAGCCGTTTTCACCAGCAAAGACGCCGGCATCACCTGGCAGGATCAAGGGATCGTGATTCCCGGACCTCCCGAGGGCTGGAATGTCACCGGCTTCCGCGACCCTTCACTCTTCTCCAACCCTGACCTGGACGCGCTGCGGAACGTTTCTGAGCCACACTACTACGCCGTCCTGGGCTCAGGTCTCAAGGGACCAAACGTTCCGGCCCAGCTCCCCGGCGCCGCCCGCCCGGGATTCCTCGGCCCGCGCATGCCCCTCTACGCAGCCCCGGCCTCCAACCTGACCGACTGGAAGTTCCTCGGTGCCCTCTGGGAACCTGCCGCCAACGCAAGCCTGGGCGAGCCCGACGTCACGGGCTCCTACGGCTACAACTTTGAGGTCAGCGGTCTGTTCGAGCTCAAGGCGAACGGCAGTGACAAGGGCGTCTATTTCGTCACCACGGGCGCCGAGGGCGGCAACACCACGCGCCACGTGCGCGAGCAGTGGGCTCTGTGGACGCGCGGTGAGCTCTCGGCCCGCAGCAACGGTAGCGTCGAAATGAAGCCCTCGTCCAGCGGCGCCGTGGATTGGGGTTTGTCCTACGCCCAAGCCTCGTTCGTCGACTCGCGCAAGGGCAACGCGGGCAGGCGGGTGATGTGGGGTTGGGCAAACGAGGACATCCAAGACGCCACGAGGTTTTCCGTCGCCAAGGCCATGGGCTACGCAGGTGCCATCACCCTGCCCACAGAGCTTTTCCTCCTAGAGACACCGGGCGTGCAGAAGCACGACTACGTCGACGGCAACGAGTGGATCGCCAAGGACGGTGCCTTCACCGCCCAGACCTTGGGCATCAGGCCGCTGCCCGACGTCATCGAGAAGCTCAAGACCGGCGCCGCCCTGAACACCTTTGACGTCGCCACCGTGACGGCCGGCACGCCCAAGAAGGTCTCCGAGAACGTGGGCGACTCGTACGTCCTGACGGCGACGCTGTCGGCCCCCAACGGCACTGCCGGCATCGTCATCGCGCAGAGCCACGACAACTCCGAGTACACCAGCATCGTCTACGACGCGGCGGCCAAGACCATCGGCGTGCACCGCGACCACAGCAGCTCGCTCGTCGGCGTCTTTAGCAATTACACGCACGAGGGACACTTTGCGCCATACAAGTCCGTCGACGGCAAGGCCGAGGACGTCAAGTTCACCGTCGTCTACGACAAGTCGCTGCTCGAGGTCTTTGTCAACGACCGCTTCGCCCTCACCAGCCGCATCTACCCCGTGCGTACCGACAGCACCGCCCTGAGCTTCTTTGCCGGCGACATTGGGCTGGGCAAGAAGACCAACAACGAGGGTGCAGCCGAGACGGTCGTCTGGAAGGACGTCAAACTCTGGAAGGGTCTGGCCAAGGCCTGGACGGAGCGCCCAGACGACTCCAGCTCGCCGCTGGTCTGGGACAGTGCTCAGCAGACAAACAACTACACCTGGTGGGATGGATGGTAGATTGGCCTGACGGCGTGATCAAATAAGAAAAGGCGATGATGTTTGAGAGACTGGTAATGATAATGAAATGTATTATTATATCGAGAATAGAATTTGTCTCACTGATTTTAATTGCTCCCATGACCTTTTATGGACGTTAGCGGTGGCAGTGGCCTCGCCCTACAGGCTCATCCCGATCCAGATCGTCGAGCATTTTGTAGATCGGGGAAAGGTTCCCCGTGCAGCTTATGAGGATGTATCCACGGCTGGTGCGACTAACGCGCGACATGGTGCCGCCCACCCTCGCTGTTTACCTTCTTGAACCATCGCCCTCATCGCCGGCCTGTCGTTGGCACTGCTCTTGCTAGAGCGGCCTCAGCTGCGGGTCGCTGGTGAACCGCATCGTGCTCGTGGCAACCTCTCGTGTCCGCGGTATAAGCCGCAAACTCCACCTTTAGCTCTGCGGCATCACTCGGCCATGACGTGATTGGTACAAGCGGATGCCGGTATGTGGCTATGAAGTGGTGTGTTCGATTTGTGGCTTATAGTTATGTAGCGGTAATCATATGCACTGTGATACGGTCTGCCCTGTTGTGATTCGGCGTTTTGTTGCTGTGAAATAACAACACCCTAGATTAGTCACATAGCATCCACCCCCGACTCCACAACCCCTGAATCTTGAGTAGCATCATCGATTACTATGGTATTGCAGCCCGGATCGGCACAACCATTTCACAGCCCTAGGGCTTTGGGATGCTTAAGCCCGCCGGGGACACCGAGCCCAGGAGCTCCACCAGGCTCGCCGGATGTGGGCGGTTTAGAAAGCTTTGGAGGGAGATCAGGTCCTGGGGCTGGGCTGTTGAACCTTGAGACGTCCATAGTAATATCATTCAGACCCATCTTCTCAGGTGTCAGCAGCGCCAGCTCGAGGACGTCACCAGCGAGAGAAAACCCGCTAATTTCAGTGGCAGGTCTGCGCCATCCCTCCTTGTAGGGGAGTCGCTGTTGTCCTGTAAGAAATGCCTTGGTTAGCAGAACCTCCAATGCCTTTTCTGTGGACCTATGTGACCGCTAAATTTCTTGAAAACAGTATACAACTTACTGAAAAATATTTCAACAAAGTCCCTGCGACACTTATGGTTCCTGGGGTCCACCATGGTACGCAAAAACTTGACCGTCTCACCGTAACTGGTGATGCGCTTGAGGTTGTCGTAGAAAAATGTCGGATTGCGATCACGAGAGTCCTTGATGCGCGAGTACCTAGCCGCAGCAGCGCTCGCCAGGTCGATGAACTCCTCGCCGTCGAAATGCGAGAACCACTGGCCAAATGTAGCACTGTCAAACGTGAAGCCGTCGCCGCCGAAAAAGAAGTCCTTGCGCGAGAGCGACGCGTCGTGCTCAAACAGGTTATGTGCGTTGAGGTCGCCTAGCGTAAAGGTGCCCGCGCTCGGGTTCGGGGCGGTGGAGAGGCCGAGCTGGGTTACGATGGTGGCCAGCTCCGTGCTCAGGTGGAAGACCTCGACCAGGAGAGGGACCACGGCCGCTATCGTCAGGTTGCGTCCGTCGCGGTTGATGAAGCCGTGGTTTGCCATGCTGTTCATGGCGGGGCAGCCGCATCGTAGGTCACCCTGGACCGGCGGACGCCAGTTGCCAAAGTTAACCTCGGCAAGGGCTGAAGTTGTAAGGCAGAGGATTGAAAAGGAAGTGTGTTTCATTATAAGCAAGCAAAAGCAAGTATTGTATATGTAGAGGTATTGGATGTTGGCAGGTACAGTGCCAAAAGGCACGAATGAAGCAATTTATTAAACTAGGTGGTTTTCAAGACGGGAAAAAGCATATCTTGGAACCTTAGATCTTCTGATTGTTATAAGACAAGCCTTCAACTGCTTGGGAAGAAGACTGCAATGCAGACGACAGGCTGCTGTGGGTCCCAGGAAAGTTTGGAAATCATTTCGGCTTCATTCATATATCAAGCGTCACGTCGCTCAAGTAGACGCGAGCTGCTCACGACTACAAGATTGGCTTGTGTCTAAAGTGTTTAGTTTGTGATTTTCGACGAGGGCGCAATGATGCGGTTCACACCATCGTCCTTAGCCTTCAGGCGGCGAATACGGAAACCTGGCGCAGAGTACGGACAGGGGAGAATCCCAAAACAGAAAGATCCGTCAGGGGAGCATTGCACCGTCATCAGACCAAGCCGAAGCTTCCGCGCCGGAGTGCCTGGTGGATTTCCAGCAGTCAGAGGCTCGAAAATTCAATAGCGCGCCTGGGCTTAGGATCAGCCTTTGTTATATAATGATAATTTTGATGAGTTAAAGACTTTCACGTTGCTCAATGGCTGTAACACGAGCAAAACTCGAGTCGGGCGTTGTGATATCAATGGTGAGACAAGCGAGATGAGGGCGGAGTTTGGGAATAGTGTGTGAGACTGCTGGCGGCGGAGTCTCGAGGCTCACATGGGCGGGTGTGGGATCCAGTGGCATGACTACCGCGGGAAAACTTACAGTTTTGTCCACTAAGTACCATTGTGTAATCCTCCAGAAAGCGCAACGCGGTTCTTGTGACTGTGAGACGTGGGGGCTGACAATATATTGCAGTCATGATCGCGTGGCCCTTGGCAGGTATGGATGACAGTGGTGGTGATGAAAGGCGAATGGTCATGCCTAGGCGCCGAGATGTATTACCCGTATGGTTCCCTAGGTAGATTTGAGAGGGAAAGACCAATGTAAAGGGGTTCAGTGGAAGTGTTAGCTAAACCTTGGGGATTCATGACTAAGTTATAGAAAATATCTCGGTTGACAGGAGGGAAAGAACTCATGTGAATCACTGCTTTCCTGTGATCCGATCCGCCCAAGACCAAGTTCCCATAGTCGGCAATGTTCTGGATTGTAAAACCCCAAAGAAGAGACAGTAAATTACTCCTCGGCTGTTGGTAGTATTTTCACTGTCAATCAGAGCCGCCGTCTTCTGTCCTCTCAGGGATCCACGCTCCATAAGAACGTACTTTGCTAGTGTCAGAAGAACACTGAGCTACCTCTGCGACATTGGAAGGGAGGGGACAACGAGGTAGGAAAAAACCCCAAGCAAACAGCCCATCTCAGTTTCCGACTATCAGCCTGGACAATCTCAGCTGACCGCTCTTGAAAGACCACGGACCGAAAGCCACTACTTAATTTAACCACCTCAGCTTTGCTGCCGTGAAACCGCACAGGTCGCTCAGGACTTGGACAGGGGCAACTCCCAATCCCTAACGCATATTTCCCCTGATGATTTCACACACCCAGCTCGGGTTGCACGCCTTGCCTTGGAATGATCGACTCAGAGTTAACACCCGCTGCTGCCCTGAAGGCTCGTGTCTGTATGCATGTTTCTCTTTGTGTGTGCCGATGTGCGAGGGCTTGGTATTGTGAGACCCATCCAACTGCTCTTGAGATCTGCAGTTGATTGAGCTCATATTAGACGTTTCCCCTATCGCAATGAAAGCTTAACCAGACTTTCTCGCCCGTATCTCGTGCCTGGTGCGGCTTAAAGGTTGGTGGCCGCAAGTTGTCATCTTGACAGGTATGATGTGAGGCAATGGAAGCAACTTGCATGGGAATCATGGTGATAGAAAACCCTTCCGAGCCTATTAAGCAACGGAAGAGATGAGGGCTAGATATTCTACGCTTGATTGGCAGGATATCGATTAACAAAAAAGGGGGTAATCTTATGGCGCGTACCCTCGGCGACTTCTTCGAACGGGGGGAAAGCTTCACATCGCAAAAACAGCTGACACCAACATCGAAAGCGCAAAAAGCTGGCCATACCTGTACGTTGCGGCTTGAAAGATATTCAAGTGACCTTACGAGCAAGCAAGTGTCTCTCCATAACTCGCCTCAGGAAATCGAGCTGGCTGATTAGTCAATTCTGACGCTTCTACCTTGCCATCCAAGAAGAAACTCACGAGCGCATCACGTCAGATCTCGAACCCCGCTCTAAAAAAAAAAAACGGCGTCCCAAAGGCACAAACTCCGATTCAACAACAAGATCGATCTCCCGCCCACCTTGTCACCACTGTCTGAGTTGGCCTCGCTGCAGTGGTCGTCGTACGCATTCGGCGGAATGGTCACGGGGTTTGGCATTAACCCCATCCTGCGACCTGCCCACGCCCTCGTCTTATTCGGGTTCGCGCCACCCAAAAACCCCGAAGACTGAGGAATGGTCTACCGCATGATGGTCATCTATGGCGTCCGTAATCTTTTCATGGGGAGTGCAATCTTTTCGGCCTCCCTGAACGGCCATACCTCTACCCTGGGTTGGCTGCTGGCCTCGGTCGGTGCTGTCACCTTTACCGATGGTTTCGTTTGCGGTAAGGGCGAGTGGAACCACTGGGGATTTGTGCCTATTGCCACGGGTACTGGTGCCCTGCTTCTCGGAGTGTTGGAATAGCTGCTCAGAGAGTCATAAACTTGGGTTCTTGGTGGTATTGGGGATAGATGTATCGCGGCTACGTGTTACTATGAAAACGTTGACAGTGTTGATATTCGAATGGTTTCCAAAGATATGGTCACATACGAGGTAGTTAATGATCAGCCTAAGATATTTAACGGAACATTGAAAGCCCAGCATGGCCAATCCCTCCACCCGAGTCCGGTATCTTTGTGTTGATCCACAAACGCCGAGAAAGGTCGCACAATGCAGCCTTCAGCCTTTGCCATGCTTCCCCGTACCCACCGTCCCCAATCGCATGTCTTTCAGCATCGGCCAGCGCGCTGATGGAGCGCCTCAATCGGTGCAGCTCGCTTGGCACGTCTTCTCTGGTCCGGCATTGGCTTCGGCGAACGATGCGCCCCACCAACACATCACTCGAAGCGAACTGGGGCAACAGGAGAAATGAGCCAGCCCAGCCCGTAGCGGTGAAATGAGTTGATAACGTGAATTTCCTTGCCGTTTCCCTGTAACGATGGAACCTCGTGTCCTCCTTCCTTAGGCCAGTCGCAAACTTGACCCAAAGACATGTGGCCGATGAGGTCAAAATGTCGCCCAGTTGAGCCACTCACACGGACCATACACTTCGAATCCCAGGTCGCTGAGAAATAGAACCTCTTGCGTTCTGACCTGGAACGCCTTGAGCTTTTGGCTAAAGCTCACATATTGTTCACTCTTGGAAACAACTTCACTGGAATATCTACCATAGCCCCAACGGTTGCGCCAGCATACAAAAAGGTACAAGACAAACGAAGCCGGAAATGGGACAGAAATCATCTAGCCCCATATTGGAGTTGAAAGTCCGCAGCTAATGTATGACGCTTCCTTTTAGTTCACTATCGAGTTTGGCGAGGTCCCTCAACTTGTGGGAACGCTAGATGAGACTCTTTTAGACTGGAACATATTCTTTAATAAATTGACGAGAACTTACCAGTTCCCACCAACTGACGAGACCGTCACAGTGGAAGAGGTCTTCCTCGAAATGTTTTGGCTGCGAATCTACACGCCCAAGGCCAAGATCACTGTAAGAACCACGCCACTCCCCGTGGCTGTTTATTTCCATGGTGGCGTCTTCGCCATGGGGTGCGTTGATCTGGAAGAATGTCTTCTGCCGCCATCTCAGCAGATCTCCTCGGATCCGCATCGTGAGTGTGTCGAATACCGCCTCGCGCCCTGCTGCAAGTTCCCCGCCGCGCTGGAAGACACAATCGCTGCGGCCGACTGGCCGCTTTCCAACCCTCCACCCCTCGGACCTCCCGGGACTAAGGCATCATCCTCTCAGGCACCGCACCCGGCGGCAACCTGGCCCTGGGTACGGCACTGCATCTCGCCGAGCACGGCAGCGGGGACCACGTGTGCGGAGTCGTGGCCCTGGCACCCTTTACGGGGCATCCGGACGCGGCCCCCATCGAACACACTTCCTAAATTGGCAACGACGCCCTTACGCTCAACAGCAAGTCGGCCATGCATGACTGGCCGGATGCGTACGGCCTACCGTCGCCCCGTGATCCGAGGCTGTCGCGCCTCGTGCACCCAAACCTGGGGGCTTTGAAGGGCAAATGTAGCGTCTAAATCACGGAACACGGAGCAGATACGCTGCGGGATGATGCGTAGCTCATGGCCGAGGCGCTGGTGGACTGCGGGGTGGATGTTAGACACCATTCGTACCCGGGGTTTCCTCACTACTCGTGGCTGTTCCCTTCAGAGCATCTTGCGGATCATCAGCGCGAGTTTTACGGCAATTTGGAGGAAGGCATCCGCTGGTTGTTTGAACCAAAGATCAGGCTTCGAGAGAACGAAATCCCTGGTGCAGATTAGATCTAGACTCGGATCAATAAAATCTGATCCTGTATGCCCATTAGGTCCTACTCTCCACTCCCATATTAACTGCCCATTTCCCCTCGTTCCACACAATGACCCAACAAGGAAGTCCATCCGGATTATGCCCAACCTCACCGTCTTCTGTAACTGGTATGTAGGGCTGCCATTGATCCTACAACTACCGTACGGCGAATGCAGGCGGTGCCACTCATCGTACTTAGGCACTTCCAAGTCGCCGAGTATCACGACCAGTGCCAGCTTCCACTCCATCAATGCCTCCATCTGGCTTATACAGTTGCACGTCCCCCACCAAAACGCTCGAGAGGTGTCCTTGCCCTCCAGATCATTATCCACCAGCCATCTGTCGGGCTGGAAAGCGCTCACGTCCTCCCGGCGTGGGCTAGTGCGAAAATCAGTACTTTGCCAACGTCCTGTTCGCTCCAGATACGTTCCACTGTCCACATCGTCGGTGGTCAAGCACAGTTGCAGCACAGATTTGAATGTATACCAGCTGGGAACCTAATTAAAATACACAAATTTAGGGGGTTTCGTAACCAATTACGGCAATGCCATCAATCTTGTTGAGTAAACAGCGAATTCTAGTTTAATTCCAGCGCTTAATGCTCCCCTCTTAAGCCTCATTATTCCACTACTCCGCACATCCAATGTATCCAAGCTCAATGTCGTAGTTCTCCGGATTGGTGTGCGTTACATTGCTGCCAGCGACGAAGTATTTGACCTCGCGTCCAATCGGCCAGGATGGCAGTTTATCGCAGCCATGTCCTTTGGAATTGTCCACATCCGTGCACTGTTGAAAAAAAAAGTGGTTTTAGTTTCGTGTTCAACACATGTTTTGACCGAATGTAAGGTAACTTACACCATAGGAGTTCATGCCCATCTTTGCGCAGACGCCAGAATCGTCATCGACGCCATTATCGCAGCATTTTCCACCGGTCGTACCCCTACCCATGGTGACGTTGCTGCCGAGAACGGCAACAGGAGCCACAATTAGAAGAAGGGAAAGGCAGTGCATTTTGTGGTTGGTTTTTAAGCTTGAAGGAGGATTATTTGAATCAAACCGATGTTGGTTGCTGAGAGATTCGACAAGAGTTGTCACGTAAAAGAATGTTTAAAGAGCTTGTCAAAAACTGTCGAATAAAAGAATGGTTGACAAATTTGTCGAAGACTCAAGGACTATGCCTTAAAAGAGTGGAAGGCTGATGTTGAGACAAAAGGAAAAAAACTCAAAAGGTTGTTTGGCGGTGGCACCGTTTAAATAATTTGGAGATACAGATACTATTCACGTTATGTTATCTATGCCGTATCGAAAACTCGTAAATACAACACGGGTGACAAATTTAGAAAGTCACTGTGCGAATATTATTACTTTGACAGGTTTCACCATAGCACTGCCCAAGTGCATATGAAACCGTATTTTATTTCCTAAAGCAAATTCCCCAATTAATTAGTCCTCGCCGAGTAATTAAAAATATCTTTCCGAGTTAATTTTGAGGGATGTGACGTGACATTCCGACTCAGCCATTAGTGGGTCAAACGCTCATCAAATGCCCGATTAACGGGCATATGGGCATCATGTACGAGTAGTGGGCGTAGCTGCACAGATGTAAAATTACTGGAGGTAAAATAGGTTGGGAACCAGACTTTGATCAAATGAATGCAAGGATACCCATCCGTTTAATAAAATTGCCTTGATGCATTTCAGTATACTGAACCATACCATCGGTAACAGTCGTATGTTGGTTCTTTTTGTCAGTCACCGACCAACCACAATCGGCAACTCATGCTCGCCAGTCTATTTTATTCTCAGATATTCGGCCAGCGCTCGCATCTACGTCTTTGGCAAACGCCGCTGGCTCTTGGGATACACTTCGTCGATTAAGCCGGGACAACACGGTCCGGACTCCACAAAACGATGATGGAATGCCTCTGGGCTGTATGAGATGGGGTTGGTTCCGAATTCAGTGGAATCAGTCACCAGTTAACTCTTTTTGAAGGGTCAAACTTCCTGCAACGTGGACAGAGTGGGAAACAAATGGCTGAAAGGTAATCCAAGACAACAGATCACAAGAAAGATCGCACCAAAAAGGCAAGAAATCAATATAAGGGGACATCCCACATTTGATATTACAGCTGGCTTGCATGTAACGCCTGCGCAATATATATCGAGTGTCTAACCCAACACGACCACGCCATTATCCATTTCTGTTCTGCATCCAACCGGTTTATTCCGCGCAACCAACAAATCCTTGCAATGTATCACCAGAGCTGCTTTGTCCTGAGCAAATTCCATTCGTACTAAAGGCTTGCACAAGGCGTCCGACTTCGTAGACTTCCTCCTTGCACCCGCCCTTGGCGTCATTGCGAGCATCGGAACACTGCAGATATGTTAATTAAACCTTTCTTTCCCTTTCTTGATTAGTACGTCAAGACTTCTGAAAAACTTACACAATAAGCATTTAAGCCCTTGCGTTCGCAAATACGGCTCTCATCTGCGGCACCGTGGTTGCAGCACTGTTTTCCGGTTGTAATGTGGCCAACCACGATGTTAAGAGAAAGAACGGCACTTGGGGCCAAAAGGAGCGCAACGAAAAAGGCACGCATTTTTTCTGATTGACTGAGCGGTGGTTTTTGCGGTTGACGATAGGATTGTAGATGAGATGGGAAAGAATGTATAACGATAGACGTGTTAGTGAGCTGGAAAAGGATGTATAATGATAGAAGTATCAGTAAGGTTGGAAAGAATGTGTTGTTTTTGAAACGAGTGGTATAGTTTATTAGGACCTTGGTCGATGCTCACCAGGACTTGGCAATGTCGAGATGGTCTTTTGGTACGTTCGTCATTTGGCACGTTGGGAGGCTTGGTTAAATAGTTTTTCAACTTGTGCCAAAACCACATCCAACTCCCCAAATGGACTGTTATGTTGAAGGGCTCGTAAGGCGTCATGATCTGCGTTTCAGGGGTTGCAGTCGATAGTGTAGCTAAATATAGCCTGAAAAGAATGGTGAAACCGCGTACAACTAATATCTATAGATATCTATTTAATTTATACGCAGGGATTGACCTTGTATCCCAGGTACATGACGCTATAGCTTTTAAGGGTCCGTCTAGGCTTTTTTTCACTTTTTTTGGAAATTAAACCCATGTTACCCATTTGCAGAGAAGTTGAAACCCAGGGAGCGAGCTCTGCCACAATGACTAATTTAATTTAGGGTTCGGTATTTAAGCTCGTTAAAGCATTAAATTACCGTAATGTTAACACAGTAAAACATTGGATGATTAACTACCGGTGTATACCAAGCATAAACTATAGGCATGGTTTGAATGAACAAGAGGCCCCTGTACACAAAACCTCCCAAAAATGGTTCGCTGCGACAATGACCATTCGTACTATTTCAGATTTATGGAAATATCGCAAGATTTTACACGTGGTTATTTTTGCTACAATTAGCTGCTATAACCACGGAAATGGTACAGCTCATGCAAATGGTGCAGATGAAGTAAATTTTGTGTATTTATAGGGGATACGGAGTGCCCCGGACGTGATTTTGCGTGGAGTTTATCTACCGAAGTTTATTGGCGCCGTGAAAGGGTCGAATTGTGGTGGCTTGGCGTGTTGTTGCGTTGAAACAACAACACGTTTAATTTAGTATACACATTGCGGCACCGCTCGCTGTCAGGCTGTTCTACTCCACCGTAATTTACCACCACCAAAGTCCAAATAAAGGGTGGCATAATTTTAATCTTCGCCCACAATGCCCCTTAGCCATGTATTCACGGAGCTTAAAATATAACTACGGCCTGGAACTCCAAGTGTACATAGATTGAAGTATCGTTATGGCATGAAAAAAACGGCGTACTGTCAGAAAGAAATCAATTTTCAAATAGAAAAGTATCACATAATGTGACTTATCGTGCGGCATTGAGTAAAGTGCATTTAGCAAATTTTAACGCCGATGGACCGTTGACATTCCACTCGGCTAACATACTGGGTCGACTTTAAAGTCTAAGTGATTTAGAAATTTATTTTATTAATAACCACCATGTCAACAACCTGAATAAAACCCGTATCTCCGTAGGTATAGAGTTTTCCTTCGAACAAAGTCCCTTCCAGCTGGGCCATGGCCAAGAATCAAGGCTGATTTCACTGCGATACTTCTGTCACTGCGGGTAGACGCCCTGCAGAACGACCAGACCTTTGAGAGCAAAGCATCCCTATTCACATTTACCAGCCCCGGTTCAATCGACGCAGAGGTAGTCCGCCTTCTGGCCAATTCCCCTGGAATCTAGAGTTTTCTAGGGTGGATGATGCTGAAAATACTATATACACAGCATCTGACCTGGTGAATCTTTCCAGCATCGTTGTTGTCATGGGCTTCACCGAGTTGGGTCCATCGAGTGGCGCACGCAAGCGCTGTGACATGGAAAAGATGGGGTATCTGAATCTCGAAGAGTGTAATACGTATTGAGACAGCATTGATGATGTACCTTATACGAGATTTTGAAGGAACTCCCAAGTCAGGATGGGGCTTATCGCGTCTTTTGGGTTGGTTTCTCTACAAGTGAGCCTCTGGATGGCCCAGAGACCCCTGAATCATTGAGCTTTGATTGAAGCTAATGCTAGGATACGGTTTCCAAGCACTAAACTGACGAGAATGCGATTGAAGGAACAAAGAATCCTTGAATCATATGGCAGTATACGGCGATCCTAACTTCATTTTGAACATCAAACATCAACCGCAGCGCTATGACTCAAGCACGGCGACACGGCCAGTACCCGGCCCCATAAGATTACGGATGACATCTGTCAGATCCAAATCAAGCGAGGCGCAGCCATCCTGGTCCCAAATGTCATATGCTTTTGCCGTGACTCCGCGGCCGGCCGGCGACAAGCAGGCAGGAGCGCACCGCAATACGGCATCCCGTAGCAGAGAATTGACCGGTTTGACCCAGCCACGATCCGACTGCTTTGCAATTAATCTAAGGTATTCGCCACGCATGGCCTCCACCTGAATCACAATGTGCAGGCCGATTGAGACGACAGCGAGAGCTTGTGCCATGATTTGGGGTGTGTCCATCTCGTCTTGGCGGGCATCGCGCTGGGAAAAATAAACATGTACATATTGGGCTGCTGAGTGGATTTTCAGGGGAAAGTCGCTTACGGCGGCTTTGACCGTAGGGGTGCGATGGTTGACGCCGGTGAACCAGCTGTAGAGGGGATACCCAAATTCTATCTGAAATTGGAAGTTTCGTGGATGAGAGCAGGACTCAGTTTTGTCGAGTCTCAGCGCGGCGTGATTCAGATTTTTTGTCGGGCACATGTTTTCCTTGAGACGTTGTACCCCGCTCTGCTCTCTCACAGACATGTCTGCTTCCCGTCGCGAACGGTCGAGGTGGGCCCTGACGGCTACCAGGGCGTCTCCACTGTCGTCGTTTGGGTTTGAGGACAAGGGCGGGCAGCCCGTAGACTTCACGCGGAGGTTTCGCGCTGCAGCACCGGTCTGGACAGATTAAGCCTTCAGGGCATGGGGGCGTAAAGTTGTTAGGAGACGCAAAAGCGCTGATCAGACTTTAGCCGCGGGCTTGATGGATAACAGTTTGGTGAGGAATAGGGTGACTCCTCCCTGTGACCCCGGGGATACAACCCATGTTTTTGTGGATTCAAGGTGGAATGAATTACTAGCTCAAGACAGGTTCTTTGTTTTCAAGTTGTGAGGTCGAATCAGTAGAGATCTTACGGTGTGGCTGTCCAAAATCCGATATCCCGCAATTGCGGTCAACTGAAGGTTAAAGCGGTTAATTAACTTTTCTCACTGTCAATAACCCCAATAAGCATCAACATCAGGAGCTTCAAAATTCCATGCACTTGTGGATACTCATGTTACTTGTCCGACTGAAACTTCGACTTTGTTGATGCAGAAGTCGATTAATCAACACTCTGTTTTTATTTCGAACATTTTACCACTCGGTCTCAGCATACTTCCTATCGGGCAATATGGGCATTTGTTATTGGATCGTCAGTGGTTCATTTGACGTTTGCCTCTAAATATACTTTCCACCGCACTGCTCAAATACCACCTGACATGAGTTTGGAAACCTTCATATATGATTTCAATAGGCACTTTTTGCACTACTGTATATAGTACTGACTGCAGTTTGGTACTGGGGATAGTATCAAGCTGTGTACAGCAACTAGTTACTGTCAAAAGCTTTCAAACCTTTGTATAGCTTCATATAAGCGGGCTACATAATTTGGAGGTTGGCGTAGTTTTAGTGTGCTCACAATGTAGATCCCTAAGTAAAAGCTTATATGGCAATCTCATTGAGGAGTTCGCTGGGCGTTGCACCAAAATACAGATTCGAAAAGGTCAAATCCCTCCTACAACCTACTCGGGCGAACAGAATTTAATCGTGGTTTCGACGGGCTATAGAAATGTGGTAAGGCGAGTTTTACAAGCACGAAGTCAAGGATGCTGGAGCAGAGCTGCCCGTTACCACCATATTCACTAACACACAAACCTCGCAAATCGCAATGTCACCAATAGGTGTCTCTACCGTGAATTAACGCCCCCATTTCTAATCATTACCATGTGTCAAGGTGCCAACCTTTCTTCCTTCACCATGGACGCACTAACGAACCCATCCTAATAACACAAAGACCATCGCCACCATGCCCCCCTGGGCAGTGCTGTTACTCCCCGTGGCGCTATCAGTGAATACCGACTGCGACAGTATCCCACCCCTGGCGCGCTGCGCTAGGTACTTGCTAACCTATCAATGAAGTAGCGCTTCGTCCTCCAGTCGTTGGCCCATGACCACACCTTTTCCCCCAAATCGTTATGGTTATCGGTGAGAGGCATCTGATCCTTTTGATCTAAGTTGGAACTTGGGACGACGATCCCGCACCGCCCGGCTTCATTTTTCGCAGAAGACTAGGTTTGCAACCGGAACTGCTATCCTCGAGGCGACATACGGCTTGACTCCATCATCGGCCGAGATGGTTTCGGAGGCCATCAAGCTGTTCGAATCCATGAACTGCTCGTTCGCCATCCGCTCGCTGGGGGGGGGGGGGGGGGGGGGGGGCACGCTATAGCCACTGGTGCTGCCTGCTTCCACAGCGACTTTTTGTCAGCCACCGTCAACCTGTCTTCCATGGAGTACGGCAACGGCTACGTGAACGTTAGACCTGGATTGAGGTGGGGTGCTGTTTACGGCTTCCTTTACCCTCGCGGATTGGTCGTCGGCGGCGGGCTCAGCAGCCCCGCCGGCGTTGCTGACCTTGTTTTGGGAGGTGGTGTGTTGTATCTCACTCCTGAGCTCGGGCTGGCTTGTGATAATGCCAAAAGCTTTCAGCTAACTTCTTTCCCTTTCCAGCCAGGCCATTGTCCATTCGTTGAGGGATTGACTAATCCGCATAGTTCTGGAGGCTAACCAAGAGCCGAACCCCGACTTGCGGCATAGGCTAAATGGTGGCCAGAAAATGTTTGGTGTCGTAAACAGCCTCCTATTATACACTCATAATTCGCCTACACTGCACAGCCTTTCGGCCACCGTCAATATGACTGAATATGATTTAATGGCCGACTCTTCCGACAACTTTCTACGGCTGCGGTCAAGGCACGAAGATGCTTATCCGATAGCCATGTCATTGTTGAGTTACTAAATTGCCTCACTTGGTGGCACATTTATTTCAGGAATGTCTCCAGCTCGGCGAATTACATTGGTTCCTGGGTCGCAAGCAATAGCTTCCTTTACCTGCCATCGCCATTGACAGGCTTTACAAGCTTACCAATGATGGCTGAGCCCGGGGTGGCCTAGGGCTCCGTGGCCGCGATCTCTGGACCCATGACATCGCCGGGTGGAAGCGAGGTTGGGCTACAATGTGAGGACGACTTCTTTCAAGAGTAGCTCAGAGACGCTCGAAGGAACGCGGAAAATTGTAGAAGAGAACTAATTTCCATGCCAGCAGATCGTTTCCGGATATGCAGGCATCGTAGAGTTGCAATCAATCACTCAGGAGGCCATAACTTGAGTATTTATCAGGGGTGAAAATTTAGTCGGACTTGATGGGGATGGGCCGTTCATCGTTTTGACTATGGCAAACCGCTGGGCGGCTGCTTCATATGACGAGGTGGCCCACGCCGCCGCCCAGAGACCTGTGGTCTGGGGAGAGGCACGTACAAAGCAACTGGGAACGTAGGTACCCTTTAAGTGAGTTGACAGAGTTGAAAGAAGTTAATGACTAAATTTAGCTAGCACTCCTGAGTCCTGACATCATCCCCAGGTACGACAACTATGCAGCGAATGGCCAGGAGCGGTCAACCCCTACCGGGAGAAGAATGTTGCTAAGTTGCGCCAAGTGAGGGCAAAGTACTATCCTAAAAATATCATTGAGGAGCTGATTCCCGGAGGTAAAGATGGCATGAGCCTTGGGCGCAACGGTTACGCGAAAAACTATATCCAGGACCATGTTTTTAATTTCTTATCAACACAAACTACATAAGGTATTTGTGCCCAGTTGCAATGTCAAATAAATTCCAGCCCTGTCGGCCACCTTATAGTAACTCCAGGAAATTTTCAACCGCTAGCTGGGGCGCTAGCCGGGGCGCTAGCCGGGATAACCAAGTCCCAAGTCCCAATCAGATCCACTGTCTTGTTTACAGCGAACAGACGGTGAATATGTAGTTTATACCCGAGGCCAAAGTTGCTATGGAGGTTAAGCTTCTGGCATTTGTCGTCAAGGGTAATCTCTAAGTTTTGATTCTCATAAGAAAATGCGACCCTGCCCCCCCGGGCCGAGATCGCCTTTTGGCGAACATAATATGGGCCTTTTTGAGATTCCTTGTATAGCCGAACGAAACAACCGGAGAGATATCTCAGGTCTTGTGTTACACTTGGCGAGTAGGGGATTTTTAAGCTACTTGCTGCCACCGATGGAAGGGCCATGCCAAGGATGGCAATTGAGGTGAATGTAAGTCCGAATTGCATGGCTAAGAAATGGTTTCGGTGATTGGGTTGGTGATCTCCGGACGAAATAGATGAATTGGCAAGCGAAGCTGAAATTACAAATAATTTCAGACTAGAGTTGTACTATATCAAGTGTTCGACGATTAAAAGTGAAAGGAGTGTCGATTTATATATTCTGGGGCAGACAACCCAGACTCGGCTGGACCGACGAAAGGTAGCTCAAAATGTAATTCTTTTCATTTGTAAATTTTTTATTAGTCGTATTGATAAAAGACCTCTAATTTTGAATGGCTCGGGCATATCCGTGAAAGGGCACAGCCTCACTGGGGCGAAGAGCTTAAATCCCGATTTAGGCGCATGTACGTGGTAGTGATTTTGATGGGTGTGGCTATTTCAGTAGATCAATTCGGTTTAAATCACTACCAAAAATCTACGTTTACAATGCAAGTAAATATCGGTACATTAATGCCACGCAAAACCACATAAACCTCCCACGTACCCACCTGCCCAATCACCTGCACAGATCTTATTTTTTTTTAACATGGTCGCTACGGTAGTTATATTCAACCATTTTGTGTAACTTGTTTAATTGCGGTAAAGCCGCCCGTGTTTATTGCCGTTGAAATAGTGCAAAAAATAATGTTGCGACTGTGTTAGAAAATTGGGCGGGCGGCTAAATCGGCAGGGTATATGTACGCACGTGGCCGGCAATTTGATTTTTGCGTTTGTTGTTGACAGTTGTTTACCGGTAATTATTTGCAAAGTAAAATTAGAGGTTTGGTAGGTAGTGATTTAAACGAATTCGTTGAATGAAATAGCTACACCCTTTTTAATATGCCTGGGTTGGTTTTGTTTAAGGCCTGCCAAAACCCGCCCATGGGGGCCCGCGCCGGCCCAAGTAGGTGGGTCGGGGGGCCCGCGGGTAGACTGTAATATTTATGGGGGGGC
The DNA here is from genome assembly GCF_004355905.1 of Pyricularia grisea. Lineage (NCBI taxonomy): Eukaryota > Fungi > Ascomycota > Sordariomycetes > Magnaporthales > Pyriculariaceae > Pyricularia > Pyricularia grisea. The sequence continues at coordinate 7,096,513 of NW_022156716.1, read as the reverse complement.
CCAACCCGGCCCAAATTTGAACGCGGGTTTTCTTGGCAGCCCGCGGGCCCCCGTGGGTAAAGCCCGTAAATACGTAAATATTTCAAAATTAACACTTGTAAAATTCCGAAGGAAATTATACCAAAATAAACGTAATATAAAATAATATATTTTCCAATATAATTATTATTATTATTATTATTATTATTATTATTATAATTATTATAATTATTATTATTATTATTATTATTATTATTATAATTATTATTATTATTATTATTATTATTATTATTATTATTATTATTATAATTATTATAATTATTATTATTATTATTATTATTATTATTATTATTATTATTATTATTAATTTTTATTTTTTTTCGTATATAAGAAATTAAATTATAGTAAAAATAAAAATAACAAATATTAATTGTAATGTTTTTTTTTATTAACCGAATATAAAATACGAAAAAAAACAATTTATTTAACAGTATTTTATATTTGAAAATTCCTCAAATTACGCCCATACAATACATTATTCCGTACCCGTTTTAACGCCCTGGTTGGAATTTCCATAAAAGTTTTGTTATATTTTAATCCAATTTAAATGGAAATAAATAATATAGGCATACGGTTAATATTAGCCCGGATTAGGGTATTATTAACGGCTATTTTAATAATATTATTTTTATCGGAATTAAAATTATTATTTAATTTACCCAAATTGTGGATAAAGCCGACAAATTCCGTAAATTTATCGTATTTAACTTTTTCGTTTTCCGGGTTTAAATATTCGTTTTTTACGATAGTAATTTTAATACCGACCAAAAAAATAAATTTTTTTTTAATCGAAATATAAATAATAATATAATCGCGAATGGTAAATAAATTTAGGAAATATTAATTAAAACCGATAAAATTACCTAATTATAATTATAAACGTTCGATAAAAATTAAAATAGCAGGTATAGCTAAAATATCGCGGGCAATTTGGGCGAATTTTGGGAATTTTATTTCATATATAACCTACCAATTAAAAATATTATTATCGTTTTCCATAATTAAATATAAATAAAAATTAATATATATAATTATCCGTATAACCATTTATATTTTGGATTATAATAAAATTAATATATTACGTATTTTATATTAAAAACATTTTAACTTTTAACCGGATATTTTTTTCGACGGATCGATCGATAGGATATAAAAATTTTATCGGGTTTAAATTTTAATTGTTTACATATTTGGATTTTTTCGGATTTGGTTTACGTTATAAAATAAATAAAACCGGGTTAATGCCCGGTTAAATTAACTTTTTTTTCGGGTAGAAATTTGGATTTCGTTTTTTCGAATATAATTCGGTTAAACGTTTAATTTTTTTGGTAATTAAATCTTCCACGCGTTGGTTGGTATATTTTATATAATACCGCAAACGGTTTTTTCGGGAATTCGTACGTGTCGGGGAAATTAAAATAACGGCCAAAAAATATAATTTTTTAACGTAATAACGTTAAATTAAATCGATATATTTATCTAATTTTATTCGCGCCGTTAAAATTGCGGCTTTTAAATTGGTATATTATCCCGTTTATAAATATTTTCGAACTTTTAATTAAAATTTACGTTCGAAATTAGTAAAAATTATACCGATAATTCCTAATCCAAATAATACGTATATAATTATTTCCATTTTATTTACCCCAAAAACGTTGGTAAAAACCGCTATAATTTTAATCGTTGCTAATAAATATTCCAAAATAATTTAATTTTCGTTAAAAATTCGAAATTTAGTTAAAATGGCATTAATCGGATCGTTTTAACCATTTGGCGAAATAGAATATTATTAAATAAATGCTCCTATAGTTTAACGAAATTAAAAGGTACGCGTAATAGTTAAAATGGTTAAATTCCATTTAATTTGGATATTTTTAATTAATAATCGAAAACTTTTAAATCCATATTTACCGGTAAATTATTGTAAATTGCAAAAGAATTTTATCCATTTGGGGCTTTAATAAAATAAAACCGCCAAATATTTTAATTAATATAAAATATTAGGTTAAATAATATTTAAATTATTTAATATATTGGTATTATTTACCTAAACGATAATATATTTTGAAAAAATATCCCACGTTTTATTTTCGTCCGTATTATTAATAATTAAATCCTCGTCGTTATAAAAATTAACCAAAAAAACGCGGAAATTTGTTTTGGTAATATGGAAATTTTAATATATAACCCTTTTTACAAATTGTAAAACGTAGGTTATATAAAATAATTGGGAAATTTTCAATTGTATTTGTAATTGGGGATTATAAGCCCGAAATTCCGCCGTTACGTTATTAACGCGAAAATTGGATATATTATCGGCCGTAATAACCAATATTTTACCTTCCAATTTATATTTTATAATGGTTTAGGTTGTAAATTTTACCAATCGTTTTTTCGTTTTATTGGCGTTAATTATAATAAAATTTAAAATAATATAACGGCGCATTTAATTATTATTTATATAAACGGTTATAATACCCCAAAAAACGTGTTTTAAATTTGGGTTAATTTACCCGTTAATAATTAAAGATATTTTCCCCTTTCGGGGAATATTGGCCAACGTTTGGGTAATAATATTTTTAATTATTATTTTGTATTTTTTGGTAAATATTTGTAGCGAAAGGATTTTTTATCGGTCGTTTCGGGTTTATACGAACAATTTAAATTCCGAATCGTATATAATATTAAATCCTTTCCGTAGCGAAATATAAAATCGGACGTAAAATTTTTCGATTTTATTTTTCGAATATTATTATACGTTTTTGGCTTATATAAATATATAATATTTTATTAACGTTGTCACGGCCAGGCATACATTGGAGAACCTCAGTGTATTAGGCGCTATCGACGAAAATTCTAAACTGAAGAGAAGAGAGAAATTACAATCGACGACGCGCTCAAGAGACGCGCTTAAATCCGGAGGTAGTGGATCCTTGTCCGATCCCTGGCTCGGTGTGGAGCCGAGTCGTGATTCTGAGGGTAGGTCTAGGGGCCTGATCCTCACATTACCCCCCTCTAAGGCCTGATCGACGTAGGCGGTCAGAGTCTTGAGTTTGTCACGTGTGTCTCCTCGGGGCCTTCCTCCGCTCTCGTGTCTTTTTCGCATCGTGCTCGGCAACATTGTCCTCGGGTCCGTCCTCCGCAAAAACATCCTCTGCTGCGCTCCTGATCCACTGTTGCAAATTTACCGGAGGTCCTGCTGCGTCCGGGTACTCCCTGTGAAAGGTATCCAGCAGTACTGGTGAATTTTTCAAGTCGCGGGCCTCATACCATGTCTCATCAGGGTCGAGTCCGACCCACGATACCTGATATTGCAACGTCTTCTTTCGTCCGAATAGACGTGAGGCCAACACTTGCTCCACCTCCCACTCCGGTTCTCCGTTAATTTCGACCGGTGGTTCCGGCTTTTGATACTGCTGAGGTAATGGATCCGTTCCTGCCTTGCGCAGTCGGCTGGCGTGGAACAGCTTACTACCTTTATACCAGGCAGGGGTGTCGAGAATGAAGCTGTGGCCCTTTTCCTCGAGAATCGTCCATGGTCCTGCATTTTGCGAGTCCAACTTGGTCGTAGGAGCTTCGGTGGAAAAACCCTTTTTGCTAACGTAAACCGCATCTCCCACCGTAAAGTCGACCGGTCGCCGCTTCTTATTAGCCTGCCTCTGTTGCTCTATCTGCGCTCCGAGTCCATTGTTGCGGGCCAGTTCCTGGGCTTGCCGGGCTTGGCGGACCATTTCCAGCGCCTTTTGTTGCTGACCGGTCTCCAGGTCTTCTTCGGGTAAAGGTAGAGAGAGCGGGTCTCTAGGGCGAGCTCCTGTTTCTGCTTCGATCGGTGCCATGCCGATAGAGGCGTGAACGGACGAGTTGTGGCCGAAGTCGAAAGCGGGAATATGCCGTCGCCAGTTCGTTTGGTATTTGTCTACATAAAAGCGCATTTTCTGATCCAATTCAGCGTTGGTAATTTCGACGCTGCCCTGACTTTGAGGGTGGCGGGCGCTTCCATGTTTATGCTTTGTTCCTGTCAACTCGTTTAAAGTGTTTAGGAACTCGGATATAAACGGTCCGGCGTTGTCGGAAAGCCATAAGTCGGGGACGCCTTTCCAACGGTACACAGTCTGATAATACCGCATGGCCAAGGTTTCCGCGGTGTCTGTCTTTTTTCCCGGTAGGGTGGCCAAAAGTTTGGTCAGTCGGCAGATGAAGACCCAGACGTAATCGTAGCCTTCTTTATCCTTGGGCATAGTTTTGCCGTCCACCACCACGTGCTGCCAACACCGTCTAGGGATCTCCAGTGGGTGCAGCAGCCCAGGCGTCTTGTCATGTCGTACCTTGTTGCGCTGACATTCGCGACAATTTTTGATGTAGCGTTTGACGTCTCGATTTCGGTCGGGCCACCAGTAATCTCTTTTCAGGCGGCTCAGGGTTTTGTTCTGGCCTCCATGGCCGAAGATCTTGGGCTCATGAGCTTCGCGGATGAGAGCCGTTCTTAAGAAAATCTTGCCATCCTGGGTAGTCTCGGGTACCGTTAACAGATTATCATGGCGACCTAGGTTCTGTTTTAGGTTCTCTTCCAGGATAAGGGCCACCAGGTCAACTCCTTGCGGTGCGGAGGGTTCCAAGCTGCTAATGGTTGGAAGAGGTTCGCCGGGTCGGGAGTCGATCTTTTCTGGAGGAATTAGTGCAATGGTGCGGTCTAACACAGCTCGGGCTTTAACCGTAGGGTTGTCGATGGTTTTGCGCGAAAGGGCATCGGCTGCCACATTATCCTTGCCGGGACGGTATTTAAAGGTGAGGTCGAAGTTGGCCAGGTAGTCAGCCCATCGTATCTGGCGAGCGGACAAAAGTTTCTTGGTCGACCAATAAATTAGGGCCTGGTGATCGGTGAAAACACAGAACTTGGTACCCAACAGGGCTGGTTCGAAGTCCTTTAGCGTATTAATCACAGCCAATAGCTCCTGGTCCTGGATCGGATAGTTTTGTTCAGCAGGGGACATGGTTTTGGACGAATAGCCGATTGGCTTCCAGCTGCCATCGTCCTGTTGCTGCCACACGACACCGGCGGTGGCCCTGCCACTGGCGTCGGTGTCCATCCTAACAGGCATACCGGGTTTGAAGAAACTCATCACGGGGGCGGTGATCACCAGCTGTTTCAGCGCTTCAAAGGCAGATTTCTGCTCGGGGCCTCTTTCGAACGGGACTCCCTTTTTCAATAATCGGGTCAGAGGTTCTGCTTGTTCGCTGGCGTGATGGCAGAACGTCCGAACGAAATTGCATAAGCCTAGGAAGGATCGTACTGCGGAAACGGAGGTGACATCGTCCCATTGCCAGCTGGTGATGGCTTCGACCTTTTTGGGGTCGATGCGGATACCTTTACCGATCTCTAGAAGTAAACCCAGGTACTCGATTTCGAAAACGCCGAAACTTGACTTTTTGATATCGCCTTGGAGTCCGGCTTTGTGCAACCTGTAAATAACCTCCTCGGTTTGCTCAAAGTGGACTTGCTCCGATTTATCCTCGGTATAAATTAACACGTCGTCTGCGTAGGCGCTCGCGAAAGCGTCCAGCAGTTCATTAAGCTGAGCGTTGATAAAAGCTTGGAACCAGGCGGGTCCGACCTTCAGTCCAAAGGGTAGGACCTTCCACTGAAATGTGCCTTGTCGCGTTTTGAACGCCGTTAAATACCGTGACTTCGGATCCATTAGCAATCTGTTAAAAGCTCGAATAATGTCGATCTTGGTCATCCTCCGGGCTTTTCCACATTTGCTCAACGTCCCGGCCACGTCGGGGGCAAGTACTTGTCGTCCTTTGATGAATTTGTTTACCCATCTGTAATCCACACAAAAACGTTGCTCCTTCGATTGCGGTTTAGGAACGAACAAAGTTGAAGCTGCGGTCTCCTCCATGGTCCGTTCAATGAAATCGATCCTCAGAAGTTCGTCGATGGTTTCTTTTTCCAACTCCATCATCGCGAAAGGGGTCGAATAACGGGCTGGCCTCCCCTCCAAAGGTTTCTCGAGTTCCAAAACCACGTCGAAACCGGGTCGGCTAGGCGGGAGAATCGTCGACGCCTTTTTGGAAAAGAAGCCCTCAAGGTGGGCAAGTGCTTTGGGCAACTTGGCTCGTACTTGCGCGATGTGCTCCGGGTCTTCCTCTGCAGGGAATGGAATGGGATGTCCATCGTGAGTCTTGTTCCATTGCAGGGCTGATACCGCATTGAGGCTGGTTGTAGGCGTATCGTTTACTGGTACCAGCGGTATAGGCTCCGTGGGTAACGGGGATCGCTTCCATCGATCTTGACGTGGGTCGTTAAGAAGGGCACAAATATTTGCTGGCAGGGCTTTGTTGGAAACGGTCTTTGGGATAGTCGGAAAGGCGCTAATTTCTGCGATCTGAGCCTGGTTTCCGTGTTGGCGTTTAGGGCCTTGAAGTATCTTGCGGACCTGGATGCGACGGTCTTCTTGTTCCATCTTGCGGTCCCGGCGGACTGCGTCAGCTTGGGCCTCGAGGTCCAGAGGCGGATTTGAACGTTGTACAACGATTGCGGGTGAGTATTGGGCCATGGCGGGCAGGTCGTTGGGCCAAACGAAGCTGCGGGTAGCTGGGAATAAGCCTACTCGATGCTTCGTCCACCATTCTTGTCCGATAAACACATCGTGTGCCGTCTCGAGGAGGATAAATTTCTGCCGTGGGAATTGTCGTCCGTCGATTTGCAAAGCGAGCCGAAGGTATTCGGTGGCTCTTGCGGTAACCTTCCCGTTAAAATCTCCAAAGTCCAAAGGTTTGGGGAGCTTTTTGATAGGTAGCTCTAAACGTTGGGCGACCTTTTTCGCGAGGCTCGGTCGAATGGATAAGTACACATCTGCTCCGGTGTCACAGAGAGCTTGGGCGTTGAGACCACGACCTTTGTCTTGCAATTGAATGGGAGCAAGGAAGGTGTTTAATTTGGGTGATCTATCGATTTTGGCTATCTGAGGCATGCAGACTGCCGAGGAGACTTCCGGCAGCCTTAGCAGTTTTCCGAATCCGACGAAGATGAGCTGTGGCCGGATCGTTCACCAGCTTCTCGATCGCCTTCGTGTTGAAGGGCGAGAACGGCGGCGATGTGAGCGGCCTTTTCGGGGCAATTGCGTGCCAGGTGCCCGGCTTCTTTGCAAAGGAAGCATCTACCCTCAGTGACCAATTTGGCGTTTTCTCTGCTGGGCGACTTCGGGGCGTCAATGGTCTGTGTGCGGGTTTGGTTCTTGGCTTCCTGGCTGTGCCGGCGATTCTCGTGTCGACGCTGTTTGCGTTCGGCGCTGGCTGAACGCTCACGGCGCTCTTCCCTCTTTTTGCGGTTCTCGCGGAGCTCCTCCCAAGCGCGTTGTTGGGCCAGCGCCGAGTTCGCAACTTCTCCGGCAAAGGTCTCGTACGAGATATTTGGGTCTTTGGATAGGCTGAGAAGCTGGGGGTTCAGGTTGGCAGGAATGTGCTCATAGAGAACCAACTTGCGTTCCGTTTTGGCAATGTTGGCTTTATCGGCTAGGCTGTTAACCTTGCCAATAAACTGGTGGATGTCTGTTGACTTGTCCGACAGACTAAACTTCAGGTGACGAAGCTCCTCACGGGCTTTGGAGGCTTGATTGTCATCGTGGTAAACAGCGGCTAGGGTCGCGACCATTTCGGCCGCGCTGCTGAAAGGCATAATGGTGGATTCATAGCGGCCTTGGATAAGGTCGTTGGCAAGCCCTTCAGTGAGGGAATTGATCACCGCCATGCGGCTTCTTTCTGTTTTATAAGTTTCGTCGTCCTCTACAAATTTATCTGCGATTTTGGTGATCCATTTATCAAAACGATCCTTATCACCATCAAACATGCCGGGGTCGATGCCGGCTTTACGTGCCGTCCTGTCGTAGGCAGGGTTTTTAGCATTTTGGTTACTTCCGTAAGGCTCAAATGCTGTCCGGGCAGCGATACCATGGGGCTTAAACTCAGCCCCTCCAAAGGCGCTGTTCAAAGGCGTAATACCGCGGGTTTGACGGGTGGCATTGTTACTCCGGGTGGCAAGCTGGTCTTTAAGTTGGGCAATGGTGGCCAAAAGATCTTGCAGCTGTGATTGAGTGATGGTAGCCTGGCCGGTTGTGCTTTCGCTTTCGTCTGCCATTTCGCTTCTCATTTGGGCGGCAGGCGAGGGCGCTCTGCTTGGAGATTTCGGAATTTCGTTCCTGCCGTCTGACGTTTTGGCAGAAGGTTGGTGGGGAGGGCTTCGCGCCTCTCCTGGGTGCTCAGAAACTGACTCGTACTCGTACGATCCGTCAACTTCGATGCTGTCGACTGGCTGATCTTGCTCTGTGTCGGATTGGGGCTCAACGGGCTCTTCAGGCTCTGTGTTGGCGCTGGTAGGAGCGGGCTCTACTGGCTCTGGGCTCACTGGGGCAAATGTAATCTCTCCGTTTTGATCCGAACCTTCGGTGTTGGGAGTAGCAGTGCCTGAAGCCAAATTATCTGGCTTTGCTGAGTTTGCGTTTGTCACGCGTTGGGATTGGCGAATCGGTGGGCCGTAATTCTTACGCGGCGACATTGATTTCGCGAATGGTGTCTTCTGTGGCCTAGTTTACCGTCGTGCACAGCCGACGTGGTGAACGATTGAATGAAGGGATTGAACGATATATTTTAATTGCTTCACCAGCAAATCATAGTGAGTTTAGAATTATGTCACGGCCAGGCATACATTGGAGAACCTCAGTGTATTAGGCGCTATCGACGAAAATTCTAAACTGAAGAGAAGAGAGAAATTACAATCGACGACGCGCTCAAGAGACGCGCTTAAATCCGGAGGTAGTGGATCCTTGTCCGATCCCTGGCTCGGTGTGGAGCCGAGTCGTGATTCTGAGGGTAGGTCTAGGGGCCTGATCCTCACANACGTTACGTAAAAAAAAAAAAAAAAAGAAAATTTGGAAAATTGACGAATTTTTTTTTTTTTTCCAAATTATCGCTATTATTTGTATAATAAATTATGGTACGAATAAAATAAAAATATCGCGGGTAATTACCGGTTTTTAAATAAAAATTTCCAAATATTAAATAAATTTTTATCTGTTTAATTTTTATTTTATATTGGTTAATCGAAATTAAATTTTTTATTTTTATTAATTATATCCAATTTATACCGTTAAACCCGATTGAATAATTAAGTTTTCGATTACCCGTTTAATTACGAAAAATATTAGAAATATTACCCCCGGATATAATTTTATTCCAAAATCCAATTATAAAACGAGGTCGAACGAAAAAAATTGCGAAAAAAACGACGGAAAGCAAACCACCAATTCGAAAAAATGGCCGTATTAATAACCGAATAATAAAAAAGGGATAACGGACGAAAAATTGTGTAAAACGATTTAAACCTGGAAATAAATATAAATTATAATAATTATATTGGATGGTTATATATTAATATATTGTTTTAATTATTATATTAAAAAATATTTGCCGTTTATAATCTAGTACGGATTTATTAATATCCAAAATTGTTTTCTAACGTGTAATAAGGGATCTAATAAATACGGTTACGTTTTACGTTCGTTTATATATTTAAATTAAACTTTTAACGGTTTTATAAAAAGCCGGGAAAATGTTTTTAATATAATTATTTACGGTTTCGAATTTGGCTATTATTTACGCCAAACGGGTTACGGTATTTACTAAAAATATATCCCTTATCCGATTTATTTTATAAATAATGGGGTATAAAATAAAATTTTAATAAATAATATTTACTTATTTTTATATTTATTTACCTGTATATTTCCTTATTTATTTAAATTATATTCGTTTTATTTATTTTACTTATTTAAATTGGTTAAAATATATTAGTTTATTTAACGCAAAATTATAAATAAAAAAAATTTTTAATTTTAATTTTTTTTATTAATTTTAAAAGGGGTTGGAAAATAAAATCCCTTTTTACCGTTAAAATTATATTATATTAATTTTAATAATTATTATAATTTAATTTTCCGTATTTTAATTTTAAAATATGAAAAAGTCCCGTAATTATTTATTATAACCGTATTTGGGTATAATTTTATATTGTAGGCAAAAAATTTCCTTCAAATTTTTCAGATATTTTATTGTAAATAGGTTTTGTAATTAGTATTTGTAACCTTTTTATTTTTTTGTTTGTTTTTTCGCTAAAATCGGGTATTTTAACCCAATCGGCGGTAATAAATGGAAATATAACCTATTTTTAGGTATTTTTTTAAATAATTATTCGGTAAATTGTTCCAATCAATTTGTTAAATATATTTGTATATATTTTATAAGGTGTTTGTTTGGCCTAAATGCGGCGTATAGGGGCTTTGCGATTAAATACCCTATATAATTTTTACGCGCGGAATTTAGCGGTGTTTATAATATAAATATAATTTATAATTAAAGGTTTGGGTACGCTATGGCAAATAAAAACGCGTAATAGGGTTTTTCTAATAAGGGTAAAAGATTAAATAAACGTAAAATAAACCGTTTTATATTATAATTGTTAAATTTGGTATTATAATTTTTAATTTGGGGAATATTTATTTTGTTTTATTTTCGAATATTTGGTATATTTAGCTTATATTATGGTTGTAAACCGCAATATTTTTTGCCCAATAATATATTTTGGTAGCCAAATACGTAGTTAGGGAATACCAATACCAATATATAATATAATAAACGGAATTACGTATTACCTAATATTATTAATTAAAAAAAATAATAACTATTTTATATAACCATTAATTATTTACTAATTTAGCCATTTTTTTTTTGGGAAAACGTTAATATATTACCAAAATAGGTAATTTTGTGGCGAATTTGGCGTATTATTTTACCAATTTTTATAATATTGGTAAACGAAATACCCTTAAAAAAGCTGTAAAAGATTTGGCGGACAAATTTATTTATTTTATTTTGGTAATTAGTTTATTGTAATAATAAAATAACGATTATTTTTTCCCATTTAGGTATTGTTTTTTTAATTTTTTTAATGGGGATTTGAAAAAAGGTTTCGAAAACGTTTTCCAAATCGTTAAAATTGTTTACGTTTTCTTAATATTCGTTATTAATTGGGGCGGGGGTGCGTGTTTTTAAACCAAATTTGGATTATAAATTTTTCCAATATTAATTTTAACGTTTTTTAAATAATTATAAAAAATGGTTATTATAATTTTATTATTTTAAATGGTTATATGGAATAATTATTTATTTTTTGGTAATAAATTTTATTTTAAATTTATTTTCCATTTGTTTTTATTTAAATTTAATCGACGTTATATATTTGTAATTAACGCGTAATTTCGATTTTTACCGCGATAATATTATATTAAATCGTTTGCGCGCGCGGTTTACGAATAATTTAATTTTATCGCCATTATTTGTTTGTTTTTTGAGTTTTTTATTGCGGTTTCGTAAATTCTGGGCTTTGCGACCGATATTGTTATTTATTTTGCGTTTGGGTGTTATTTTTGGTTAGTTTTTAATTATAATTAAAATTATTGTGGAAAATGCAGGTTTTTACCTATATTTATTAACGATATTTATTTTTGCAAATAATAATTTTTCCAATATAAAGTAAAACCGCGATCGAATTGTAAGGTTGTAAAATTTGTAAAAATCTGAAATTTTTATTATTGCAATTAAATTCCAAGATTCGGAAATTTTTTTGCAGGCGGTGTTTTTTTAATTGGGTTAATCTTATATTTATCCCGTATTTTATCCAATTAGGAAGGCGTTATTATTTAGAAAAATTTTTACGTTAATCCTAATCGGGTTTAATTTCGTCCCTTTATAATTTTTACTTTTTTTTTGGCAATTGCATAATAATTTTCGGTTTTTTACCCGACTATTTATTTAGCCCCAATTATTACCGATTTAAATCGTTTATTTGGTAATTATCCTTTATAACCATTTTATTATTTAATTTTAACTAATTATAATACTTTTCCTTTTACATTTTACTTCCGCCAAAACGTTTTGCAAAATTTTTAAAATAAAAATAATACGCAAATCTTATACGGGCAAAACGTCCAAAATACCTTTTAAAACCGCGGATAAAGAAGGTATTGTTAAAAAGCGTAAAAACATACGTTTTAAACCCGGTAATATATTTTTATTTTTTTATTATATATTTAATTTATTTATTTAATTTTATTTTAATTATTATTTTGCGGGAAATTCGAAAAATGTAACGAATTTTCGATTTAATTATCCCCAAAACACTTTTTTAACGTTTGGTCCGAAAAATTGCTTACGAATATTTACCTAATTGCAAATTTTTTACGTTTATTATCGCGGTTTTGTAAAAAATTATTAAGGCGTTTTTAACCAATTTTTTTACTGGTAAATTTTTTTATTTTTTTACATTATAACCATTTATTATAACCATTTTAATACAAAATAACTTCCAATTTTTACATTATATACATTCGCCGTATTATTATTTAAATTAAAAATATAAACTTCGTTAAATTTATTTTTAATATTATAAATGGTTGGACGTACCCGTACGTTAATATACAATTTAAATTTATATTTTACAACGCCATACCCGTTATAAATGGCCCCAAACCCAAAAAAAAAATAAACGAACCGCCCGTTTTAGCATAAATAAATTTTTTGGTTAAAAATTATTATGGTTTTTTATTGCGTAATACCCGTAAATAAACGGAAAAATAGATGGTAAAATTTTTATTGTTAAATAACGTATTACCCCGGAAAAAATTCCCAAATTTAACCCTAAATTTTCGGTTAAAAACCTATTTCCGGTTTAAAAAAAAAACGAATTAAACATTTCGCCGTTTAAATTATTTAACCTTACCCCCTATATCGTTAAAAATTCCTTTAACGATAACGAAAAATTTTTTAACGATAACGCCGAATCCGACCAAAATAAAAAAAAAAATTAATTTATTATTATATTTAAAAAAAATAATAATACGTTTTATTTTAATTTAATAATTTAATATAATATAGGATGGTTATAAAAAATGGTTACAGCTTTTTAAAATTTGCGTTATTTTATTTAATTAAATATACAAATATTTTATTTTTTCCAATAATTTTTTCGTAAATTTTAAGCTTGTATAAAACCCGCGGATTACCCAATTCGGGCCAAGCCCGCGAGCCCGCGGGCCCCTATTAACCCGCCAAGAAAACCCATGGGCTTTTACGGGCCCCCATCCCAGTCCCATGGGTTAATGGGCCGGGCCGGGCCCCCAAGCTTTTCGGGTTTTGGCAGGCCTTATCTGAACCCGGGAAGACCAGTAAAAGTACTACTCACCTCCGCCTAGGCAAACAGCCGCACGTTCGACGTGCGGATCGACCTGTACCACACGCCTGGCAATGCATCAGCGCCCCAATTTTTTCGCTAAATAAGCCCATGTTCCTGCCTGTTGGGCGGAATGAAGACCTGGTCGCCCGCAAAAAAATCTTCTGTGTCTCCTCGCACTCGGTGCAGACTCCAGGGAGTCTTCAATTATTTTTGATCTTTGACCATAGCTGGGGTCGACTAAAGGCGCAACAAGAGTAACAACGCGATTGACACTGACTCACACAATCCACCTTGCTGGACTGCACTTCCTGGAACTGTTCGAAATCGAGACCGGGATCGGCAGGGACCGGTCTTCGATACTCAAGTCAAGCACCAGGCCGCAGATCATTGCATGAAAACGGGCTGGCTGAGTGCAATGCTAATGACAGGAAATAGAACTTGCAGTACCTACTAGACTTCTTTCATAATAGTGAATGCTGGATCCGACGAGTTATTGATGGAGCATTGCAGTTTGACGTTGGTTGATTTGAAAAACAATTGTTTATTAATGTAAAATACACAAAAGTTGAAAGCTCGCAGGCACAATGACACGTCACTGACACTGGCAGTGACTGTATCCAGTGTATCCAAATAAATTTATACAGGGTTGAATCCAAACCTGGCTTGTAGAACTTAAATAGCACCATATACAAAACAAAGGAAAGGTAGAGAGCGGTAGGAACAAAAGAGATCTATAGTGTGTAAAATATTCACAAAAAGAAATTAAAAAATCAAACATCGTACAAACCCCAACTACACCCCCTCTCTGCGACAGATCAAGGGTACTTTGTCGGCAGGGCGTGGTGGAATCGAAACACGTTGCTTGGGTCGTACTGCTTCTTGATCTTTGCCAGACGGGGCAGCTTGCGAGCGCCGTAGATGTCCTCAAGCCTCTCGTCGCCGTGGGCATAGTTGACATAAACGGCTGGGCCGGCGCCCTCGTAACCCCCAGTCGCGGACAGGTCTTTCCTCAGCTCGGCGCCCAAGCGGTCAGCGACCTTCTCGACCGGGTTTCCAGGCCGGTCCCAGCGCATTTGGATCAGCACGTAGGTGGATGCGTCGCGCCAGGGGTAGGCGGTTGCGTCGTCGGGCACAGCAACCGTGGCCTGGATGGGCCAGGTCTCGTAGAGGATGGCCGAGCTGCGGCCTGCGGGCTCGGCGGCGTAGAAACGCGCCATCTTGGTGAATGTGGATCGCCAGGCGGCCGAGTCGAGCTTGCGCAGCCCAACGCCGTAGATGTCGTAGATCTGGTTCGGAGTGCAGACGGCGTCGGTCGTGCCAAAGGTGGCGATGCGCGGGAGCGTCGCGTAAGTCGCCTCGGTGACCTCGGTGTGCCGTGGGCCGACGTCGAGTATGGGCTTCATGGCGGCCAGGGCCTCGTCGCGCGGGCCAGTCCAGGTAAGAGTTGCGATGATCTGCGGCTCGTTGAGCGTGTTGTTGTAGGTGATGACGCTGGCGATTGTGAGCTGAGGTGGTACCTCCATGCTCGTGACCACGTCAAAATAAGTTGCGTTCTTTTCGGGTGAGAAGATCAGGTCGACGTTGGTCCATACCCCGGCGGCGTACAGGGGTTTGAGCTTGTAAGTGGCCGAGACGACGACGCCAAAGTTCTGTCCAGCGCCTCGCATGCCCCAGAACAAGTCCTTGTTCTCCTTTTCTGATACGGTGAGGGTGCGGCCGTCGGCCGTCACAACCCTTGCTGACTCAAGGGCGTCGATAATAAGCCCATCAAGGCCATTAAGCCGACCAATGCCGCCTCCCAGTGTGGCTCCAATCATACCAACGCAGGAGCAGGTACCGGTAGCTATGTCACGGAGTCAGTCGAGTCTTGTTCATTTGACTTGCTCTTAGGAGCCACCGAGGTTCGACTTACGGACTTGGAACCCGGCCTCGTACAACGGAGTGAAGATATCGCGGAACCGGACACCAGGACCAACGGTCAGGGTGGCGGCTTTAGAGTCAATCGAGAATTGGTTGAGAAGGCTCAGGTCAATGCTGAGGCCATTCTTCAGCTTGCCGAGCGTCGTCCCGTAGCCATGACGGCCTCCTGTGGCAAGGAAGGGAATCTTGAACTTGGCAGCCAATTTTACCTGGAAAAATACGAGTTGGACCGTCAGCCACGGCACAGGTATTAACAGAAACAGAGGGATAAGGAAGCAAACTTACAGCAGACTCGACATCCTTTTCCGTGGAAGGAGAAACCGAAACCTTAAAGGTAGGGGGAGCGTAGATATCCCACCTCTCAGTGACGTTCTCGAACCACTCCTGGCCTTGGAACGAGATCACAGTGCGAGGGTGAAAGACCCCGTTGGCTTGCTGCGAAAACACGCTCGTCAGGCTGTCGTTGGTCCAGTTCGACTCCTCACGGCGGTAAGTAACCGATCCGAGAGCGCCGCTGCCAAGCCCAAGGCCGGCGACTAGGATTATGGAGGACAATCTCATGGTCACTTTTCGTTGTTGGGTTTGAATGCTTCTTGCAGTGTTGGATTATCAAAGTGATGATCCGAAGACTTCAGCAAGGCCACAGTGTTGGCGCGCTCGCAGCCTTTTTATACAGACGATCACAGCCCAAAGATTCATCATGGGAAAACATCATCTCGTAGCTGTAGGCAGCTAGGAAAGTTCCAACGACACGCCACCTCGCCTGTTGGTCCGTTACCGAGGCCATGGTCTGCTGATGCCAGCTGAGCTAGCTTCTTCCGTATTTTCTCTGACATGGTCCTTACCGAGAGCAGATTACAGCTTCTAATCTCGGTCTGCCTAAAGTTGGTGCAGCTGAAAATCGGATATCCTGGCAGGTGAAAGTTGACAAACTCGGCGAAAGACGGCGGCAAGGTTGTGCGGCTCGATGTGAACTAGTGATCCATCTTTAGCCTGTGACTCAGTTTGTTGGGGGCGGAGGTAGATGTGATAGCAAACAATACGCCCGTACTTGGCCTCTAGAAGGAAGCAGGAAGGAACTTGAGCTTCGAGTTTCATCTCTTGATGACCGGCGAAGACCAACAGATGGATGTATCAATGGTGTCGATAGTGGAGTAGAGCCGCGAACGTTTGAATGGACAAGTTAGACAGAGACCAAATTCTTACAGGGGGAGGGAAGCTGGAACAGTGATAAGACAGGGGTAGAAATGGAAGGAGGGTCGGGAACGAAGGTAGACCGTGGAACAGCTTAATCCAAACGCTCAGCAGCTAGTGATTCTTTGGATCTGGACCTATGATTTTGCTTATTTTCTCGGCCTCACCTCGTGGCTCAGCCCTACGCGAGACGAGCCTAAAGGATTGGGTACCAAACCCTCGCACGGAATAAAGAGCATGTTGGAGGGGTTCCGTCTATGACTGGATCCTTCAGCCGCCTTGTCCTAGGCCCGCGCCTCAGAACGTGTCATTTTCGGCTAAGCGGCTAGAGCACAGCTACTCACGCCTTGAATTCTTTAGCCGCAGCCACTCGGTGTAGTGGCCCTATATTGACTCGAACCTCTCGTCTTTATCGGCTTGGTGGACGTGTCTTCTAGGTGGATTTCCTGACGCGCGTTCGCAGAGGTGACAATTGTCCTCCTTCACCACCTGATCACGTTTTGATCATCCCCTGTCTGGGTCTTACGTCACAGCAATAAGGCCCAGCAGTGAAGAGTTCTTACAGCCGTATGACGGCGGTTCCGGGTGCAAGGCCCTCCACAGCCGCGTGGACGTAGTCATCCATAGCCCACAGCTGAGGCGCGCAAAGCAGGGTATCGGCGGATATTTCGGGTAGGTTTTCCGCACCATCTCCCTCGAGTTCGTATAGCCTTTTTCTGCTTCAAGGCGGCAAGATGCTTCACTCACTTATTATGAATCAGCGTCTCTCCAGAGCCAGCGTATACACTAACAAAAGTGATTTGCACCAAAGTGCAGTCACATATCAGGTGCAGAACTGGTTTGCTGTCGCAAATAGAGCATTCTGTTAAAGGCCTCGGTCGGTTGGGGCAAAATTGGTGCAAATGATGCACCTGGAGGCTTATCAAGGTGCCAGACTTGTTTTCCGCGCTTTTCATGTGCCATATTAATCCCAGTTTCGGGTCACCTGGGACTGGAAGTCAGGTCATTCAGCACTACGACCTCAAAGCTGATGAATTAGCTGCTTGTAAGGCCATAGAGGCTTCAAGCCGACCCCGCCCGCCCCCCTGAAGCCTGGGCTGAGGACACCGGCAAACAATGTATCAACAGTGGCTTGGGATGATTGTATGCTGCCAGATGCTGACCGTCTGTTGGCAGGCTCGAAGAACGTCCATACTTCCGGCTCGCAACGAATTCACAGATGCTCTCAGATCGTGTCAAACACCTGCTCATCACAGCCTCAACTTTAAAGCTGCCTGGCTTTCTCACTGTCAATCTGGATTCCATAAGGCGGCTCACACACGTTTCCAGATCGTCAAAACCAGCCAGCAATCACACATTGTAGGCATCCGAGACTGTTTTTCTTTCTTATGCAGCGACAGCCCGCGAAGCAAATGAACCAAAGCACTTACAAGGGTGTAGAGCGATGCGTAAATATAGCTCTGTGTAGGGATCCAATGTCTACATCTCGGCGCGCCGGTGAGATCTCTCGGGTCCAATGAAGCTAGAGCCGGCAGATGGTCGTTAGGAGCCGAGTTTGTGCGTGGTTGTTCGGCTTTCCTGCTGCTTCCTGGTCCGACCGGAGCTGACATCGATAATCTGAGAGATCTCAACTTTGAGCACTGTCCTTACGATGTTTGAAAAGGGTTTAGAACTTTTTAAAAGAGCAGCAAGCAAAACCGCTCGCGAGCCGACCCAAAAGTCCACCCGGAACGTGGTGTAGACGGCGAATACATTTTGCTCAATCACCATGATCACTATTGTTACCAAAACCTCGTCCGAAATTGTTAGCAAATCCTTGCACAAACAAGCACTTCTACCAAAGAGCCATTATTTTTTACAAGGATAAAGTACCCCCTACGGCGGAATAAGAAACCCAATTACGAGAAGATCACACCCTCAATGGGGTTACACCACCCCTCCCAACAGCACTTGCCCTAGAAAGAGGCATTACATGAATCCGGGTCAGGATTCTCTGAGGGGGGTCCAGCTTAATCCTGACCCGGGTTCATCTATGAACTCCCTAGAAAATACCGCCGACCCTAGCCCCCTCCCACAAATACCTCAGCTTACACATGGGTAACGCGTCTCGCTTATTCTGGCCTACGCGGGCCCCTATCTCTGAGCTTGATATGCTTTAATTTCAGCATGGTCAGACTGTAGGCAAGCATTTTAAGAAGTTGGTTGATTAAGTTTGTCTAGTTTTCGTAGGGGTGTGATACTAACAAGCCCTTGGCATATTTCCCAATTGGGTTGCATCTTTCTAGAGCCTTTCTTTATCTTCAGTCAGCTGATATGAGGCTGCGTTCCTCAGTTGCACGGTATGGGCGTACGAATGCTAATCTAAGGCCGTTGAGGTTCATTAAATGCACGATGCGTGTCTTGTCAGACGGCAATGAGAGTAAACATCATTGGCCTGAATCCATGGTGTGATTCAAGCGCCCGAAAAGAGTTCTTATTTGAAGTAGTATGAGGCATGTGTTTATGGCGATGAAAAAATGACGCGAAGGGGGTGTGAACATTTGGTCATGATTAGATCTACGGCTCGGGGTGGGCAAGATTGTAGGATGCATCGCGCGGACGGCGGGGTTAAGGCATCCCTGCGGCAAATATCACTTTTAGGTCTGATTAGGGTGCGCCGCTAACGTCCAAGAAAAAGGTTCCGCCCGCCGCTTGCCAAGACCCTGGAGGATGTCTTGGGACTCGGGGTATTTAATACTGTGTGCACAGCCGCTTTGTAAGAAAAGACCAAAAGGGGAATCAAGATAGCCGAATGAAACTTGAGTCACACAAAATGGAAGATGGTGGTCAGCATAGTGCCAGGACAAAATCGTACGGGAAGTATACCCGAACGGCTAACTCCGATGTCGGATGAGCTTTGGTGAGATCGCCAGTCTGTAGGACTCAATACAGGTACCTCATGGTACCGACTAATGCCATTTTCCCTATAGATGAAAGGCTTCCAAGGGCAGTATGCGGACAGCAATGTAAACTTGATCCAAATCACTAACCTCCGCAGAGGACTCCTGCCGCACCAAAAGTAAACATCAGCAAAAGGTGCAAGTTATCAGAATGGGCCCTGCAAAGGAAAGATTTGCTCTCATCACCGGGTAAGAAGGCCCAAAAGACCGCCCTTGAGCCCACCGAGACGTGACAAGTCAGTTAATGACGTGAACAAAATGCAACAGCTGCGGCGATGGAGGCATTGGCCATGCGCTGGCGAACAACTTTGTCCAGAACGGCTTCATCGTCGTCGCAACCCTGCTGCCGCATGAGTCTCGAGCCCACCTCGAGCATGCAAGAATTCATGTCATAGATCTTGACGTGACCAAGGAGGAACAGATGCTTCCTTTCAAGAGCACCTTGGAGGACATTACAGGCGGAGCCCTCGACGTGCTCATCAACAATGCGTGAGTTTACAGTTTGTGATTGAACAGGGGCTGCTGGCTAGGTAGTAAAACCCCTCGCGCTCACGCCTGTCTTACTCTGTACTCTGTACTTGTCTCTAGGGGAATTTGTGAGTAATTCAACCCGAGCATAGCCACCCTTCTTACCATGATTATTCCGCCACGGTTCTGCCTGCCTGCCTGTGGACCCTGGTCGGTTTGGCGCTGCCTAAATCAGCCTCACTAACCGCGGAGAGGACCCTCTCACCCCCTGAAACGCAATCATCCCAGGCTACACCATGACAGCGGTCGACACGGACGTGAGGCAAGTCGAAAAGATGTTTGCCGTCAACGTCTTTGGGCCCATGCGGCTGGTACACCACCTGCACCGGATGCTCATTGCCGCTCCGCGCGGTATCGTGATAAACATTGGCTCCATCGGTGGCGTGTGCCCTTATGTATTTGGCGCATCGTACAACGCCACCAAGGCGGCCCTGCACCACTGGGGGAACACACTACGGGTGGAGATGAAACCTTTTGGGTATGTCCTCTTCTACTTCCCTTGATTTTGCTCTTTACCTTTTGGGTGGCTCTTCCTTAAAAAAAAAACGTTCATGTCCATAATAATACGAAAACAACCCCCAACAGCGTACACGTTGTCAACATCATCTCAGGAGAAGTAGCGACAAACATCCTCAAGAGTGATGTACGAGACAACCGCACCCTCCCCGAGGGCTCCGTATACGCGCCATTGGCGCAGTTGTTCAGGGATCACATTAACCGCACGCCTGACGCCATGTCACCAGACGACTACGCCCGCGGCGTTGTGGCTATGGTGCAGAGGCGCTCACTGCCTGCATGGTTCTGGCACGGGAACGCGACAGGTTTCATTTGGACGCTGGATACATTTTTTCCGCGAACGATTTGGGTGAGCAAGTTTAAATTTTTTACCCTTCTTCCTTTCCGTTGATCTCTTGCTTTGTAACCATATGTTTGTTCGACTATCGCACTACAAGTTTCGTGAAGTTTGACTGCATGTGCTGACATAATGGGTGCGGGAAAAGGACTGGCTCTTCACCCGATGGTTCAAGCTGAAAACCTTGGTGGGCACACAGGGATGAGCCCGTGTTGACTCCTTGGGATACGGATTGGACAGTCGAGTAAAATTTGTCTCACTAGCTGTTGTTACAAGATCCTGCAATCGAAGGCAGGGTGCGGCGCGCAGTATGTCTGCTTCGAGAACCTGGGAGTATTTACACTTGAACAAAACTGAAGGAAGCCAGAGAAACCTGCTTGGTATCTCTTCAAGCACATGGCATTTGTTAAAGTTACTTTGTTTCATCTCAAATGAATATATGAGCCCCATGGCTTGACTACCACTAGTATATTTAAGCTCTTGCTCTTACACGTACGTGCGTACGCATCGCCGGGAGCAACCCACGCAGTCTATGATCAGGTTCTTGTCGCAACTTTGAAAGCGAGATTTTGATATCTGATCACCGCTGGCCGGGCATCAGGGGCAATTACGCAGGGCAAGGAAGGAAGATGGCCTAAACGAGCGCGATGTTTTTCTTTTGGATAACATTATGTTCAGGATGTGTAACATTTTGGATCACTTTTATTGGACATAATGTTTACAACCTTTGAGTTTAGCTTCCACTCCCCCCTTTGGGATTACAATACATTGAAATCGACTGATATCGTCCACGCAACGGAGCAATTGGTTGGAAGTTCGTTTTACCTACTTCAAAAATAAAAACAAAAACAAAAGATCTTTGAGCAAGCAAACATTTTCTGCAAACTAGTTTCCTCCACTTTTAAATATGCCCTTAATGGTCTGTTCCTAGGCAATCTGGTTGCCCCCTTTCTCTCGCCAAAGTCCAAATTGAACTGTATTCGATCATTTCCAAGCGCTCAACTGTTTTCTACTAAACAATTGAAACAATTGTAAGGTGGGGCATGAAACAATATTCGTGTTTTTGGAAAGCGCAGGTGTGGGGGAAACACATGTTTGGTGACCGGGAATGTTCGGGCACCGGAGGTTTTGACTTGATGTATGCACACGCAGGCATACGCTCTTGTTTACTGTGATTCCTTTCTCAAGCTTATGAAATCTTTTCTGGATTTTATCACGTAATCAGACCTTTATTTTGCTGGAAGACGTCATCTTCTGGCCACATCAACGACCGAGAATTCCAGTGTTTTATAACGTGATATCCGAAACCCCGCTCGAGATGATCCAGACCGCTGACAAGCCCCGCCTAGCAAAAAAGGCATCCGAACCATCTCACCGAAACGGCCGAGAAAAATGTCGCAACCAACATACGAGTACCGGCCTTTGGATCCATCGGGAACCAATATCCGATTGCTAAGGCTGCTTCCTGCCGCCGACGCGGATTCTCCGCTCCAGAGCGCGCTGCTGCACGTCGACCTGGCCTCGAAGCCCCAATATGAGGCGCTCTCGTACGCGTGGGGCAAGCCTGTGTTTGCGCAAGAGGTGGATGTCGAGGGCGCCGGCGTCATACGCATCACCAAAAACCTGTCGCATGCCCTTCGTCACCTCCGCCTTGAGACCGAGCCGCG